>NC_092724.1:98204678-98523935 GCF_047496885.1 Scyliorhinus torazame | reverse complement strand
CAATAAGAACCCAGAGAAACTGGGGGAACAACGTCTCATCTTCCGGTTAGGCACACTAAAGCCTTCCGGTCTCAACATCGAATTCAACAACTTCAGATGATTAGCTCTACCCCACCTTGACCCATTTGTTTTCATCCCATTTCATTTTAACTGTCTTTTACCATTTATTTTTCCCTTGTCTTTCTTTATACATATTTACCCCCCATCTTATCCACCTTTCCTTACCCTTTCTCCCCTTTGCTTCCCCCTTCCCCTCTCCCACATCTACATCTGTCACAGTTTACCCTCTGATGTTAGTTTCTCTGCTGTTTGGCCTTTCACATCTTTTGTTCTCTCTGGGGACTGTTATTAGCAGTCCACAGTGGTTACTGTGGCTATTAGAACCCTGTTTCCCTGGGTTTCTGTGGCTATGACTCATCTTTCATTCTCACTCCACAGTATAAATATTTCCCACTTTCTCTGTCTTATAGCTTGGACAAAGGGTCATCTGGACACAAAACGTTAGCTCTTTTCTCTCCCTACAGATGCTGCCAGACCTGCTGAGATTTTCCAGCATTTTCTCTTTGGTTTCAGATTCCAGCATCCGCAGTGATTCGCTTTTATAAGAACCACAAGATCTGTTTTGTTGTGATGTTGATTGACGGATAAATTTTGGATGGACACTCGGGATAATTCTTCACTTCTCCATGAAATAATGCCATGGCGCCAAGACGTGGTCTCCAGCCATGGGCATTCAATCCCGGGCCATGGGAGACTCCGGAGCAGACATATTTAAGTAAAGCAACTGCTCACTTAAATATGCAAATCAGGATGCCTCCCAGTGAGGGCGAGATCCAGATTGCGCCATCTCGCAAGATCTATCAAGATCTTGCGAGGAGTCCCGAGAGTCGCAAGTGTCTCGGGACTAATGGCCTCGTTGCATCCCGGGTTGGGCACGGCGATAGCTGTTCAATTGGGCCCACGATCTTAGTCAAAAGGCTGGGAAGCGATCTAAAATATCCACCAAATCACCACACCCTCCAATCAGTCCCCGCTGACCACCTGCCCCCACAAGCTCATTAATTTTTGAGAAATTTGGTTTACGAATGCAATATTTCCTTGAAATAAGATTTACCAATCATCCAATACTCATGACTTCAACAATGAGTAAACTTGTTGGGGTGATGTAGGCCAGTAAAAGGCCAGATTTGATCCAAATTTTGTCAGAGATAGCTGAGCTGATTCTCTGGTTAAAGATTGTGAAAACCAACCAGAGTTAGCACGTCAACATTTTCAGGCTGATTGGGCAGTCAGGTGGGTGCAGGGTACCCACCAATCAGTAACACAATCCCATCCGATGATAACCACCTATCAGTAACACCGCCCCATCCTATGATAGTCACCTATCAGTAGCACTGCCCCATTCGAAAGCACCCATCCATCAGTAACACCACCCCATCCTATAGCACCCACCAATCAGCAACACTGCCTTCTCCTATGGCACTCACCTATGAGTAACACCATCCCATCCTATGGCACTCACCAACCAGTAACACCCCCCATTCTATGGCAGCTACCTATCTGAAACCACCACCCCCATCCTATAGCACCCTCCTATCAGTAACACCGTCCCATCCTATGGCACTCACCAACCAGTAACACCCCCCATTCTATGGCACTCACCAACCAGTAACACCCCCCATTCTATGGCAGCTACCTATCTGAAACCACCACCCCCATCCTATAGCACCCTCCTATCAGTAACACCGCCCCATCCTATGGCACTCACCAATCAATAACATCCCCCATTCTATGGCAGCTACCTATTTGAACCCCCCCCCCCCATCCTATAGCACTCACCTATCAGTAAGACTGCCCCACCCTATGGCACCGAAAAATCAGCAACACTGATCCATTCTATGACTTCAAGTTTCGCAGGCCAACATACTCTTAGCCTAACTTCCAATATAATTAGTAGCTTCCTACATAACAAAAATAAACTCTTTCTGGGCTGTGAAGCAATTTGAGTCTTGTAGAGGTTGTGTATGCCTATTTTTTCTTCCTTTTAATTAGCAGACATTTAAGGCTTGCTCTGTTCTGGGATATATTTATTTCAATGCTTTATTAATGCAGAATCAAAAACACAAGCCTCCTTCCTTGCGGCATGTGATATACTGTGCCAGGTCAAAGGAGAGTCTCATACACTGACCTCCAGCTTACAGGAATCTGCTTAGATGTATATTTGTGTACATCTGAGGCAGCTACCGACCTATGTGATGAACTAGACCGATCAGCACCAGCTCTTCAGTCACACGCAGAGAGCTTGTCCTGTCCTCAGATTCTTCTGACACACCGGACAGTCAGCATACATCCAGCTTACAGCAGGCAGCACAAGAGAGACATGCACGGGATTCGTTGAGCCAAATGTGAGCCAATTGCCAACTTCCAACCAGCGTGGGCAGTCGATTTGTGGAGCACTGCGGCTGTCCTTCAGTGACACATTAGCACAAGACAAGGCTTTGAGCATCAGTGTTCCTAACGTGCACATTAGTAAGTGTCCAGGAGGCAGATGTCTGGCTCGGTGTAACATTAATCACGATGGGCTGGCGACATACAAGAGGAAGACTAATGATCGGGAAGGGCTTTCTTTTCATCTCAAGATGGGCAAGGGCAGCACTGGTATCTAATCTGCATTCCTCAGTGTTACAGAGAAGGCCAGGCTTAATGGATTTTTAAAAGGCAGTGAGTACACCTGCTCTCTCATCTGCCTCAGGACCCGCCTGTGCATCCTTCTATCTGGCCTGCTGCTCATTAGATCCCATTGAATGTTTCTATCACTGCACCTGCTCGTCTCTATGACACATCTGCAGGCACCTTAACCACAGATTTAGTTGCATTCTTCCTACGCCTGAGGCACGCTAGAAAACTCTATCCACCGGTGGGGACCTGTTTATACACAAGATGTTCTTTGGTGACACTTCCATCTCCTGACCGACAACTGACGTTGCACATTCATCCTTTAATTGAGGGAGAAGCAGTCTATTGCTGTAGCTACCTCACAGCCCTGACTCCAGCAACAATACTTTACTGTGCCTGAGAGGGAAAGTAAAAAAAAAAGTGGAAAAGAAATACTGGCTTGCATTTATATGGCGCCTCTCACAAACCCAGGTCGTCCCAAAGTATTTTACAACCAATGCATTTTATGTTTTTGAAACGTGGTGTGGTAACGTGGCCCCTTTAATGGGCGTCTTCTCGCGGCTCACATGACTGGCTTGGGGCCTATTGTGTGGGAGTGTGCGAATCCCAACCATTGGGGGAAAATGCGCGGGGCCTGGAGAGCAGGGTTCTGGTCAGAGTGAACCCAGAAGCCAGAATGTGAAGACCTGTATAGAGATCTGTGCCTGTATAGAGGTTAACCTTGTTAGTTGCCAATAAACACTTAGTTATTCCCTACTGCTGTCTACCTGATATTACTTCAAGTCACCACAGGTGGTCACTGTTGTAATCTAGGAAACCTTCATATGACAGCGACATACCTCAGGAGATGGGATTACCCCGGCCTTCTGAATGATGCCGCTGAAATAGAATCGCACCTGCAGAAACATTGGACAGAAAACCTTCCAAGCCAACTAAGCAATAGGTGTTTTGCTGTGATTTTTCCACGGGCTGGGATTTTTTGGATGATGGCACCCAGATGGTCGGCAGTGAAAGCATGTCCCCGCCGACCAGGGCAGCCCTGCAGCCACTTGAAGCTCGGAGAAACCTTCATTTTCATCCCTCACTCTGGTGGAGGTCCCACCTCATGGAGCTGCCGGCCATTCAGATTGGCTAGAAGCCCCCCCACCCCCACCCACCAGTGGCAGCAGTGCCAGGATTGGAACTGCATGAAATCCCCTGATACCAAGTCCTGGATCTGGATTTACGGCCTTCCACAGGCATGTTTAAAAGCAAGGGAGCTGAGAAAATGCTGTGCACGGCTTTCCCAAGTTCCACTTATGGCGGGGGAGGGGAGGCAGGGGGCAGTGGAAGGTGGAGGAGTCAAACTCTTGGGCCTATTAATGGCCACTTCAATGTCTCATATTTCCCCCGCTACTATTTTGGCCACGGCCGGTGCAGATCCAAGCAACACGGTTAGTTGTTACTGGATGAGCTGGTGTCAGGAAAATTGAGGGTTCAGACATCTTTTGGGGTCCCCTTTGTGCATCAGAGGTATCTCCCCACCCCTGCTTTCTCCCACAAAGTCAAATCCCACCTTGAATCCCCCCCACTCCAACCTCTCAAACGCAACACCTGATCTCCCTCCGTACGGCCTTCAGCCAGACCCCGCCAATACTCCGGACTTGCCTGAAGTCCCCCCCTCCCCACTCCATAATCTCCTCTATGGGGATTGCCTATAGTCCCAGCAGTAGAAACCACTCAAACCTGGGACTACAGGGTTGCCAGAAAATCAGATTGACTGGCAGCTGTCTAAGGCAGGACCTTCTCCCCAGAAGGGAGCATAAGTCTCTCCCTGAGACTATGAAGAGCCCTTTGAGTGTAACATGGCTGTGGGGCAGCTGTGTTTTGTGGGTGGGCTCAAACTGATATTTTACTCTGGGTGGGGGGACGGGGCGTAGGAAAACAACTGCCCATAAAATCCAAGCCCTGGAATCAAGGACGGGTAACTAGGGGGGAGGGTCTCACAGTGGGAAGGGGGGGAGGGTCTCACAGTGGGAAGGGGAGGCGATGCCTCTCTTCCCGGAGAGCAGCGGTGGCAGGGTGATAGATCATTTTCAAGGCAGAGGTAAATAGATTCTTGACTAACTAGGGAGTCTAAGGTTATTGATGGTGGGTGGAGGGTGCAGTTGAAGCCATAATCAGATCAGCCAAGATCTCACTGAATGGCGGAGCAGGTTTGAGGGGGTTAAATGGTCTACTCCTGCTCCTAATTTATATGATTCTGTGTTCCAATGAGAGAAGAGTGGTCTTAATGGAGAAGCTGGGGGGAGTGTACACCTGCAGCACCTCAGGAAGAAGACCTGGGGTGAAATTCTCCGGTATCGGCGCGATGTCCGCCGACTGGCACCCAAAACGGCGCATATCAGTCGGGCATTGCATTCCGCAATAGGTGCGGAATGCTCCGCATCTTTGGGGGCCGAGCCCCAACCTTAAGGGGCTAGGTCCGCGCCGGGCAAATTTCCGCCCCGCCAGCTGACGGGAAATGCCTTTGGTGCCCCGCCAGCTGGCGCGGAAATGACATCTCCGGGCAGCGCATGCGCGGGAGCGCCAGCGGCCGCTCAGGCATCCCCGCGCATGCGCAGTGGAGGGAGTCTCTTCCGCCTCCGCCATGGTGGAGACCGTGGCGAAGGCGGAAGGAACAGAGTGCCCCCACGGCACAGGCCTGCCCGCGGATCGGTGGGCCACAATCACGGGCCAGGCCACCGTGGGGATACCCCCCCGGGGCCAGATCGTCCCCGCGCCCCCCCGCCCCCCCCCCCAGGACCCCGGAGCCCGCCCACGCCTCCTTGTCCCGCCAGTAAGGTAGGTGGTTTAATCTACGCCAGCGGGACAGGCATTTTAGCTACGGGATTCGGCCCATCCGGGCCGGAGAATCGCGGGGGGGGGGGCCGCCATCCGGCGCAGCGCGATTCCCGTCCCCGCCGAATATCCGGTGCCGGAGAATTCGGCAACCGGCGGGGGCGGGATTCACGCCAGCCCCCAGCGATTCTCCGACCCGGCGGGGGGTCGGAGAATCTCGCCCCTGATGTGGAAATGGGGCACTTGAAGGAGCATTCACCCCGCCACTCAACTTTCTTCCTGAGGCCTGGGTGGAGTGACCTGCTGGGTTCACCCCTCCCCTATCCCCGTGCAACCCCTTGACTCCTCCCACCAGCCTCAAAATTGAGTCCAGGTGGAAAATGGCCCTTATTTGGCCTAATACCCTCAAATTGGGACCTAGACCTCTCCTATTACCCCATAAAACTGCAGAGAGGTCAGGAGCAGATGGGAGGGCCAACCCCCATTCAACCTTTGAACCAGTCAGCTTCAGCCCCGAACCCCCGCACTTTTAACAGCAAGCTGCTCACCCCACCCCTCGCCCAAACACTCAGTAAATGAAGGTGGGGTATTTTCCTCTCCCCTTTTAGGGGTTTGGGAACAGCAGAAGGGGCGGAGAATCGCATGGGAATCCCAAAAAGGCATTTACGCCGGCGAGATTTCCTGTTGCGATTGTCCCGCCCCCACCAATGACATAATGGTAATTCCAATTTTAAAGATTTGGATCCACATTTTGATCACCCCGAGTGGGGATGGGGCGTGTTGCATGGGCGGGTGGGGAGGTTTGCATTGGGCGGGGTCCTGTGGTGGTGGTGGGGGCAGAGTTTTCTGAGGGAAGTGCCCGGAGGGGGTGTGGGGGGCGTGTCTGAGTCTCAGGTGGGCGTCTCCCAGGCGCTCCAGAGCATGACCGTTCGCTGAGGACCATGTCCCGACACAGGTAGACTTCTGGCGTGGTCCGGTCACAGAGGGGCATCGCTGAGGGCGTCAGCACCATGGTGCAGACATTGGGGAGGCGCCAGAGGAGCCAGTTGATGCAGGAGAATCCATATCTCGGCCCAGCTGCCTCTCCATCCCGAGGTGATCCCCAGGACCGACCAGGAGGAAGGGGTGCTTGGGGTTGACCCAGAGCCTCCCTACAGGGTGGCGACAGCAGCCATAAGCACTCCCGAAATTCCCCCTGACAACCGGGCATCTTGGAGTCAGCACCCGGAATAAGGTGGCATGGCCGGGCATGTTCAGCTGGCCCAAGGGCCCACAGAGGATGCCCGCCAAGAGCATCAAAGACCACGGGACATGGTAAGCAGCAGGCTGCCTTCACCGCTGATGTGCAGACTGAGGAATCTTCTAGACGTAGTGGCAGAACACGATGGGCTGAGCAGATAGAGGATCATTGAGAGGGCACTGGGGTGGGGAAGGGAGATGGGATGGGTTGCACGGGGAAGGGGTCTGGAGGGCTGGAAGGGGGGTGCACCATCTGGGGCTAGGAGCAGTTGAGGGTCACTATTGTACAACAATAAAAATCAGTGACAGACTTAGCCAGGTCCTATGTGAAGCGGGTGAGGATGAGGGCATCCCTGACCCTCTGGGCATGCCACTGCCACCTGGACTCCATCCTCTGGCTGGTTCTGCGCGTCCTCCCCGGCTCATCCTCCAGCCCCTCCTAGTCTGGTGCCTCCTCACCCTCCTCCTGGAGGTGGCCGCATGTTCCTTCTCCTCCACCTCCAGCATGCCACTCCGCTGCTCTGCCAGGTTTTGGAGGGAACAGCAGACCACCCAAAGCAGGCAAACCTCCAGGAGATGTACAGCAGTGCACCACCTGAGCAGTCGAGGCATCGGAATCGCATTTTCAGCAGTCTGATGCACCACTCAAATTCATCCCGGGTGGCCTCATTATATTGGGTCTCCACATTGGTCACCGGCCACCGCATCTTAGCTGGGTCCTCAGCGGGTACCCCTTATCCCCAGAGAGCCAGCTGGTAACCCAGGGTTGTCCCTCCAAGTGTCCCACGATGTAGCTGTCATGTAAACCCCCTGGGAAGCATGTACACAAGTGCATGATCTTCATGTGGTGATCGCACACAAGTTGGACGTTCAGGGAGTGGAACCTCTTCCTGTTTATGTCGGGTGCTCCCTATCGATTGCAGAGAATCCTGCTGCCCTTGCATTTTTATGAGCTTGGTCCAAATCAAAGTTTTTATAGTCAGCTGCTCAGGCAAGCAGGCATCCGTGACTTCACAAATGTACTTGTGGGCTGTTGGTTGGGAAATACCACAAAAGTCCCCGTTCAAGCCTTGGAATGATCCTGAGGTGTAAATGTTCAGGGCTGTGGGTGACCTTGACGTCCACCGGGAGTGGGTATCCTCCACCTCTACGTGGTGCCAATTCGCAAGGATATGGCACATGTGCCGCACCGTCCCCTTGATGAGGCGGAGCCTCCTGCAGCACATGCAATCCGTCCTCTGTTTGCCTGTCCACCTTGGGCCATTGCCTGGCTCCCCTCTGGGTCCCTCCCTGGCCAGACTGGCGGCCAGGTCCTCGGGGTGTGGGGCGGGGCCCTGCACATGGGCCACCGTCTCGAGCCTCTGTTGACACTGCTGCCTCTGCCTTCTCCGGCATTTGCCGACAGCACCAGAAGGGCAGCTTCCGTGGGGTGCAAGATATCATCCATCCCGTATAATATCTGTAAGTTAATTAGTGATGGCCTCCAGCTAGGTACCCTCCAGTCCCCCATGGCTCCCTGCCTCACATACCCTGCCAACCCTCAGGGTGCCATCCATCACGCCCTGCACCTTTCTAGTTAAGCAGCTAGATGTTCTGTGTACCTCATTACAACAGCCATATCAAAGAACACAAGACGCGGGCGTTGGGGCATCCACCCCCAGCCCAGGTGAGACCGATCATGGACAACCCCCCCAACCCCCACCCCTCCAACCGAGGGTGAGGATGAGGGCATCCCTGATGAGGGCATCCCCACACATAGGGCCTGGAACCCCAGTGCCCTGGAATGTTTGACCGACTTCAAAGATGGCTACTCACCTCCTTGGATCTCCACAGCAGCTACTCCACCAGCTTCACATTTTTAAACAGGAGTACTAATCGGTGCCCGCGTGACTGCTTGCTGGGTGGCGGTTAGATGACGGGAAGTCGTTAGATAGGGAGTCGTTCCCGTTAATGGTATGGAGATTGGCTTTAATTGGTGATCATTGGTTTATTGGTGGATTGATTATTGGTGGATTATTGGTTAGGGGCTGTTTAGCACAGGGCTAAATCGCTGGCTTTGAAAGCAGACCAAGGCAGGCCAGCAGCACGGTTCGATTCCCGTAACAGCCTCCCCGAACAGGCACCGGAATGTGGCGACTAGAGGCTTTTCACAGTAACTTCATTTGAAGCCTACTTGTGACAAAAAGCAATTTTCATTTCATTTCATTTCTCGCCAATAGGGGCTGGTTTAGCACAGTGAGCTAAACAGCTGGCTTGTAATGCAGAACAATGCCAGCAGCATGGGTTCAATTCCCGGACCGGCCTCCCCAAACAGGCGCCGGTGACTAGGGGCTTTTCATAGTAACTTCATTGTTGCCTACTTGTGACAATAAGCGATTATTATGATTATTATTATGCCATGGCGGGATCCTGACTTCGCCGATGGGAGCGGGGCGGTTAGATCGCAAACCGATCGGCGCCCGTGCAGATTTTGATTGATCTCCCGTGATGTAACGGCTGCAACGCTGTAGCCATCTGGGATGGCCACTTCCAACTAGGTACAGAGAAACTCGCAAAGCCTAGCGGTTAAAAAGGACAAGCCAAGACTCAGGCAGGCTCAGAGCCTGAAATGCATATTCGTAAGCAAGAAATCCAGACGGTATCAAAACTCCGTCGAATTAGCATTTTAATGGAGCTGATTAGCATTTGATGGCCCACCTTCCCCAAAACAAAGGACTGGTACTCAAGCAACCGGGACAGTCCCAGACATTTCGGCGCCACGCCCTGTTCAAGGGAAACACAAACAACGGGGTCAGTGACCACTTGGGACACGCCCAGCCATCCAGATCCCCACCCACTTATTGGCTAAGGAATCGAATGGAGTGATCAGGTTCACACAATTAGTAAGGCCCAAATCGAAGGACCGCCTAAAAGAGCGCGAAAACCCCCCCAGTATAAGAAGATGAATTCGCCATATGTTCGCTCTCTCTTGCCGTTCTCTTGGCCTTGGTACCCCGGTCACGGCCATTGCCAATTGCAGCAACACCAGAAGCGAGTCCAAGTTCAACGCCAGCTACCAGACGGATGAGCCCAGCTGAGCAGCAGTTACTCCTTCGAACTGAGAAATCCAGAATTGAACAGCGGCCACTGTTTTCTGACCTAAGCCGGGTGCCCGAAGTTAAGTACAGGTTGTCTTAGTTGATAGGTGTAGTTAAACAGTTCTGCTTATGTTGCATGACTAATTGTGTGTAAATAAAGTACCCTTGACCTTGAACTAACTAACTGGTGGTTGGCTCTTTGATCAATAGCCGGTTGAAACTTGTGGTGGTATCATTCGATACCTGGCGACTCTAAGCATTCGGACATAGATGACCTAAAAGGAAGGGCAAACTCACTGACTGCCATAATTGGAACAGAGCCACAGAAAAGACAGAGTAAAAGAAACGCACAACAACCCGCTCTCTGTAGGTCGTACCACACATTTCAAAATATTTTGGGAGAATTGTGCCCACTATCAAAAAAACCTGCATTTAACACAGGCCTTGTTCACTCGATCACAGCCTGTTGATGGCTTAAGCACCATTACAGAGATCCTGGGTCTCTTCAAATTAACACTGTTCCCCAGAGAAGCACTCTAACCCTGTTTGACATTCCTTTGCTTCAGTGAAATCATAGCACTAACCAAAAGAAAATAACTATTTCATTCTTTCACAGAACAGTGCCTATTCTCTGTCCAAATGTTATTAAGATGTATCTTGCAATGTGATGGGGGTCAAGGGCTGTAATTATTTCATATGTAGCTTGAAAAGAATGGAATTGAGGGCAAATAGATCCAAGAGTAATGGTTTAGGATAGTGAGAAGGAGTAACAATTTTGGGTAAAAGGGTGGTGAGGCTATGGAATATGTCACTGGGGTTCGTGATAGATCAAAATCCAAATTTTGGGGGGCATGGTAGCACAGTCGTTAGCACAGTTGCTTCACAGCTCCAGGGTCCCAGGTTTGATTCCCGGTTTGGATCACTGTCTGTGCGGAGTCTGCACGTTCTCCCGTGTGTGCGTGGGTTTCCTCCGGGTACTCCGGTTTCCTCCCACAGTCCAAAAGATGTGCAGGTTAGGTGGATTGGCCATGCTAATTTGCCCTTAGTGTCCAAAATTGCCCTTAGTGTTGGATGGGGCTACTGGGTTATGGGGATAGGGTGGAGGTGTGGGCTTGGGTAGGGTGCTCTTTCAAAGGGCCGGTGCAGACTCGAGGGGCCGAATGGCCTCTTTCTGCACTGTAAATTCTATGATCTAGGCTCGCAGGCAGCAGAACTGGCAGCCATAGCTTACATTGTAGACCACCCTGACTCGTTTCCTCTGGGTGCTCCGGTTTCCTCCCACAGTCCAAAGATGTGCAGGTTAGGTGGATTGGCCATGATAAATTGCCCTTAGTGGTCAAAGAAAAAGGTTTTGGGGTTGGGGTTACAAGGTTACGGGGACATGGTGGAGGTGTGGGCTTAGGTAGGGTGCTCTTTCCAAGGGCCAGTGAAGACTCGATGGGCCTTGTGGCCTCCTTCTGCACTGTAAATTCTATGGTTTTCAATTAATAATTGTATATTTTCTGCTCCTTTCCTTCATCAAGTCTCTTCTTCCCATTCATCAAGCTATGATAGGGTAGGAAGGAACTTTGGCTCCAATGTCGGTGTAGATGGGAGCTGTTGGCTCCTTTGATTACCCGCAGCACATACTTCCTGCCCTCTGGGGACACGCTTGAAATTTGCCCGGGGTTTCCAGCCAGCATGAGTACTGGGATCAGGTACTCATTAGTGAGGGGATTGTGGACATATGTGAACTACCTTAAACTCAGTGGAGAGACATGAATTAGCAAACCTCTGTTGTGCCCACAACCTTTGATGCAAGTCATTTTCAGGACCTTCAGTAATGGAGAACCTGTGGACCCTTTGAAACCTGTTCCAATGGCTTCCAAAGATCATGTCATACCAGTAAAATCCTTTTGAGCTTTTGCAAACTAACTTTGGTTACCATGATGCTGCCTTTTCACTTTCAACCTTGTTCCAGTTTTCCTTTAAATTTTCTGTACTTGAAGCATCAGCTCAAGCCGGCATCAACTCAATGGACTAATCAATGACAACAGCTCAGATGTAGCAGTGATTTTGGGGAGAGAACACTGACTAATTCAGAGGGGGGAACACAGGCCCCACCACCATTTAGGCACACAATATTTTCGCCATGACTCTGAGGGTAACGTTCGCGCCTGAGTCAGCAAGTCGACTAAAGTCCCACTGCAGAGCCCTGGGCACAAACTTCAAGGGGAGGTAACCATCCTGTGCACATAACGTTAACCCAAGGTCCCATCTGCTCTCTCAGGTGAACACAAAAGATATCTTGGCACGACTTTGAAGAAGAACAGGGAGCTCCCGCTGGAGTCCTGGACAAAATTTACCTCACAACCAATATGGGTTTCCTTCGGGTGAATCATAGAATTTACCGTGCAGAATGGGTTTCTCTGCCTGCAGATGCTGCCTGACCTGAGTATTTCCAGCATTTTCTACTCATATAATTAAAAATAGATGACCTGGTCATTATCTCATTGCTGATTGGCTGTCAAATTTCTCATTTCAATTGTGACCATATTTCAAAAGTACGGGGCAGCACGGTGGCGCAGTGGTTAGCACTGCTGCCTCACGGCACCGAGGACCCGGGTTTGATTCCAGCCCCGGGTCACTGTCCGTGTAGAGTTTGCACATTCTCCCCATATCTGCGTGGATCTCGCCCCCTCAACCCAAAAAGATGTGCAGGATAGGCGGATTGGAAAAAAAAAGAATTGGGTACTCTAAATGTATTACAAAAAAAAATTCAAAAGTAATTCATTGGTTACAAAGCATTTGGGGCTTCCGTGAAGTTGCAAAAGGTGCTGTAGAAGGACACGTCTTTCACTTCTGCAATCATCTTGAGTTATCTGAGTAACCTGTGGCTCTGTTCCACCATGGTGGAGTCTTTGATGGACTTGTGACCTGTTCCTTAGTAACTTTTTAATCATTTAAATTGAGTTGAGTCTGGAATTTTGGGCGCAGAAACTCTTTTCAAAGTGCTGTTTTGTTGAGAAGAGCACGTAGGATGTTCTCTGAACATAGAACATACACTGCAGAAGGAGGCCATTCGGCCCATCAAGTCTGCACCGACCCACTGAAGCCCCCACTTCCACCCTATCCTTGTAACCCAACAACCCCTCCTAACCTTTTTGGTCACTAAGGGAAATTTATCATGGCCAATCCACCTAACCTGCACATCTTTGGACTGTGGGAGGAAACCGGAGCACCCGGAGGAAACCCGCACAGACACGGAGAGAACGTGCAGACTCCGCACTGACAGTGACCCAGCGGGGAATCGACCCTGGGAACCTGGCGCTGTGAAGCCACAGTGCTATCCAATTGTGCTGCCGTGCTGCCCTAAACCACTCTGCACCAGTGAGGCTTCTTACTATCACTTTCCCGGTGTGGTGGATAAGTGTAGCTGATTAAATTTAGATATTTGTACAAACCATCTTTCCATTGAATCATGTGAATGAATAAAAGCTGACAGATGGGTGCACTGAAAGGGATTTTTTTTAACTGACAGCTTGACAACAGGGGGATGAATTGTTGGTGTTCAAATTTCTGATTGTCTGTACATTCGACTGAACAATTAATGAGTCAGGCACAGGTGTGACTGATCGAATGATTAGTGCCTGTCCTCGGTGGACATTCCTGTTGTAGTTTATTTTTCACTTCATTAGCCAGGCTGCACATAATGACGTCTTTATCCTTCGTGCTTTGAGGGTTTTTTTAAAACAGTGCTCAACGGCCCTCAAGGATTTTACATCCTGGCCTTCGAAATAATACTTATTTCAAAACACATCAGCAAAAAGCCACATTCTGCTGGACCTAGCCACATGCTGACCAGATAACCAGTTTTTAAAAAACAATAAAAACCAATACATTCATTTTATTATTATTAGAACAGAGCAGGAGGAGGCCATTCGGCCCATCGAGTTTGCATCGACCCTCTGAAAGAGCACCCTACTGAGCTCCGCACCTTCGCCCATCCCCCATAATCCCGTAACCCAACCGTACATCCCTGGATATTGGGGTGCAATTTAGCATGGCCAATCCACCTAACCTGCACATCTTTGGACTGTGGGTGGAAACCGGAGCACCCGGAGGAAACTCACGCAGACACGGGGTGAACGTTCAAACTCAATACAGACAGTCACCCAAGGCCGGAATTGAAGCCAGGTCCATGGTGCTGTCAGGCAGCAGTGGTAACCGCTGTGCCACCAAGTTGCCAGAATCGACGTGTTACAGACGTAATATCCTATTTAAGTGCTGGCACAAAAGAGGAATACTGCGGATGTTGGCAATCCGAAATAAAAACAGGAAATGTTGGAGTTACCCAGCAAGCCAGCCTGCTGTCCCTGTGGGGAGAAAAATAAAACTGCTTCAGGTCTGTGACCTTTCATCAAAACCCAGCATTTCGGATTTCTAGGATCTACAAGATGTTCTTCCTGTACTGGAGTTCAATTCACTGTCCCTTCCACAAAATCCCACACTGAAGAAGCTTTGCTCTTCTTTCCGATAGGGGTTTCTATTCATTCCTTCTGCCGAGTTCGCCTCCATTGCTTTCTATTTCCATTCTGGTGGAAGGCCACAGGCCGGAAACATTAATCCTGTTTCTTTCGCTCCACGGATGCCGTCAGAACTACTAAATATATCCAGTATTTTGTGTTCTTATTCCTATCACAGCATGTTCTTTGCTCTGCAATGGTCTCTGTGTTGCCATCCTGAAAATTTAGGCAGTCGCCGCAGAAACAAATACGGAATTTTGTTTAATGGGTTCAAGAGGGTTTGATCAAAGTGTGCAGGTTGTGATGTATGCAATAATCTCAAACTCTGCAATGCTGCAAGGCAATAATTTGTTTTCAGCTATTTCTCTGTCTTTTTTTTCCATTTCATTTTGTCCCTCCCGTCTTAAAGCTGCTGTTTCAAACACGGCTAAGGGTCCATGAATGCTGCTTGCTATGTGGTACTCCTCAAAACCCTTCAGGATTGTCCTGGTGTCCCCTGGAATCAAAGAATCATCTCCAGGCACTGCTGCAGGTAACCATGGAGAAAGATTATCAGGGCATCAACTAACTTGGGCCCGATTCTCCCAAAATATTTCAAAATGAATTTATGGCGGATTTTTTAAGGAGTTTCCTGCCAGCTCTACTGGCGATTCCCCACCAGTATTCAATGACACTTTAAAAAAAATCTTTATTGTCACAAGTAGGCGTCTGAAAAGCCCTTGGTCGCCACACTTCCGGCGCCTGTTCAAGTACACAGAGGGAGAATTCAGAATGTCCAAATTACCTAAATATCTGTTTGGGCCCTGGGGAATTTCTCACCGGTTTAACCCACACTTCGAATTTTTCTTAGCACTGGGGAGCAGAACTCCGAGATCGGGCCACCATTTTGAAACGGTGCCCTGATCTCTAAGTGAGCTTATGGGTCTCCCACACCCCTCACCCATGGGCAATGTCACCCCCCCACACACATGGACACTACCCCCCCCCCCCCCCCCCATGGGGTGGGGACACCCCACTATGGTGTTTCTGAGGGTCTCTCCTCGACAGGTCCCCCCAAGCCCTCTTACAGCCCCCCTTCCTTCTAGGACCCCCACCTATCACCCGCCCAACCTCCCGGAGGCTCCACTTACCTTCCCTGCACTCCCCCACCCTTCAAACCCCCCCTCCACCCTTATTTCATGGGCATGGACCCCCTTGCCCTCTGACCCTTGGCAGTGCCACCCTGGCACTTGGGCATCTTTGCATTGGCACCCAGGCAGTGCCATCAGGACACCTTGACAGTGCCAGGTCGGCAGTGCCGAGGTGCCAGCTGGGCAGTGCCAAGGTGCCCACGTTCCAGGGCGCGGGCCAGGGAGCCACCCTGCACTAACCTGGCCTCCCTGGGGTCTCCGGTGGCCTGGGAGACCCCTGGTTGCCGTTCCGCCTGGTCCACGTTTGTGTGGACCAGCACTGATCGGTGCCCATCTGCAGCCTCACTGGGGAAGGCGGAGAATTGAGGGAGGCCAGTGGTCCCACGCAGGTAGGTCATAAGTGTGGTGATGTGCATCAGTGTAAATACATGTTGGCTGAGGGAGCACTAGAAACATCATACACACACACTCAACCAATAGATCAAGTAGATAGGACACGACCAATAGACATTCACGATACACAAGGAGGTGACACGACCACAGGGGGGCATTACACCAGCCCATATATAAAGGACACCACACACATGATCTGCCTCTTTCCAGTGGAGACAGTCAGTGAGTAGAGACACAGGGTTGATTCAATATTACACCCACCACGTGGATTGCAGCAACTGGTTAGTTAGTCTGGGTAACTATAGTAGGATTAACAGTAGTGTCGAACCCGAGTAATAGAAGTGTAAATAGTTTAATAAACGTGTTGAAGTTATCTCCACGCCTGAACCTTCCTTTGTCAAGTGCACCACAAGGAAGCCGCTTATGTTACACCTACAACATAACAAATCAATAAATAGTTTACGACCTACTTCCGCGAGCATCATTCGGTCACATCCATTTGAGACGGGGTTCTGACTCCGATGTCTCACGGGTCTCTGGAGAATCCCAGGAGGTGCGGAGGCTGTCGGGAGGCTCACTGCAAACCTCTCCCGGCATTCTCCG
The DNA here is from genome assembly GCF_047496885.1 of Scyliorhinus torazame. Lineage (NCBI taxonomy): Eukaryota > Metazoa > Chordata > Chondrichthyes > Carcharhiniformes > Scyliorhinidae > Scyliorhinus > Scyliorhinus torazame. The sequence continues at coordinate 98,507,492 of NC_092724.1, read as the reverse complement.
GCCACATTGTGCTCAAGTGAGAGCCCCGCGCTGCGGAGATTCACACACTTTGTGTTTTTTCCGCGTTTTGCTTTGCAAACTTTCGTTTTTTAGTTGGAAAAAAGTTAGAGGTAATCGGGGAAAGGATGAAAATGGTGTTTGACTGGCTGAGGAGTATGAGTTGCCAATGCTATAGTTGTATAATTAGCAGCAGTAGACAGAATACTGGCTGAATTTTGCTCCAGCCTCCCACAGTCCACCCATCAAATTTAGGGCCGCTGAGGCCTGGTAAACTAAATAAAATGGAAGTTGCCATAGTCACCAAGGACCATAAGCTGCTTTCCCCTTTTGAGACAGAGCTGACTGGTGGTGATTTAACCTGAGGGTCACCACACGTCAGGCGAGGGGCAAGGTTGAGAATACCCTTATGGATAACTTCAGCCGGTACGAGAATTGAACCCACGCTGTTGATGTCGCTTCTCATCACAAACCAGCCGTCCAGCCAATCGAGCTAACTGACCTCAAATTATAAACTAAATAGCTTGCCAACCATAAGGGAAGGCGAGGGTGGCATAGAACATTAGTATGTGACATACTATCACACTGGATATCCTGAGCAACAGATCGAAGAGAGCATAATACATGAGTATAAAAGCTCAATCATTGAGAGAGGTATTTTCATTATTATTTTACACTGAGATCAGGAGCTGGATTCATCCACCCAGCCCACCGCAAGATCGCCATGGGTGAGACGCAGACAATGGAGAAGTCCATTGACCTCGGGCAGGCTTCCCGGTCGCCAGGCGGGCGTGGCCGGAGAATCCCGTTCCAGGTTTTGCCTTTTGGAACCATATGTTTTGGCTTTCATGAATGTTTGGTATGTGATGACACTCAGGGACAGTGACTCTAAAGGTTTGTTAATATGACAAAGCTTTGAGTTGTTTACTCAACAAATTTTAATTTGATTTGTCAAAGATTGAATTCGGCATTTTGGTCCTGCCAAACCCTTCTTCGTATCTTGCCAACGTTTGGATAGACTAGGGAGGAGGTAATCCTAGTGAGATTTGAGGGTCGCCGGATAAGTGCCTGTCTGAGACAACTACAGTGGTTTCATTCCTGTGGAATCATGTTTTCTTTCACAAGCCATAGCAATTCTCCTCCTGCTTTCTTGCAACTTCAGCGAGCTGGGAGTCATTCAACCCCAGGAATGCGCCAGATTTAATTCCCCGTTCGGTTGGCTAATAACCAGCTGAATCAATGTGGTGATGTCAGTGGGGGATCTGCTTCACCATCAGTTGGCAAATAGCAGAGGGAGCCAGCGCACTTTGTAGTGGGCGCACGAGTTGACATGCAAACAAATCCTTGTCAGCAGTGCAGCATTTGGCTTTGCCACCAGGCGGATGCCGTTGCTCTCTGGCTTGGCACCACCATGTGCCAGCTTGCACTCCGCAGCTGTGGCGCGTAATTAACTCTGCGCTGCGTCTTGGCATGGGCCTCAGACAGACACTTATCCTCTCGTAGAGAGCCAAAAAAGCTACACAGCACAGCTGCACAGTACATACAGATCCCAGTGATGCCATCTACCCCACAATGGCATCTCCCCGGTGGTGTGAATGTAACATTATGGATGGATTTATCTACAATAGAGCAGCATATGAGATCGGGAGGACCGGCCAAGGGTTTTGTCTCTAAATAAATTAGATTTTTTTTTTTTTTAATTGTTTTATCAATTGAGCAAGGCAGGTGCAGAATCAAGACCCAGAGTGCAGAAACACATCAATGTCACAAAGACGATAGAAAGAGACAAAGTAATTCAGAAAGTACAGTTCAACTGTTGCCAAATTTGGGTTTTGAACAATTGTGGGAAGGTGGCAGGAGGGTTGAGATTTGAAATGAGCTGTGCCTGATGCAATCTAAGTTTCTCAAGCACTTGAGGCAAACATAGGGAGAAAGTAACTTGACCTGGGGCCTCAAAGAAAGAACTTGCATTTATATACAGCTTTTCAGAACCTCATGCTGTCTCAAAGTGCTTTTCAGCCGACATTAGTGAGGTCCTGCCTCTCCAACGCTGGGGTGTTTCTGCACTCTTGGTCTTGATTTTGTAACTGCTTTTCTCAATTTATAAAACAATAACTATATATATGTACACATAAAATAGTTTTTTGAATAGATCAAAATCTTTGAACAGTGCTGCTCTATTGATACATTCACACCAATGGGGGGATGCCGCTGTGGCATCACTGAGATTTGGTTGTACAGATGTGCAGCTGTGCTCTGTAATACCTTGGCTCCAAACTGGAGGTTAAGTCTTTGCCTGCAATGTAGCGAAATGCAGAAGCCTACTTAAGCACAGCATGATGTAAAATGGTGAGATGATCTGTTTTTGTGTGTTGGTCAAGAGATAAATATTGGCCAGGATACCAGGGGAACTCCTGTGCTTTTTGAACTAGTGTCATGGGTTTTCTTTTTAAACATTGATTTCCCAAAATGATTAGCCGTTTCATTTCAACCTATATCTCATAGTTTAAAATTTGGGGTATTGGAAGATAGATCTTCCTTGGTTTTATGAAGCAGTGGGGAGTCCACACCTAGTTGTACCAAATGAAACAACGGTTTATTTACAAGGTTTAAGGTACACTGCTCCTGGTTGTACCAAACCGTGCCTGAGGAGGCCGGTCTCAAACTGACTCACCTTATAAGCAATGTTAATTGAGGTACCCTGCTCCCAGAGCGTATTCCGTAAGGGACACAGGGAATACAATCGTTCCCAGCCCGTACGTCCCGTGTGGGTGTAGGTTATGATAATTGGGATACAGGTTTTAAAAACCTATTTCAACGCAGGTTCATAAAGCTATTTTAACAAGACAACTTAATCAAAACCTTTAAGACCCTGACCCTGGGTGTGGAGAGGATGGCCGGGATTCTCCGAAATCCCGGCCAAGTGTTGACTCTGGCGTCAAAACCGGCGTGAGCGACGCCTGCGACAATGGGCCGCTAGGCCCAGTCATTCTCGCCTTCCTCGGGGGCTAGCACAGCGCCGGAGTGCTGTGCGCTAATCCGGCGTCGAAAGCCAGCCCCACACGGCCAGCACGGGTCTGGGCATGCGCGCCACGGCCGTCTGCACGCCGGCTTTCGGGTAACATGGCGGAACCCTACAACGCCCCGACGTGGAGGAATATAGGCCCCCCCCTGGAATGAGCGCGCCGGTCGATTGGTTGCACCCAATCGCGGGCCTGGCCACTGTGGAGCCCCCCCCCTCCCAGTCGGATCCCACTGCCCCCCCCCACCAGGACGGACCCCGCAGCCAGAACGGCGAGGTACCGCCGAGTCGGACCGTACGCGAACGGCGCCGGCGGGATTCGCGCGCCACCCCCCCCCCCCCCCCACCCCCCCCGCCGATTCTCTGACCCGGCGTGGGCTTGGAGAATCCCGCCCGATATTTCCTCTACCCGAACAGGCGACGGAATGTGGTGACTAGGGGCTTTTCACAGTAATGTGATATTTGTGACAATAAAAGTATATTATTGTTATTGTGGGAGAATCTAGAACTAGGTGTCACTGGTTAAAAATAATGGGGTCACTCATTTAAGACAGCGATGAGGAGAATCTTTTTCTCTGGTACCCTCTTTCTCAAAAGGCAGTGGAAGCAGAGTCTTTGAATATTTTTGAGTCTGAGCTGGATAGATTCTTGATTAACAAGGGTGTGTGAAAGATTATCGGGGGTGACGGGAATGTGGGGTTACGATTAAAATCAGATCAGCCAAGATCTCATTGAATAATGGAGCATGACCGACGCCGAGTGGCCTATTCCTGCTCCTAATCTGTCTGTTTGAATGTAATCCATATAGTCACAGTACTTGATTATGCTGTGTTATTACATGCCAAATATTTATCAGAACCAAATCAATCATGGTGAAATAATGATGGAACTATCCTTTTCTGCTACTTAGTTTGTTACTTAGGTTCACCATAACAACCTAATCATGCCTCCCAAAGGGGAATTAAAAGGATCAAGGTGCTCCCAGATTCTTCAGTAATAGTTAAGTCTTTGGTAATTAAGTCAATCCAAGTGAGGGTCAGACAGAATCACAGAATTCCTACAGTGTGCAGAAGGAGGCCATCAGGCTTATTGGGCGAAATTCTCCGTTATCGGCGGAAACTCCGCCGATCGGCGCAAAAAACGGCGCAAATCCCACTTGCGTCACGTCATAAAAATGGGCCGATAGTCTGCGGCCCGAAATGGGCTAGCAGCGACGTAACGGGATCCGCGCTTGCGCAGTGGTTCACGCCGTGCAGCGTCATACGCGCTGCACGGCGTGACGGCTCATGAGGCCGCGCAGCTCCCCCCCACCCGACCGGAACAGCCGACCGCAACACCCGACTTGATGGCTGGCCGTCGCTCAGCCCCGAGGTTCGAGTCACGCGATGTGGAGGCGCTCCTGGATGCGGTGGAGCAGAGGAGGGACGCCCTGTATCCCGGGCACGGCCGCAGAGTTGCCCCACGCCACAGCCGGCGTCTGTGGAGGGAGGTGGCAGAGGCCGTCACCGCTGTGGCCCTAACACCACGGACAGGCACCCAGTGCCACAAGAAGGTGAACAACCTCGTCAGAGCAGGCAGGGTGAGCTTCCCCCATATCCCCCATATCCCCTCTCCCCCAAATCCCCCCCTCCCCCATATCCCCCCCTCCCCCATATCCCCCCATCCCCCATATCCCCCATATCCCCCATATCCCCCCTCCCCCATATCCCCCTTCCCCCATATCCCCCCTCCCCCATATTCCCCATATCCTCCCTCCCCCATATCCCCCCTCCCCCATATCCCCCATATCCCCCTCCCCCATATCCCCCATATTCCCCCCTCCCCAATATCCCCCCTCCCCCATATCCCCCATCCCCCATATCCCCCATATCCCCCCTCCCCCATATCCCCCCTCCCCCATATCCCCCATATCCCCCCTTCCCCATATCCCCCATATTCCCCCCTCCCCCATATCCCCCCTCCCCCATATCCCCCATATCCCCCCTCCCCCATATCCCCCTCCCCCATATCCCCCATTACCCCCCTCCCCCATATCCCCCATATTCCCCCCTCCCCATATCCCCCCTCCCCCATATCCCCCCATATACCCCCTCCCCCATATTCCCCATATCCCCCCCCTCCCCCATATCCCCCTCCCACATATCCCCCCTCCCCCATATCCCCCATATCCCCCCTCCCCCATATCCCCCATATCCCCCCTCCCCCATATCCCCCATATTCCCCCCTCCCCCATATCCCCCCTCCCCCATATCCCCCCTCCCCCATATCCCCCATATTCCCCCCTTCCCCATATCCCCCCTGCCCCATATTCCCCATATCCCCCCTCCCCATATCCCCCCTCCCACATATCCCCCCTCCCCCATATCCCCCATATCCCCCCTCCCCCATATCCCCCCCTCCCCCATATCCCCCATATCCCCCCTCCCCCATATCCCCCATATTCCCCCTCCACCATATCCCCCATATTCCCCCCTCCCCCATATGCCCCATATCCCCCCTCCCCCATATCCCCCATATCCCCACTCCCCCATATCCCCCCTCCCCCATATCCCCAAGTGAATCCAGCCCTAACCTTAACCTCTGCAATGCACGCGCAACCGATGGCGTGCATTCATATACCTGCCTAACACTGTTGCCTTTTACCCCTGCCACCCCGCCCCCCCCCCAGGAGAAGCGCGCACACAACAATAGGGAGCATGTGAGGACTGGAGGAGGGCCCGCTGATGAGAGGCCACTGACCGTACACGAGGAAAGGGCCCTGGAACTGGCTGGCGGACCTGAGGACCGGGAGGTTGCTGATGCAGAGGTCGGGGCCCCACGAGCAAGTGAGCCACCAACAGCCCGTCCCCATATCCCCCCTCCCCTATATCCCCCTCTCCCGTATCACCTGATCACTGCCTGATGTCTAACCATGCATGCTTCATTGTGTATCGCAGGACCAAACGTCCAGGCACCCATCCCCGCAGATGCAGACCGCCCGCAGGATGCCCCTCGGAGACCACGGGAGACGGAGAGACCCGCACCCTCCAGCATGCGACGCCCGCAGGATGCCCCTCGGAGACCACGGGAGACGGAGAGACCCGAACCCTCCAGCATGCGACGCCCGCAGGATGTCCCTCGGAGACCACGGGAGACGGAGAGACCCGAACCCTCCAGCATGCGACGCCCGCAGGATGCCCCTCGGAGACCACGGGAGACGGAGAGACCTGGAGCAACAGGGAGACGACACCCCCGTCACGTGCGGGAGCGACCACCCAGCGATGAGGGGGGCAGCCACAGGCCCCCGTCACATCCGAGCCAGGACACCACTACCCAGGACACCACTATCCAGGACACCCCTACCCGGGACACCACTACCCAGGACACCCCTACCCGGGACACCACTACCCGGGACAGCACTACCCGGGACAGCACTACCCGGGACAGCACTACCCGGGACAGCACTACCCAGGACACCCCTACCCGGGAAGACGAAATACCGGACAGTGACTCAGAGTGGATGGGTGGAGACGAACCCCCACCCCAAAGTGCCATGGACTCAGAGTGGGACGAAGAGCACGACACAACGCCACTGCTGTCACCAACACCCTCCACCATCGCAGAAACACTCACCACGGTTGGGCACTTTAGTGATGAGGCGTCTGGTACACTCACTGGTACGCACAACACAGCCGTCCCGATACAGCAGGTGGAGGTAGGAGCAGCAGAGGGACCGGGCGGTCGGAGGGCAGCCCAGGCCAAGCGAACATCTGCCGCCCAGATGGATCCCGGGTTCCTGCAGTTACCACACCCACACATAGATCCGATGCAACCACCGACACGGAGACGAGCGAATAGGGTGACGGGTGGCTTGCGGCGGCTGCGGTCGCAGGTGGAGGAGTCCACCCGCGTCCAGGAGCTGGGAGTGGTCCCGGTCATGCGTGCCACGCAGGCTGACACCGCACGGGTGGCGTCCGCGGTGGAGGCAATGGGTGCGACGGTGTCAGACATGGGGAACGGTTTGCGAGGCCTGGGGCCTTCCGTGCAGGCGGCGTCTGTGGCCCAGGAAATGGCTGCCCTCTCACAGGAGGACATGAGCCAGTGCCAGCGCCAGATGGCAGAGGCGCTCAACGCCATAGCCCAGTCTCAGCAGGCCATGGCCCAGTCTCAGCAGGCCATAGCCCAGTCTCTGCAGGCCATGGCCCAGTCTCTGCAGGCCATGGCCCAGTCTCAGCAGGCCATCGCTGAGGGCATCGGCGCCAGTGGCCATGTGCGAGCTGGCGTCGCACTGTCGCAGACAGGGTTCGACAACCCCCTGGGCTCCATGGCTGCAAACCTGCAGACCCCTGTCGATACCAGCACGGGCCTCCAGGACTGGCAGCGCCAGATGTCGGGGGCGCGTCGGATGGCCAGTCCGTTCGCATCCCCCACCCATGTAGAGGCCTGGGGGCCATCGGGCACCCCGAGGGAGGAGGAGGTGGTGTGGTCCGTCCCGGCTCCCTCTGTAGGGGAGGTCCCGGTACACCGCGACACCTCGGACTCCCCCCCTTCCGTCCCAGGTGCATCGGGTGGGCAACGGGCAGGACAGGCTGGCAGCTCGCCATCCCAGTCGCCCGGGCCGCAGCCTGGCCCATCTAGGCCAGGACGCCCCAGGAAACGGCCGCCAAAGGGATCCAGTGTCAGAGGGCAGGAATCACAGGAGTCCACCTCCAGTTCTGCTGTACCGTCTGGGGAACCACGTAGACGTAGTCAAAGGGCCCGTAAGGCCAAACAATTAGACACTGAGTAAGTTGGCACGGGTGCAGGGCACAGATGAGTTTTAGGCGCTAGGGCACGTGCATGAACTCCTTTGGTTATTAAAGTCAATGTTACACCTACCGAAGCTGCCTTTGTGCTCTGTCCAAAGTGTGCGTGGGTGTCATGTACGTTGAGCGCAAGTGTGTGTGTGAGGGGTGGTCTTACCTCAGCCCCAGGTGAGTCTGCCCCCTTCCCCCCTGGGCCGCCATCAACATCCCCCGGGCAGAGGACGGGACCGTGCGCTGCAGTGTCACAGCCGCATGCAGGGATGGTCCGGGTGGATGGTGGTACTGTGGCCATGGGTCAGACATAGTCCAACGATGTAGAGCCAGGAGCTCATCGGAGGCGGGTTGTCATCATTCTCCATGGCCTGCGATAGACACGCGTCCACCCGCAACTGGGTGAGCCCGGCCCGTTGTGCCGCCGGTGGATCGGCAATTGGGAGTGGGGGGGTGGTGTGCATGCGGGTGGGGTGTGTGGGGTTGGGGAGGGGGGTGAGGGTGCTGGGTGGGTGGATGGGTGGGGGGTGTGGGTGGTCGGCTGTTGTCATGGTGTGCGGTCTGTGGCCATACTACCCGATTCCCACGCCCATCTAGTCAGTGAAGCGGGCGTCTATCAGTCTGTCCTGTGCCCGCTGGGCCAGCCGGTAACGGTGGACAGCCACCCGTCTGTGTCTACCCCGTCTGCCCTGACCATTGCCCCCATCCCCCTCATCTGGGGAGGACTGGGCCTCTTCCTGCTGCTCCTCCACTCCGCCCTCCCTTGCCTGCGGCACATCGCCCCTCTGCTGGGCTATGTTGTGCAGGACGCAGCACACCACAATGATGCGGCCGACCCTATCTGACCGATACTGGAGGGCGCCCCCAGAGAGGTCCAGGCACCTGAAACGCATCTTCAGTACGCCAAAGCACCTCTCGATCACTCCCCTTGTCGCTACATGGGCATCATTGTAGCGGATCTCCGCCTCATTGCGTGGCCTCCGTATAGGCGTCATCAGCCACGATCGCAATGGGTAGCCCCTGTCGCCCAGCAACCAGCCCCTCAGCCGGGGATGGCGTCCCTCGTACATGCCGGGGATGGATGACCGCGACAACACGAATGAGTCGTGTGCACTGCCTGGGTGACGGGCGCAGACGTGCAGGATCATCATGCGGTGGTCGCAGACCACCTGTACGTTCATCGAATAGGTCCCCTTCCTATTAGTGAACACGGCCCTGTTATCTGCAGGTGGCCGCACGGCGACGTGCATCCCATCGATCGCGCCCTGGACCATGGGGAACCCGGCAACGGCAGAGAAGCCCACGGCCCAGGCATCTTGGCTGGCCCGGTCCACGGGGAAGCGGATGTAGCGGTGCGCTATGGCATAAAGGGCATCTGTCACTGCCCGGATGCACCGATGCACCGATGTCTGCGATATGCCGGACAGGTCCCCACTCTGTGCCTGGAATGACCCCGTTGCATAAAAGTTCAGGGCCACCGTAACCTTGACGGACACGGGGAGAGGGTGTCCCCCGCCAGTGCCACGCGGTGACAGGTGTGCCAGCAGGTGGCAGATGTGTGCCACGGTTTCCCGGCTCATCCGGAGTCTCCTCCAGCATTCCCGGTCCGTGAGGTCCTGGTATGACTGCCGGGGCCGGTACACACGGGGCGCCCTCGGGTGCCTCCGTTGCCGTGGGGCCGCGACGTCCTCCTCCCCCTCCTCGTCCTGTCGGTCAGGTGTCCCTCCAGCCTGGGCGGCTGCCGCCTGCCCCTCTGCGGCAGCCTGCGCCGCCTCTCTGGCACGCTCCTCCTCCTCCTCCTCCTCCTCCTCATCCAGGGCAACATAGACATGAGCGGCTGCCACCACGGCGGCCAACATCGCTGGATGGTCTGAAAACATGACGGCCTGGTGGGGGGGAGGGGAACGACGACATGTCATCATTGCCCATATCCCCTCCTCCCCCCAGCCAGGTGGCATGGACCGCATGGGTCCAACTGTTGGAGGCTGGCACCTGGCCAGGTGGACCAACTCATTTGCCCTCCCATCACCCACCCCGGCACGGACCCCCCCCCCCCCCCCCCAACCTCCACCCCGGCACGGACCCCCTCCCCAACACCCACCCCAGCACGGAAACCCCCCCAACCTCCACCCCGGCACGGACTCCCTCCCCAACCTCCACCCCGGCACGGACCCCCTCCCCAACCCCCAACCTCCACCCCGGCACGGACCCCCCCCCAACCTCCCCCCAGCACGGACCCCCCCCAACCTCCACACCGGCACGGACCCCCTCCCCAACCTCCACCCCAGCACGGACCCCCCCCAACCTCCACCCCGGCACGGACCCCCTCCCCAACCCCCAACCTCCACCCCGGCACGGACCCCCCCCCCCCCAACCTCCACCCCAGCACGGACCCCCCCCCCAACCTCCACCCCAGCACGGACCCCCCCCAACCTCCACCCCGGCACGGACCCCCTCCCCAACCCCAAACCTCCACCCCGGCACGGACCCCCTCCCCAACCCCCAACCTCCACCCCAGCACGGACCCCCCCCCAACCTCCACCCCGGCACGGACCCCCTCCACAACCCCCAACCTCCACCCCGGCACGGACCCCCCCCCAACCTCCACCCCAGCACGGACCCCCCCCAACCTCCACCCCGGCACGGACCCCCTCCCCAACCTCCACCCCGGCACGGACCCCCTCCCCAACCTCCACCCCGGCACGGACCCCCTCCCCAACCTCCACCCCGGCACGGACCCCCTCCCCAACCTCCACCCCGGCACGGACCCCCTCCCCAACCCCCAACCTCCACCCCAGCACGGACCCCCCCCCAACCTCCACCCCAGCACGGACCCCCCCCCCAACCTCCACCCCGGCACGGACCCCCTCCCCAACCCCCAACCTCCACCCCGGCACGGACCCCCTCCCCAACCTCCACCCCGGCATGGACCCCCTCCCCAACCCCCAACCTCCACCCCAGCACGGACCCCCCCCCCCCCAACCTCCACCCCGGCACGGACCCCCTCCACAACCCCCAACCTCCACCCCGGCACGGACCCCCTCCCGGCACTCCCCCGGAGCCCAGCCTACTCTAACCACCCCCCGCCCCCCCCCCCCACCCCCCCGCCGCACACACACACAAGCCGAGACACACCTCTCCTCAGGCAATCAGTCTGCGGCCACGCCATTTCCTGCCCAGAGCCAACCCCCCAGGCCGTCACTCACCTCCACGCTGGTCGGCGTGAGCCTGGAGCACCGGGTCACGCCGATGAAAAGGAGGTTTGATTCACGTCGACGTGAACGGTCATCACGTCGACGGGACTTCGGCCCATCCGGAAGGGAGAATATCGGCAGGCCGAAAATCGGCTGCCTTGCGCAGACCCGTGACATTCTCCGCGGCAGCGGCGCCATTAACGCCCCGCCGACTTTTCTCCCTTCGGAGACTTCGGCGGGGGCGGGATTCACGGCGGCCAACGGCCATTCTCCGACCCGGCGGGGGGTCGGAGAATGACGCCCATTGAGTCTGCACTGACTCTCCGAAAGAGCATCACACCCAAGCCCAATCACCCGCCCCATCCCCGTAACCCCATCTAATCAGTGGACACTGAGGGGCAATTTAACATGACCAATCCACTTAACTTGCACATTTTTGGACTGTGGGAGGAAACTGGAGCACCCAGACACTGGGAGAATGTGCAAACTCCGCACAGACAGTCCCCTGAGGTCGGAATCAAACCCGGGTCCCTGGCACAGTGAGGCAGCAGTGCTAACCACTGTGCCGCCGTGACCACCCTCCATTACAATTTTAATTCCAGATATTTATTGAATTCAAATGTCACCACCTGCAGTAGCAGGATTTTAACCCTTGTCCCCAGAGCATTACTCTGGGTCTCTGGTTTACTAGCCCAGTGACAATACCACTCCGCCACCACCCGCCATGCAAATTTCAGCTAGAATTCCTGCTGCCGATCACTATTCAATGACCCTTGCAGGAGATAGAATTCAAGAAGATAATCACTACAGTGCAGACAAGGCCATTCAGCCCATCGAGTTTGCATCAAACCTCTGAAAGAGCACTCTACCTAGGCCCGCACCCCTACACTATCCCCGTAGGCTAGTAACCCCACCTAAACATTTTGGACACGATGGGGAACTTTTAATGAGTAACTCCACGTAACCTGCACATCTTGGGACTGTGGGAGGAAACTGGAGAACCCAAAGGAAACCCACGCAGACACGGGGAGAACATGAAAACTCCACACAGTCGCGCAAAACCGGAATCAAAGCCGAACCCTGGCGCTGTGAGGCAGCAGTGAAACTTTAGGTGCAGTCCTAGAAACCCCATGAAAATTTTAAACCACTGCACGAAAAGGTGTGGGGTCGCAGATTCAGGAGTAATTTTGAAAAGGGAATTGGTCAATAACTTGAAAAAGGCTGGGGGTGGGTGGTAGCTGCACAGCTATGGGGAAGGAGATGGGAAAAGCGGATCTAACTGTTTAAGACATGGCAGGAGATCCCAGACCTGTGCCATGCTCCTCGTGTGCGATGTGGGAGCTCAGGAACACGTCCACTGACCCTGGCTCCTTCACGTGCAAGAAGTGTGTCCAGTTGCAGCTCCTGTTCGACCGCTTGATGGCTCTGGAGCTGCGGATGGATTCACTTTGGAGCATGTGAGGTCGTGGATAGCACGTTTAGCGAGTTGGTCACACTGCAGGTGAAAATTACTGAGGGAGATAGAAAATGGGTGACCAAAAGACAGAGCAAGAGTAGGAAGGCAGTGCAGGTGTCCTGTGCTGTCATCTACTTGCAAAACAGGTATACCGCTTTGGATTCTGTTGAGGGAGTTGGCTCACCAGGGGAAGGCAGCAGCAACCAGGTTCATGGCACCGTGGTTGGCTCTGCTGTGCAGGAGGGCAGGAAGAAGAATGGCAGGGCTATAGTGACAGGGGACTCAATTGTAAGGGGAATAGACAGGTGGTCCTGCGGACGCAATCGAGACTCTAGGATGATATGTTGCCTCCCTGGTGCAAGGGTAAAGGATGTCTCTGAGCAGCTGCAGGACATTCTGGTGGGGAGGGTGAACAGCCAGCTGTCGTGGTGCACATAGGCACCAACGATATCGGTAAAAAACGGGATGAGGCCCTGAAAGCTGAATTCAGGGAGTTAGGAGTTAAAATAAAAAGTAGGACCTCAAAGGTAGTAATCTCAGGATTGCCACCAGTGCCACGAGCTAGTCAGAGTAGAAATGTCAGGATCAATAGGATGAATGCGTGGCTCGAGAGATGGTGCAAGAGGGAGGGATTAAAATTACTGGGGCATTGGAACTGGTTCTGGGGGAGGTGAGACCTGTACGAACCGGATGGTCTGCACTCGGGAGGACTGGAATCGATGTCCTGGGGGTGTGCTAGTGCTGTTGGGGAGGGTTTAAACTAATGTGGCAGGGGGGTGGGAACCGATGCAGGAAGTCGGAGAGATGTAAAACGGGGCCAGAAACAAAAAGCAGTAAGGGGGAAAGTGTAAGGCAGAGAAGCCTTACATCAAAAAGGGCCACAGTACAGGGTACAGTGACTGAGGAGAGTGTGAAAAGGGAGGTGGACAATGCAGGATTGAGGGTGTTGTACCTAAATGCGCGCAGTACACAGAACAAGGTAAATGAGATTGTTGCTCACATTGAAATTGGCCGGCACGATGTTGTGGGCATCACAGAGATGTGGCTGCAAGGGGATCAGGGCTGAGATCTAAATATCCAAGGATATATGTCCTATCGAAAGGACAGGCAGATGGGCAAAGGGGGTAGGGTTGCATTGTTAGTAAGGAATGAAGTTAAATCGATAGCAAGGAGTGATTTGGATCAGAAGGCATAGAATCTCTATGGGTAGAGTTGAGGAATCGCAAAGGTAAAAAGACCCTGATGGGAGTTATGTACAGGCCCCCGAACAGTAGTCAGGATGTGGGGCAGAAAATAAATCAGGTGATAGAAAAGGCATGTAGAAAAGGCAACATTACAATAATCATGGGGGACTTCAATATGCAGGTGGACTGAGAAAATGAGGTTGGTAGTGGATCCCAAGAAATGGAATTTGTGGAATGTCTAAGAGATGTTTTTTTTGGAGCAGCTTGTGACAGAGCCTACTAGGGAACAGGCAATTCTGGTTTTGGTGATGTGTAATGAGGCAGACTTGATTAGGGAACTTAAGGTGAAGGAACCCTTCGGGAGCAGTGACCACAATATGATAGAATTTACCCTGCAGTTTGAGAGGGAGAAGCTGCAATCAGATGTAACGGTATTACAATTAAATAAGGGTAACTACAAAGACATCAGGGAGGAGCTGGCCAGAGTTGATTGGAAAAGGAGCCTAGCAGGGAAGACAGTTGAACACAATGGCAGGAGCTTTTGGGGGTTATTAGGGAGGCACAATAGAAATTCATTCCAAGGAGGAGAAAACATGCTAAGAGGAGGACAAGGCAGCCGTGGCTGATGAGGGGTGTCAAGGACAGCATAAAGGCTAAAGAAAAAGCATACAAAGTGGCGAGAATTTGTGGGAGACCAGAGGATTGGGAAGCCTTTAAAAGCGAGGAGAGGTCAACTAAAAAAGCAATAAGGGGGGAGAAGATAAAGTATGAGTGTAAACTAACTAGTAACATAAAGGAAGATAGGAAGAGATCTTTTAATATATAAAAGGTAAGAGAGAGGCAAAAATAGACATTGGACCACTAGAAAATGTTGCTGGAGAAGTAATAATAGGAAACAAAGAAATGGCAGACAGACTGAATAGTTACTTTGCATCAGTCTTCATGGTGGAAGACACCAGTGGGATGCCAGAGCTCCAGGAGAACCAGGGGGAAGATGTGAGTGCAGTGACCATTACTAAGGAGAAGGTTCTGGGGAAACTGAAAGGCCTGAAGTTGGATATGTCACCTGGACCAGATGAACTACACCCCAGGGTCCTAAAATAGATAGCTGAGGAAATTGTAGAGGCATTAGTGGTGATCTTTCAGTAATCACTGGAGGCAGGAAGGGTCCCAGAGGACTGCAAGGTGGCTAATATAACACCACAGTTTCAGAAGGGAGGGAGGCAGAAGACGGGAAATTATAGACCGGTTAGCCTGCCTTCGGTCATTGGTAAGATTTTAGAGTATGTTATTAAAGATGAGATCGCAAAGTACTTGGAAGTGCACGGTAAAATGGGACTGAGTGAGCACGGCTTTGTCAAAGGGAGGACGTGTCTGACAAATCTGTTAGAGTTCTTTGAGGAGGTAACAAGGAAATTAGACAAAGGAGAACCAGTGGACTTGATTTATTTAGATTTCCAGAAGGCCTTTGGCAAGGTGCCGCAGAGGAGACTGCTAAATAAGTTAAGAGCTCATGGTGTTCAGCATAAAATCCTGGCATGTATAGAGGATTGGCGGACTCGCAGAAGGCAGAAGGCAGAGAGTGGGGATAAAGGGATCTTTTTCAGGATTGCAGTCGGTGACGAGTGGAGTGCCTCACGGGTCTGTGCTGGGACCACAACGTTTTACAATATACATTAATGATCTGGAAGAAGGTACTGAAGGCACTATTGCTGCTAAGTTTGCAGATGATACAAAGATCTGTAGAGGGACAGGTAGTATTGAGGAAACAAGGGGGATGCAGAAGGACTTGGACAAGCTAGGAGAGTGGGCAATGAAGTGACAAATGAAATACAATGTGGAAAAGTGTGAGGTTATGCACTTTGGAAGGAGGCATTTAGGCATAGACTATTTTCTAAATGGGGAAATGCTTCGGAAAGCAGAAGCACAAAGGGACTTGGGAGTCCTTGTTCACGATTCTCTTAAGGTTAATGTGTAGGTTCAGTCGGCAGATAAAAGCAAATGCAATGTTCGCATCCATGTCAAGAGGGCTAGAATACAAGACCGGGGATGTACTTCTGAGGCTGTAGAAGGCTCTGGTCAGACCCCATTTGGAGTATTGTGAGCAGTTTTGGGCCCCGTATCTAAGGAAGGATGTGCTGGCCTTGGAAAGGGTTCAGAGGAGGTTCACATGAATGATCCCTGGAATGAAGAGCTTGTCATATGAGGAACGTTTGAGAACTCTGGGTCTGCACTCATTGGAGTTTAGAAGGATGAGAGGGGATCTTATTGAAACTTACAAGATACTGCAAGGCCTGGATAGAGTGGACATGGAGAGGATGTTTCCACTTGTAGGAAAAGCTAGAACCAGAGGACACAATCTCAGACTAAAGGGACAATCCTTTAAAACAGAGGTGAGGAGGAATTTCTTCAGCCAGAGGGTGGTGAATATGTGGAACTCTTTGCCGCAGAAGGCTGTGGAGGCCAAATCACTGAGTGTTTTTAAGACAGAGATAGATAGGTTCTTGATTAATAAGGGGATCAAGGGTTATGGGGAGAAGGCAGGAGAATGGGGATGAGAAAATATCAGCCATGATTGAATGGCAGAGCAGACTCGATGGGCCAAGTGGCCTAATTCTGCTCCTGTGTCTTATGGTCTAACCGGATAGCTCTTTGAAGTAGCTGACACAGGCATGATGGGCCGAATGGCAGTTTTCTGAATGAAAGGTGCAAAGTCACGAAATGCAAGGGGTTGGGGCTGGGACATTGGAGAGGCTTGAGGAATAACCAGTGATACACCTTTTGGTGGTGTTGCTCAAGGGGCCGCATGTTTACCAGGGGCCTTGGCTTGAGCGATGGGAGCTTCAATGTCTAACTGAAGGGTTTGCATGAGTTTGGTTTTAGTGCGTTCAGCGGCACCACTACAGGTTGGCAGCTTGGATTATGTGCCGATGTCCTGGAGAGAAGTTGAAGTAACAATCTTGTGAGTCAGAGGAGGAAGTACCACCCACAGGGCTCCAGCTGGCAGCACCGGGACACCAAATATAGACTTGCACACCGGAGTAAATTGATGATATCTGTGACTGAAAGTTCACCGTGTGCCAATCCTTTAATTATTTCCTGTTAATTCATTTATTTCAGACTCTGTGGGAGTTTTCCCACTGCAGATACCTTATTGAGGTGCCGGTGCCAGGTTGGTCTGCTGACAGTGCATCGTTTGAATTTATGAAACTAATTTAATATTAACATGCGACTCAGTACCAAACGAGAAAGAAAAACTTGCATTTACTTCAATCGCAATGTCAGTGGGGGAGGGGGCACTTTCGGCAACCCCTCCCCATGGCGTCTTTTTCGGTAGCGGGTGATGGCCCGCCGTTTGCCAGTAGCGGGATCTTCTGGTCCGGCCGCTGTCAATGGGATCTCCCATAGAATCCCCCCCCCCCCCACCCCCGGCCCCACCGACACTGCGGCAATATGCACAGCAGGGGTTTGGTATCAACACAACAGGGAGATCCCACTGGCGAGAACAGCTGCAAAATCCCAAGTGTTTACCAACATGCGCTCAGGGAGCTGAGGAGAATTCCCAACCCCCCCCCCCCCCCCCCCCCCCCGCCCCGATGAAAGACGCCTCAGTGTCTGAAGATAACTATCCAGTGCGGGAACAGAGACATGGAACCCTGGAAGATCCCAGGTTCAGACTCTGATTTGCTCCAGGGAGCATATTTTGTCTAAGGCATGGTTGATGCTGCTGTATTTGGCCTCAATGGCCCTGGGCCAGGGGCAGGGTAAACAAGACTAGTTTGGCAATCACTAACACTTGCTGGAAATTTGACTCGGTGCCGATTGCCAGGCAGAGACTTGATATTCAAATCTAGGTTTTCAGATCTCAAAAGAACTCGTGACCTGGACAAGCCATGGTCAGGCAGCCAGGACCCATAACAACTTTACCCCAGAGCAGGCCAGAGTCGACAACCTTCTGGAATTATTCTGGAGTTCCCAGCAATTAAAGGTTAAGCTGCTGGACACGACAACCAGCAACCCAGAACAAAATTCAGAGAGACATTAAAAAACAGTTTTCCCTGCCCCCTCGCCCCTCCGAACCCGTCACTTTTCATTTATTAGGTCTGAAAACTGTTCAAGATGAGGAAGGAATCTGTTGGACTGAATCAAGCAATGGGACGAGGAAGGGTTTGTTTGCTTTCCATAATGCTGTGAGCAAGAGGAACATCCAGACAGTGGACATGTCAGGGTGACCAGTGGCAGGAGCCTGGGCCAAGGCCAATTGGGGGTGGGGTCAGTCATGTGATAAAACCTCCAAGAACCCATCCAACCATAGTTGATATTCCTGGTGCCAGTCAGTGTATTCATGAGAGAAAGAAAATGAGAAGAATAGAAAAAAAATTCTTCATGATTGTCTCATCCATGTGTGATAAACACCACGAGCAGAGACAACATCAGTGCCTTCCTTATTCATACAAGCTGATAACACAATGCCATTTAACAGATTACAAGAATGATAGCATTAGAAAGATTATTGCTAAATCTCTTCCAAGTTATGTCCTTATTTTGTTGTCCAATGCTTGGTTCAAATTTGATATCGATATTGATTTCTAGTGAAGGCCTTCAGCTGAGGCTAGGCTTCCTCAGTACATGAAATTCAGTGGGAGCTCATTGAATCCCTTGCCAGGATACATTATCTGTTTCTTCACTCCTGTCAGTACTTTCCTCAAACACTTCAGTGTTTACTCTGTCCCATTAGGGAGCCACAGAGTCTATTAGAGAAGCGCATCAATTATTCAGACATTGCTCTTTGCAAACTCAATATCTCTCTAAGTGCCAATGGCTTCTCCTCCCACCTCACAACCTCCCCCCACCCCCCACCCAATCTATTGTTCTGACCTCTCTACTGTGGAGACAAGCCACGTTTGATCCTGTTGCATTATCTTTTACTATGTGTTCCCAGAGCTGGCATAAAAACATAAAAACACAGCACTGAAATAGAGAGGGATTAGGTCTGAGCAAGTGTTATCGCCTAACTGGAAGTGAATTGAAAAACATGCAAAACCAATTAGTCCCCCCCACCAGCCCCCCCGTCCACCTTTCTCGATTCTTAGTCATCCTGCATCACCAGATTGAGTGAAACGAATTCCATGGCATCTTTTCAACAAGTCAGATGCTTCCAGGAATTCAGTTACTGTTATATATTTGGTATATTTTTAAAAAATAAATTCCTTAGATTAAACGTAACATTACGTACCTGGAATATGAAAGTGACCTGTGAGCTGTTTACTGTTGCCGGGGTGGGTTTAGCTCAGTTGGCTGGACGACTGGTTTGTGATGCAGAGAGAGGGCAACAAGCCTGGGTTCTTGTGATGCAGAGAGAGGGCTACAAGCCTGGGTTGAATTCCTGTTCCAGATGAGGGTTATTCTTAACTTGCGCCTCACCTGAGGTGTGGAGATCCTCAGGTTAAATCACCACCAGTCATCTCTCCCCCTCAAAGGGTAAAGCAGTGATGTGACTATGGTGACTTTACTTTATTGCATCCTGGAGGAACATAAGGGCCGGGATTCTCCGAAAATGGGGCTAGGGCCCACGCCTGCCGGAAAACGGGCGCGAATCACTCCAGAGTTTTTTCAAAAAGTCCAGAGTGATTGTCCCATTTCAAGAGGGATAGCAGGGAGGCGGTGTGCACCCCGCAGCTCCTGCTGCTGATACGGGGCCCTGCACTTCTGTCCGCGGGTCTGCGCATGCATGTGGAGGCCGTTTTAGTGCCGGCCCCACGCAAATGGTGGAGCCACAGAAGGGGCCGGCGCGGAAGAAGATAGGTCACCCCGGATCGCGTGCGCCCACCGATCGGCAGCGCCGATCGCGGGCCTGGCCGTCATGGAGGCCTCCCCGGAGTCTGATCCCCCCGCCCCCACCAGGACGGCCAGCGCAGCCGCGAATCCGAGATCCCGCCGGGTGGAACCATATGGGAATCACACTGGCGGAAAACAGTGGGAACTCAGCCAGTCGATCGCGGAGAATCACCGCGGGGGCCTCTTTCAACAGCCCCCGACCGGCGCCTCATCGACCACACACACGTGGCTGGCGGCGATGCTCCGGTCCACGGAGAAACGCGTGCCGGCACCTGGGTCTGAGACCCCATTCTCCGCCCCCGCGCCGAGCGCAATTTCGACACGGAGGGTCGGAGAAACCCTGCCAAAGATCTTGATGAGTCACAGAAACAGTGAACTCCGAGGCACAAGACAGGACAATGAGGCAACCATTCGGTATACAATTCCCTGGCCAATAGCGTTACCCGTTTTGTCTGCATTTCCAGGACAGAGTCCTTCATTCAGAACACCAAATAGTAAGGTTGTGATTTGAGTGCAACACTATGCAACACTCCAGAGCTAATTCAATCCTTTTATCTTTGGGCCATTTACTGGAGACATTAAACAGAGATTTAATTAACAAATTCAATTTACTTTAATGGGGTAGAGGACAGGGTTGATGCAATAGAGAACAAGCATTTGGGCAGGAGGATAATTTTCACTTTGGACAATAGATTGCAAAGAAATTGTCCATCTATTATCGATCTCTCCAGCATCAGCTGAAAAACAGGATCGGCACCGGGCACCAATCCGATGCTCCGGTCCCCCGCCACTGGCGACAGCAAGCTACATGCCTCACGCCGGCAAGAGGATGCAAATCGGTGATTTGCATTCAGTTGCACCTGATTAACGAGCTGGAAGCCCGAGTTCTCCACCCCCACCCCGTTGTGCATTGACCCATCAAAGCAGAAAATCCTCCCGGCGGGAATCGATGCAAGTTTCAAAAGTGTGGCCCCAATGCAATGGGGTCAAGTGGGTCAGTGAATTACTAAGGTGCCCTCCAAAGCACTCTCCCCCCACAATGCAAATCCTACCTCCCCTGACCTCCCCCTCCCCATCTAAACCCCAGCAACCCCATCAGACCCCCACCAGTCACCCCGAACAGACCTCGAACAGACCCATTCCTCTTTTTCACAACAGAAAGCACTTAGCTGCTTCTGATGAGGTGAGGAAAGGTCAATCCTAGCAAGAGTGTTTGTAAAAATTGTGGTTAGCATCAAAGCAGGTTAATGAAGAGGCATTGTAGCATGAAGGGAAAGATGAATCAACAATCTACAAAGCTGTCAATCACTGGCTAATGCAATGTATTGCTGTGTAAAATTGAATGGAAGATTTGTATTTCAACGGATGTCAAGGGATTTGAAGCCCTTTGAAGAGCACTTGGCTTTTGAGGGAGACTCTGACACTTGTAACAACTGCTGCTTTAAACACATTTGTCTGGGGCACAGATGTTAGGGAAGGTTGTAATTGCAGTGATTTTCCACTCTACTATCTGCACTGCTCTTCAGCTTCTATGGGGGATCTCTGATGGGGGTTCCTGATGGCAATGCCAGCCTGTGTCTGAGGCAATGCCAGTTCGAGTCCCATGGTGGTGGGGGGGGGGGGGGTGCATTGATGTGTGGTGGGAAGGTGCAGGGCAGAAACTTTGGGGGGGAGGGGGGTGGGTGCAAGGATTGTCAGGGGCGCAAGGGTGGTTTTGCTGCCGATGAATGTCATGGGTTAAGTTACGGTTTCCAAGAAGGGAGGTTCAAACAGTTGGACCCCAGCAGCAAGTGGTGGCCCAGAAGGAGAGGCAGCGGGCACCAGGTATGGGTGAGGCAGCAGACCCCAGGCCAGCAGCAGACAGAAGATAGGCAGTGAGCTCCTGGCGTCAAAAGCAGAGGACAGACCCCAGGTGAGGCAGCAAACCACAGGTGAGGCAACAGTTGAAGGGCTTGGAACAGTGGACAGAAGTGAGGCAGCAGAGTGGATGGAGGACCCCAGACAAGGCAGCGGGCAGATTGAGGATCCCAGGGGTGGTGAGAGTGGAAGAGTATGACGTTTTGGGGAAGAGAGTAAGGGGATGCACGGAGGGAGAGTGTGAGAAGGTGCAAGGGGAGGAGGAGTGAGGGTAGTGGAAGGAGGGGTGGGGTGTCCAGAAATGAAGGTGAGCATTGGGCCCCACTAAATGTTAATCCGCCTTTGCAACAAGGGGAGGTTGTTGAATGATCTCTTATTGGAGATATTCATTGCCTGATCCTTAAGTGGTAAGTAATATTTGGGATACGTATCAGCTCAAACCTGAAAATTGTCCAGGTCCTGCTGCATATGGGCATGGACTGCTTCAGTTTTGAGTGGAACTGAACACTGTGCAATCATGAACAAACATCCCCACTTCTGGGGCGAGATTCTCCGCCGGCGGGATTCTCCGTTTTGCCGGCACCCGGGGTTTCCCGACGGCGTGGGGCTGCCCCACAATGGGAAACCTCATTGACCGGCCGGTGTAACGGAGCATTCCGCCGGCGTGTCGAGGCAGAAAAGTGATGCGGTGGGGCGGAGAATCCAGCCCTTGATCTTATGATCGAGGGAAAATCATTGATGAATATTTTTGGGCTTAAGAATTGTGTATTACAGTGTGATAATACACTGGTTTGATCAGAGGATGAATCGTGGACCTTGGGTAAGAAAAAAGTGCATGTTCGTTAATTTGCACCAGATTACTACACGGTATGGCTCTCTTCCTGCAATGTACAAATGGCCAACTTTACCTCTTCAATATTATACACAACACATTCAATAGCAATGTCTGACATCGGCACAGCAGTATTTTCTGCAGACTGTGTTACCAAGAGATCACTCTCATATATATTGTAATTATAATCTGCACTATTTTAAACTGGTGCAAACAATTGTGGATGTCCCACAAAATGCATCTGCATTATAAAGAGAGAACACATCAGCACATATGCTGGCACACATTATGACAGTGACGGATTATTTTACAGTGGTGTAACCCTGTATATAATTGTTTTTAACCATGCCCTTCTTTGAGCTAGAAGGTGCTGTTTCATTCAACCCATGAGGATGTTGCTCAAGATAAAGTAACCTGTTAGATACTTTGTCAAATGCTATCAGATAAAAGCCTGTGAGGTTTTGGTATTCTCAGACAATCTGAAAGGGGAGATCTTCATACCAGTCTTTTAGTTTTTATGAAGAGCTCATGCTCAGCCTGTCCAAAGTGACAAAATGGTAGAATCGTAGTGGACGGGAGCTGTTTGCCAGTCCTTTGTCACAGCTAAACAGGCCTTTTTATCAGCAGGAGTGTCTCCATGTGCTACCTGCTACTGAGCAGGGCAACCCAGGATTAACTCTATGGGGGAAACATTGACGTGAACAGCTCACTGCAATAACTTTATGAATGAGGCAAGTTTGTTTCAGTATAATTCTTAACTCCCTCTTATAAATTGACAGGGTTCCCAAACTCAAACTTGGTGCCAGCCGCACCACTACTTTCTCTCTCCTCCTCTTTTCCCCTTTGTAAGTTTCTTGTGGTATGGCTCAGCCTCAATGAGAAGTTAGACTATGAGAGAAAGCTAGCTAGAAATATAAAAGCAGACTATTTAAAAAGGAACAAAGAACAAACCGAATTTGATGTAATTGATCAAACATACCCTTACTGTCGAGGAAGTCCGAGCATCTATTCTCAGCTTGTGTCTTTAGCTGATCTTAGTCAGGGCTCTGTTATTGCTGCTACTGTGGCCCCAATGTCAGAAAGGTTAAGTGAAATGAAAATGAAATGAAATAAAAATGAAATGAAATGAAAATCGCTTATTGTCACAAGTAGGCTTCAAATGAAGTTACTGTGAAAAGCCCCTAGTCGCCACATTCCGGCGCCTGTTCGGGGAGTAGGTCAGTGAGTGGGAGGAAGTGGGTAGGTCAGTGAGTGAGAGGGAGTGGGAGGGTCAGTGAGTGGAAGGGAGTGGGTAGGTCAGTGAGTGGGAGGGAGTGGGAGGGTCAGTGAGTGGAGGGAGTGGGCTGGCCAGTGAGTGGAGGGAGAGTGGGGGTTTGGGGATATAAGCTAGGATTCCATACCAGCCAATGACTCCGGAGTCTAAAGTTTGCGGGATTTTCCGGTCCACCAGCCATGTGTTCCTCAGCGGCGCGTCCTCACCGTCCGCGGGACCCTCCGTTCCGGCCACCTGAGAATGGGATTTCCCATTGTGGCCACCTCACACCGCCAGGAAACCCTCTGGTGTGGATGTGCTACCAGCAGAATGGAGAATACCGCCGACAGAGAATCCCGCCCTGTGTGTTTGAATGTCAGGCAAGGACTGGGAAGTTAGGTTAAGGGTTAGGTCAGAAAAAATACAGTGGCGGATATTTAAGGGGGTATTTCTGAATAGTCAAAAAAGATACATCCAGGAATAAAGAAAAGCTCTTCAGGGAAGGATACACTATCCATGGTTAACCAAGGAAGTTAAAGGTGGTATTAGATTGAAAGAAGTATATAATTCCACAAAGACGAGTGGCAGGTCAGAAGATTGGACAGAATATAACAGCAAAGAATGACTAAAAGATGAATAACGAGGGGAAAGTTAGTATGAGAGAAAGCTAGCTATAAATATAGAAACAGACTATTTGAAAAGGAAAAAAGAGCAAAGTAAAGTAAGCGTTGGTCCCCTCGAGAGTGAGAGAAGGGGATTAACAATAGAAAGTAAGGAAATGGCAGATGAATTGAACGGATACTTTGCATCTGTAGAGGATACAAGTAAGAGCCCAGAAATAATAGTGAATCAGGAGGTGAAGGAAGGGAGGCACTTAAAACAATTACACTCACCAGGGAAAAGGTACTTAGAAAAGTCTCAGAACTAAAAGCTGACAAGTCCTCGGATCCTGACAGTCCTCATCCAAGAGTTTTAAAAGAAGTGACTGCTGAGATAGCAAATGTATTGATTTTAATTTTCCAAACTTGCCTAGATTCAAGAAAGGTCACATCAGATTGGAAAATAGCAAATGTGACTCCTCTATTCAAGAAATGAAGGAACTAGAAAGCAGGAAACTATAGGCCAGCGAGCCTGACATCTGTCGTAGGGAAATTGCTGGAATCTATTATTAAAGATATTATGGTGGACACTTAGAATATCTCAATACAACCATGGAGAATCAACATGACTTTTGTGAAAGGGAAATCATATTTGACTAATTAATTGGAGTAGTTTGAGGAAGTAACAAGCAACATAGATAAAGGGGAACCTGTGGATGTACTTTACTTAGCTATCTAGAAGACATTTGACATGGTGCCATATTAAAGGTTACAACACAAAGTAAGATCTCATGCTGTCAGGGGTAACATTTTAGCATGGGGGATTGGTTAGCTAACAGGATGCAGAGTAGGTATAAATGGGTATTTGTCAGGTTGGCAAGATGTGATGAGTGGAGTGCCACAAAGACTGTGCTGGGGCCTCAACTATTTGAAATTTATATCAATGATTTGGATGAAGGGACTGAATGTAATGCTGCTAAAATTGCCAATGTCACAAAGTTAGTCAGGAAAGTAAGTTATAAAGAGAACAAAGAGTCTGCAAAATGGACATAAGGTTGAATGAGTGGGCAAAGGTTCGGCAGATGGAATATAAGTGAGAAAATGTGAACTTATACTCTGGCAGGAAAATAGTAAAGCAGTATACTATTTAAAGAGAGATCACAGGACTCCGCGATACATAGGGATCTGGGTGTCCTGGTACATGAATCACAAAATGTCAGGATGTAGTTACAGCAAATGATTTAGGATGGCAAATAGAATGTTGTCGTTAATTGCAAGGAGAATAGAATATATAAGCAGGGGTGTTTTGCCACAGTTGTACAGGATGTTGGTGCGGCCATATCTAGAATAACTACTCAGTTTTTGTCCCGTTATTTAAGAAATGATACAAAAAGAGCAGCATGGTTGTGCCGTGGTTAGCACTGTTGCTTCAAGGCGCCGAGGTCCCAGGTTCGATCCTGGCCCTAGGTTACTGTCAGTGTGGAGTTTGCACAATCTCCCCGTGTTTGCGTGGGTCTAACCCCCATAACCCGTAGATGTGCAGGCTAGGTGGATTGGCCACGCTAAATTGCCCCTTAATTGGAAAAATTGGAAAAATACCCGTAGCAGCCTCCCCGAACAGGCGCCGGCTGGAATGTGGCTACTAGGGGCTTTTCACAGTAACTTCATTTGAAGCCTACTTGTGACAATAAGCGATTTTCATTTCAAATGAATTAAATTCAATAAAAGAAATAAATGATATATATGTGTTAGAAACAGTTCAGAGAAGGTTCACTCGACTGACACCTGGGATTGGGGAGGGGGCAGCGTTATCTAATGAGGAAAGGTTGGACAGCTTGGGCCTGTATCCCTTGGAGTTTAGAAAAATGCGAGGTGATCTTATTGGACCATAAACGATCTTGACGGGAGTTGACAGAGTGGATGGTGTAAGGATTTTTCCCCTTGTGGGTGAGACTAGAACACAGTTTAAAAATAAGGGTCAGGATTCTCCAAGCCCGCGCCGGGTCGGAGAATCGGCGGTGACGCGGGAAATTCCTGCCACGGCCCTCCGACGCCGGGATGCGATTCTCCAGCTCGCACCCGCGGCCACAATGGCCGTCCTGGTGGGGGAGCAGGGGGATCAGACACTGGGGGGGGGGGCCTCCACGACATCCAGGCCCGTGATCTAGAGGGGACCTACCTCCTTCCGCGTTTGCCTGCTGTAGGGCTCCGCCATGTTGCGCGGTGCCGGTGCGGAAACGGCCGCCACACGCCTGCGCCGCGCGTAAACGGTCGCTGCGCACAGGCGTGGACCCGTGCCGGAAATGCAGGGCCGCGTATCAGCAGCGGAGCTGCGTGGAGCACTCTGATGCCGTGCTGCCCCGAGGGCCGCTGAATTGCTGGGCCAAAAGGCCCATTATCGGCGGCGTGAAACACGTAGCCGGGACTTTGGTGGCTTTCCCATTTAAGATGGCGATAAGAATTTTTTTCTTGTGAATCTTTGGAATTCTCTTCCTCAGAGAGCAGTGGAGGCAGAGTTAATTAATATTTTTAAGGCAGAGTTAAATGGATCCTTGACTAACAAGAGAGTCAATGGTTATCAGGTCGGTGGAATGTGGAGTTGAGGCCACAGTCAGATTAACCACAATTACTCAAGGGTGCAGCAGGCTCCTGCTCCTAAATCATATAGTTATGAGGACAACAACAGCAAAGCTTTCCTTTATATAGCACCTTTAATGTTGCAAAATATCCAAAGAACAGGATATGCTATCCTCTGAACCCTCACATAGTTGATCATCCCATTCACTGACTGTTTTTCACTGCTGAAAAATGCCGACTGAGCTGAAGGCTGTCAGCCAAGGGGGCATATCAAGAGAAGAGCAGGTATACATGAAAAAAGAGTTTCCGTGATTAAAAGGGAGTACTCCCAACCCGCCTTTCCCCTTCTCTCCAGTTAAGTCTCTGCACCTATTCAAGAAGACCTGTTCATCTTCATTCCCTGGGATGTGAAGGACATGCTTTGCGGACCAGCTGTGCCGAACCAGATGCTAGTAAGTTTAGCCTGTGATTAGTTAAAGGCGTGTGTATGCTTGACACTGTTGGATCAATGAGCCAGTCTAATCGTTGTTACAGCGTAAGATGTGGAGATCGTGTAATATGGATAGAAGGTTGCTCTTTTTCTAATTTCACCCCTTTTCTCGCAAATGTGCCAACAGATGCCCGGTGCCACCCCTGTGGTGGGGGATTAACGGTGTTTCATCTTCATGTGTAAGATAAGGTTGCTGGGGGCAGGGGGCAGGGGGATAGGCCGAATGTGGAGGCTCAGCAGACTTCTCAACGATGGCAGGCTTTGCATCCAGTTGGATCTTTTCCATGTAGGACCCCCCATAGGATGGAAATGCCCGCGAGGCGATCTCTTGACTGGGGTGAGGCTAAATATCAGCCATTGTTTATAACGGGTGGTCAACATCCCTCCTAGAACTCTGCATTTCTCTAACTTGGACCTCCTCTGATTTCCTTTGTCCTACTGTTGTGGCTAGGCTTTCATCATCTAAGGCCTGAACTATGGAACTCCCTCCCCAGTCTCTCTCCCCTTTTAAGCGGTTCCTTAAAACCTACCTTTTTGATGAAGCCCTGTCCTAATATCTCGTTATGTGGTTCGGTCTCAAATGCATTTTCCCCCCTTCTTTGCGATATTAATAAACATGACATATAAATGCAAGCTATGGAAGCATTCAGGTCATATCCCATTTGTATATCTACACATTACTACCATTTTTGACTATCGGCCTTTCAAGTGATAAAGGCCACTGCTGAGGTACATCATTTGGTTTCTCCTAGTGCAGTGGAAGGAGCTCTGGGAAATGACCAGGAGTGCACAGTACTGATCAGGAACAATTGACCTCTGCTAGAATGTATACACAAGTGACTTAAGGGAGGACAAAATCAGGCTGAGCTGGTATTTGCTGCCATGGGTTTACGCACAGGGAATGTGCAGCTGAGGGGTTCAGAGTTCAGACGTGGAGAGGAATCAACGTCCCAGTACCTGCTGCCGAAATAACGGTGAGTTTAATGTCGCTCGCAGTTATTAGTGTACAAATTGACCAGCAACTTGTAGCGTGCAAGAGAAACCTTGTGAATCTCAACAAGCTGCTGGACGGTTTGGCCTGCTCCACTGTGATCCTCATGAAAAAAGCAGCTAGCTCTTAACCAGCTATTGAGTGCTGCAAAATTACTGCTTTTACACCTTCATTTTCTTTTTATTCGGTCATGGGGTGTGGGCATCACTGGCTGGGCCAGCACTGCCATCCCTGAGGGCATTTAAGAGTGAACCACATTGCTGTGGATCTGGAGTCACATGTAGGCCAGACCAAGTAAGGACAACCGATTTCCTTCCCTAAAGAACATTAGTGAACTAGATGGACTTTTACGACAATCGTTCCATGGCCATTATTAGACTTTTAATTTCAGATTTTTATTTAATTCAACTTTCACCAACTAATATCGCTCTGGGTCTCATGATTACTAGTCCAATGTCAAGACATCTAACAAGGCATGCCCTTATGCACCCTGCTCCCACAGATGTGGGCTATGAAACGGTGTTAGCATCATGTTTATTTGTGCCAGGGCCATCAAATTATGGGAAGCTTGATCAATTGTATGCATGCTGTCCTCTTGCAAATCCTGCATTTAATTATCATATAGTCACAGAGTTTACAGCACGGAAAGAGGCCCTTCGGCCCATCGCATCCATGCTGACGACCAAGCACCTACCTATTCTCATCCCATTTTCCAGCACTTGGTCCATAGCCTTCTATGCAATGGCATTTCAAGTGCTGATCTAAATATTTCTTCAAAGTTTAGAGGGTTCCTGCCTCTACCACCCTTTCAGGCAGTGAATCACAGGTTCTAACCACCCTCTGGGTGAAAAGGTTGTTCATCACATCTCCTCTAAACCTCCTGCCCATTCCCTTAAATCTATGCCCCCTGGTTATTGATCCCTCCACGAAGGGAATAACTACCTTCCTGTTCACCCTATCTATGTCCCTCATTATTTTATACATTTCAATCAGGTCCCCCCTCGGCCTTCTCTACTCCAGGGAAAACAACCCCAACCTATCCAGTTTCTCTTGATAGCTGAATCGACCCAGTCCAGGCAACATCATGGTGAATCTCCTCTGCACCGTCTCCAGTAAAATCACTTCCTTTCTATAGTGTGGTGACCAGAACTGCGCACAGTACTCCAGCTGGGGCCTAACCAGCATTTTATACAGCTCCAACATAACCTTTCTGCTCTTATTTCAAAGCCTTGGTTCATAAAAAATAGTTTTAAAATGACATATTGAACTCTTATCAGCTCGAAGAGCAGCTGATAGCTGCTGCAGAGCACTCAGATTCTAACCTGGGACAGAGAGACCTACATCAAAAAAATGAATTTAAAATCAGAATGTCTGCAAAATCTCTTCAGTACAGAAGGTGGCCGTTCAGCCCATAAGTCTGCACCGACCCTCCGCAAGAGCCTAGGTCCACTCCACCCTATCCTCGTAAACCTACACACCCCTGGACACGAAGGCACAATTTTAGTTTGACCTGTCCACCTAACCTGCACATCTTTGGATTGGGAGGAAACCGGACCACCCGGAGGAAACCCATGCAGATACGGGGAAACGTGCAAACTCCGTACAGTCACACAAACAAATCTGGGTCCCTGGTGCTGTGAAGCAGCAGTGCTGACCACTTTTCCACCATGCCCCACCTCGTGCTTCCCCAAATAATAGCTCTCATAGCCACAGCACTGAGATAAGCTTTGTATAGCATTCCAGATTTTTTTTTAGCAATGAATTTAAATTCCACTAGCTGCCCTAGTGGGATTTGAACCCACATCCGTATCCAACTCAGCATTACTAGTCCAATGACATTACCACCACACTACCATCTCCCATCTTCCAGTTTTTGTTTTTCAAATTAGCATTAAATTGCTTTTTATGAGGCTCTCTATGGAAGTGCTATGCACTTGCTAAGGTTCATCAATAGCCATAATGGTAATTAGATCCATAAATTGTTTCTTACACTTATTTTTTGACCTTAATGTAGCAATGACATCAGCATAATAGAAGGACAACATTCAATTAAAATAATAGAGTAAAATAAAATTAGTCCACGGTATCTGATTCTTTCTGATAATAACATGCTCAGGAAGACTTTCATTCAGTACAAAATCAGAAAATGCTGGATAAACTCAGCAGGTCAGGCAGCATCTGTGGGGAGAGAAACAACGTTAAAGTTTTGAGTCCAATATGAATCTTCTTGAGCCATATTTGTGGAGTTTTTCCACCATTTATCTGTTTTTATTTCAGAGTATTTATTTTGGGTTTACTTTGTGATAGGTGCAGAGGTGAGTAAGGAAGATACTTCTGGGTATTAACAAGCCAAGTTAGGGTTAAGAAAGCTGATCTTGTTTTCTGTGTGGCAGAGGTTTTTGAGGGGAAACGAAACATTGACGATTACAACAGCATTCTTCCCAACAAATTGTTCACTGGAGCGGAGAGATGGATTTCTGGCAGAATACAAGTTAAAAATAAATAAGTTCAAGGCAAGAAGGTGAAATCAAGGAGAATTTTTCCATCAAAGCATAATAAGGATTGGGAAACAATTAATCAGATAGGTCCTTTGAAGCACAGCAGAAGGTTCCAGAAGGAATTTCGATGCATTATGGTGCAAGACGTCACTGAGGGGCATGCTGAGAAAGAGGTCTGAGGTCCATCAAAATGGACAGGCTTATGGAACTTAATGGACTTTCTCTGTTCTTAAGTGGCAAATAGTTTGATGTCTTACTGCAAAGGTAATTGGATCATGTATACTGAGTGAGCTGCTGAAAAGGAAACTTGTATCGTTACACCTTCCTGTGGATAAAAGCACTCAGCTGGATTATTCACCTTTCTGAATGCCAGCATGCAATTCCTTTCAGTGCAATGTCTTACAATCCTGCTGTCAATGTCTGTGAGTACAGCTCTTTCAATGGTGCTTGTAAATATGTTCATCAGGGGAGCTGGGATGAAGGAGTAGGTGAGCCTTTGATAGCTTCACTGCTGTTAATGGCACTCTGTCTCCCGCAGTAACTCCTCCCAACGGCTCCCCGATGATCAAATCATTGCTCCTTCTTAAAGAAACACATTCAAAGAATTGGCAGAGATAAACAGAATTGAACAAAAGCACATAAGCGATAGGTCTGTGTGCCTGCCTGATTTGTAAAGGATTTGAAAAGTGTCATCCCCAACCCCCCTCCTTGGACAAAACTTGGACAATGTCACAACAAAATCAGACTTTGTGTGAAATAAGAACCAGTCAATTTTCTCCGGCAGTACCCATGGAGTGAGGCGACAGTAGTGTACACCTGGTCAATGAGGTGAGTTTACCTCCCAGTTCAGGAAGGGTCGCCCATTTAAAACTGAGATGAGGAAGAATGGGGCAACACAGTGACACAGTGGTTACCACTGTTCCTCACAGCACGAGGGACCCGGGTCGATTCCAGACCTGGGTGACTGTCTATGTGGAGTTTGCGCGTTCTCCCCATGTCTGCGTGAGCTTCCTCTGGGTGCTCCGGTTTCTTCCCACAGTCCAAGGATGGGCAGGTTAGGTGGATTGGGCCATGATAAATTGCCCCTTATGTCGAGCGTAGGTTAGGTTGAGGGGTTATTGGGATAGGGCGGGGGATGGGCTAGGGTGAAGTGCTCTTTCAGAGAATCGGTGCTGACCTGATGGGCTGAATGGCCTCCTTCTGTACTGCAGGGATCCTATGATTCTCTCGAAATGTGGTTGGTCTTTGGAATCCTCTTTCACAGAGGGCAGAGCTGCCCCACTGGATCAGAGTCAAGGCTCAGTTATAGATAGATTTTTGATTGAAAAGGGATATTGGGTCAGGCAAGAATGTGGAGTTAAGAGTTCAATCAGATCAGCCATGATCTGACTGAATGATGGAGCAGGCATGAATGCCTCCATAGCCTCCTATTTCTTATAATGTTTTGAACACCAGCAAAAACTCACAAACAATGAGAAAAAAAATGGCAATTTCTAAAACAAACCTTAAACGATAATCTATAAAATGTAAAATGTAATTATAATGGAACTGCAGCGGAGCACAAGCTGATTGTTGTGGGCGTACTGAGCCTTCCTTCATTAAAAAATATATGAAAGTCTGAAATGGGATATGTGTAATTTATTTTCCAGGAGGTACCTGGGAGCGTGTCCCACACTTCTGCACTTTGAGCTTTACTTCCATACAACTCCTGGCCTTTCTCTCTTATTATTCTCACATCTTGCCCCATTTCACCAGGTGCCTGATTTCTACCTGATGTACCGTCAATTACCACGCGACGAGAATGGCGAAACAATCGAGGCTTTATTGCACAATATGTTGTGCCTCCTCCAGCTGGAACCAGAATGGGAGCCGCGCAGGAAAGCAAACACTTTTATACGTCGCCTGCTGGGAGAAGCCAGCAGGCTGGGATTTACTGTGGTACCTGTAATACAGTGGCAGTACCGTAATACATGTAATGTGTTACCAGTGGTGTTTACCACATTCGCCCCGTTTAAAAAAAAGTCCGGCGGGGGTGAAGAAAAACATTACAGATTGAGTCTGTCGGGGACTTTGACCCTCCGTTGCGATCGCCTCAGTCCTGGTGGTGGTGTGGGCGCCGATGTGGTCACCTGCGACTCTGGGAGTGTGTTGTCCTCTCCATTGTCACCCCTTAGTGGATCCAGTGAGGGGACGGATCCTGCTGGGGTGGGGGCTGCGGGTTCGCTGGTGGGAGGGTGGGTGGCGCAGGGGTGAACGAGGTAACCGAGGGGGGAAGGAGCGGTATCAGGTCGGTGGTTGTGGGCCGGGACCCAGTGGTTGCCATGTCCCAGAGGGAGACTGTATCCTGTCGCCCGTCGGGATGTGCCATGTAGGCGTACTGTGAGTTTGCATGGAGAAGGTGGACTTTCTCAATCAAGGGGTCCGATTTATGGCTCCGCACATGCTTCCGGAGAAGGACGGGTCCAGGAACTGTCAGCCATGTTGGGAGCGGCACCCTGGAGGTGGACTTCCGAGGGAAGGCAAACACACGTTCGTGAGGGGTCTCATTAGTAGCGGTGCACAGTAGCGACCGGATGGAGTGGAGCGCGTCGGGAAGGACCGCCTGCCAGCGGGAAACCGGGAGATTTCTAGACTGGAGGGCAAGCAGGACAGTCTTCCAGACCGCCCCATTCTCCCTCTCCATCTGCCCGTTTCCCCGGGGGTTGTAGCTGGTCGTCCTGCTCGAGGCGATGCCCTTGCTGAGCAGGAACTGACGCAGCTCATCACTCATGAAGGAGGATCCCCGATCACTGTGGATGTAGGTGGGGAAACCGAACAGAGTGAAGATGCTATGCAGGGCCTTGATGACCGTGGCAGAAGTCATGCCGGGCATGGGATGGTGAAAGGGAACCGGGAGTACTCATCAATTACGTAGAGGAAGTACACATTGCGGTCGATGGAGGGGAGGGGCCCTTTGAAGTCCATGCTGAGGCGCTCAAAGGGGCGGGAGGCCTTCACCAGGTGCACTCTATCTGCCCGATAGAAGTGCGGCTTGCACTCTGCGCAGACTTCGCAGTCTCTGGTTACGGTCCTGATCTCCTCAATGGAGTGGAGCAGGTTGCGGGCCTGACAAAATGGAAGAACCAGGTGACCCCCGGGTGGCAGAGGTCATTGTGGAGAGCCCGGAGTCGGTCCACTTGTGTGCTGGCACACGTAACATGGGATAGGGCATCAGGAGGCTCGTTGAGCTTCCCCGGGCGATACAAGATCTCATAGTTATAGGTGGAGAGCTCCATCCTCCACCTCAAGATCTTGTCATTTTTGATCTTGCCCCGCTGCGTATTGTTAAACCTGAAGGCAACCGACCGTTGGTCAGTGAGGAGAGTGAATCTCCTGCCGGCCAGGTAATGCCGCCAATGTCACACAGCTTCCACAATGGCTTGGGCCTCCTTTTCAACAGAGGAGTGTCGAATTTCGGAGGCATGGAGGGTGCGGGAAAAGAAAGCCACGGGTCTGCCCGCCTGGTTGAGGGTGGCGGCCAGAGCTACGTCCGATGCATCGCTCTCCACTTGAAAGGGGAGTGTCTCGTCGACTGCGTGCATCGTGGCCTTGGCGATGTCCGCCTTAATGTGGTTGAAGGCCCGGCGAGCCTCAGCCGTCAGGGGAAAAACTGTGGACTTGATGAGTGGGCGGGCCTTGTCCGCATAATTAGGGACCCACTGGGTGTAATATGGGAAAAAACCCAGGCATCGTTTCAGGGCCTTGGGGCAGTGGGGGAGAGGGAGTTCCAGGAGGGGCGCATGCAGTCGAGGTCAGGCCATAGGACTCCATTTTCCATTACGTAGCCAAGGATGGCTAAGGGTTTGGTGTGTAACACACATTTTTCCTTATTGTATGTGAGATTAAGGAGTTTGGCGGTATGGAGGAATTTTTGGAGGTTTGCGTCGTGGTCCTGCTGATCGTGGTCGCAGATGATGACGTTATCTAGGTATGGGAAGGTGGCCCGCAACCCGTACTGGTCAACCATTCGGTCCATCTCTCACTGGAAGACCGAGACCCCATTGGTGATGCCGAAGGGAACTCTAAGGAAATGATAGAGGCGGCCATCTGCTTCGAACGCAGTGTATTGGTGGTCCTCTGGGTGGATGGGGAGCTGGTGGTAGGCGGACTTCAAGTCAACTGTGGAGAAGACTCGATACTGCGCAATCTGATTGACCATGTCAGATATGCGTGGGAGGGTTTACGCGTCGTGCTGCCTGTACCGGTTGATGGTCTGACTGTAGTCAATGACCATCCTGTGCTTCTCCTGTCTTCACTGCCACCACTTGAGCTCTCCAGGGGCTGTTACTGGCCTCAATGATCCCCTCACGCAGAAGTCGTTGGAACTCCGACTTGATAAAGATCCTGTCTTGCGCACTGTACTGTCTGCTCCTAGTGGCGACGGGCTTGCAGTCCGGGGTGAGGTTCGCAAACAGGGAAAGTGGATCGACCTTAAGGGTCATGAGGCCACAGACGGTGAGGGGGGGCAGGGGTCCGCCGAATTTCAAAGTAAGGCTTTGGAGGTGGCACTGAAAATCCAGGCCGAGTAACAGGGCAGCGCAGAGATGGGGGAGGACATAGAACCTGAAGTTGCTGTACTCTACGCCCTGAACGGTGAGGGTCGTGACACAGTACCCCTGGATTTGCATGGAATGGGATCCGGAGGCCAGGGAGATTTTCTGGGTGACGTGGAGTACCGGGAGGGAGCAGCACCTTACCGTAGCAGGGTGGATGAAACCCTCTGTGCTCCCCGAGTCAAAGAGGCAGGTCGTCTCGTGCCCTTTGATCTTTACCGTTGTCGTAGCAGTCGCGAGGTTGTGGGGCCGAGACTGATCAAGGGTGATGGAGGCGAGCTGCGGAAGATGTTGGGAGGTCCCGGGCTGATCAGCGGTAGTGGCGGCATCGGCGGTCCGCGAACAGCCAGGCGAGCAGGGTTCTTGAGGCGCGGTCCAAGATGGCGCCAAAGATGGCGCCGCCCATGGGCCGCACGTGGCTTGTGGTGGAGAAGATGGCGGCGCCCCTGGATCACACGTGGGGGATGTAGCAATGCCAGGCCTGGAAATAGCGGCGACCGACCGGGCCTGGCAAACAGAAACGAAGTGGCCCGTCTTCCCGCACCCATTGCATTGTCATTCATCTCAAGAGGCTTGGAATATAAAAGCAGGGATATACTTCTGAAGCTTTATAAAGCATTAGTTAGGCCCCATTTAGAATACTGTGAGCAATTTTGGGCCCCACACCTCAGGAAGGACATACTGGCACTGGAGCGGGTCCAGCGGAGATTCACACGGATGATCCCAGGAATGGTAGGCCTAACATACGATGAACGTCTGAGGATCCTGGGATTATATTCATTGGAGTTTAGGAGGTTGAGGGGAGATCTAATAGAAACTTACAAGATAATGAATGGCTTAGATAGGGTGGATGTAGGGAATTTGTTTCCATTAGCAGGGGAGACTAGGACCCGGGGGCACAGCCTTAGAATAAAAGGGAGTCACTTTAGAACCGAGATGAGGAGAAATTTCTTCAGCCAGAGAGTGGTGGGTCTGTGGAATTCATTGCCACAGAGGGCGGTGGAGGCCAGGACGTTGAGTGTCTTTAAGACAGAAGTTGATAAATTCTTGATTTCTTGAGGAATTAAGGGCTATGGAGAGAGAGCGGGTAAATGGAGATGAAATCAGCCATGATTGAATGGTGGAGTGGACTCGATGGGCCGAATGGCCTTACTTCCGCTCCTATGTCTTATGGTCTTATGGTCGCACTCCACGCCGGGCAGCGCTGCCTGGGATGTTCGCTCTGGCCACAAAAATAACATTTGGGTCCTCCAGAGATGGCTGGCTGGCGCGCGGCGCAGGCTTGCAGTGTACTCGAGTCAGCAGCTGGTGGGGCCCATGATGCCCACGAGGGCGGTGCGCGGTCGGGGTTGTAGGCCTTCAGATTATGTGAGGCCACGTCTAGGGAATTAGCAAGCTGCACAGTCTCTGCAAGATCGGGCGTACCCCCTTCCAATAGCCGCTGGCTAGCGTAAGTAGACTTAATGCCCGTGACATAAGCATCTCTGATTAGTAGTTCGGCGTGTTGGCCTGCCGAAACTGCCTGGCAGTCACAGTTCCGACCGAAAATCCATAGAGCCCGCAAGAAATCGTCCTGAGTCTCCCCCGGGATTTGCCGTCTCGTGGCCAGGAGGTGCCTGGCGTACACTTGATTCACAGACTTGATGTCCTGTCCCTTTAGTAGCGTCATCACTTCTGTGTAGGTGGGCACATCCCAGATGAGGGGAAAAACTTGAAGGCTCACCCGTGAGTAGAGGACTTGGAGCTTCTGTGGGTCCGAGAGTTCTTCAGTGGCTGCTCTGAGGTAGCCTTCAAAGCAGGCTAGCCAGTGCTCGAAGGTGGACATGGTGTCGGCTGCGTGAGGGCTCAGCTCCAGGCGATCAGGCTTGATTAAGATGTTCATCTTTTACAAGATTGTGCAATATATTGATGTACTGTCAATTACCACGAGACAAGAATGGTGAAGCAATCGAGGCTTTATTGCACAAGATGTTGTGCCTCCTGCAGCTGGAACCAGAATGGGAGCAGCGTCGGAGAGCATACACTTTTATACGTCGCCTGCTGGTAGGAGCCAGCAGGCTGGGATTTACTGTGGGACCTGTAATACAGTGGCAGTACCGTAATACATGTAATGTGTTACCAGTGATGTTTACCACACTACCTTCCCCTTTATTGACTCCGAAGCACTGCTCCCAGTTACTCTGTCTCTCCCCTCTCCAAGTTCTCCATCAGCTTTCTCCTCTCTTGCTCTGTATCCTACTCCATGGGGCTGCTGGTGTTCATATTCTCCCCACAATTCCTTTCCCTCCTCACACCTCCAAAGACACTACACAAAGAAGCAAATTTGTGTTCAAATGGTTGAGAAACTCTTTTAATAAGTTAAGACTTTTTTAACTGAGATTGAGAGGTTTTTGTTCAGGAATGGTATGAAAGGATTGTGATGCAAAAATGTGTAAACGGATTTCAGTCACAGAACAGCCATTATTTAACTGAATGGTGAGAAAAGGCATGAAGGGTTGAACAACATGAGGCGGCACAGTGGTTAGCAGTGCTAAGAACAAAGAACAAAGAAATGTACAGCACAGGAACAGGCCCTTTGGCCCTCCAAGCCCGTGCCGTCCATGCTGCCCGACTAAACTACAATCTTCTACACTTCCTGGGTCCGTATCCCTCTATTCCCATCCTATTCATGTATTTGTCAAGATGCCCCTTAAATGTCACTATCGTCCCTGCTTCCACCACCTCCTCCGGTAGCGAGTTCCAGGCACCCACTACCCTCTGCGTAAAAAACTTGCCTCGTACATCTACTCTAAACCTTGCCCCTCTCACCTTAAACCTATGCCCCCTAGTAATTGACCCCTCTACCCCGGGGAAAAGCCTCTGACTATCCACTCTGTCTATGCCCCTCATAATTTTGTAGACCTCTATCAGGTCGCCCCTCAACCTCCTTCGTTCCAGTGAGAACAAACCGAGTGTATTCAACCGCTCCTCATAGCTAATGCCCTCCATACCAGGCAACATTCTGGTAAATCTCTCCTGCACCCTCTCTAAAGCCTCCACATCCTTCTGGTAGTGTGGCGGCCAGAATTGAACACTATACTCCAAGTGTGGCCTAACTAAGGTTCTATACAGCTGCAACATGACTTGCCAATTCTTATACTCAATGCCCCGGCCAATGAAGGCAAGCATGCCGTATGCCTTCTTGACTACCTTCTCCACCTGTGTTGCCCCTTTCAGTGACCTGTGGACCTGTACTCCTAGATCTCTTTGACTTTCAATACTCTTGAGGGTTCTACCATTCACTGTATATTCCCTACCTGCATTAGACCTTCCAAAATGCATTACCTCACATTTGTCCGGATTAAACTCCATCTGCCATCTCTCCGCCCAAGTCTCCAAACAATCTAAATCCTGCTGTATCCTCTGACAGTCCTCATCGCTATCCGCAATTCCACCAACCTTTGTGTCGTCTGAAAACTTAGTAATCAGACCAGTTACATTTTCCTCCAAATCATTTATATATACTACAAACAGCAAAGGTCCCAGCACTGATCCCTGTGTAACACCACTGGTCACAGTCCTCCAATTAGAAAAGCATCCTTCCATTGCTACTCTCTGCCTTCTATGACCTAGCCAGTTCTGTATCCAACTTGCCAGTGTGACTTCACCTTTTGTACTAGTCTACCATGAGGGACCTTGTCAAAGGCCTTACTGAAGTCCATATAGACAACATCCACTGCCCTACCTGCATCAATCATCTTAGTGACTGTAGCGCACAAAGACTCACGAGAGACGAATAGAGATGAAGTCGATGATGCTTTATTAAGCGTGACTTGTTCCCCGCAGTTCAGTAGCAGACTGGCCTGCGGGGGAGAACTCCTGGTTCTTATA
The DNA here is from genome assembly GCF_047496885.1 of Scyliorhinus torazame. Classification (NCBI taxonomy): domain Eukaryota; kingdom Metazoa; phylum Chordata; class Chondrichthyes; order Carcharhiniformes; family Scyliorhinidae; genus Scyliorhinus; species Scyliorhinus torazame. The sequence goes on along the minus strand of NC_092724.1, from coordinate 98,468,468 downwards.
CTCCGCCTTCAGGGCGGAGCTAGAGGTCAACAGCCAACCAGGACCCGGGATCTGTCAGCCAATGACATCACGGCTTCACAGTCCCACATGACCCCTAATGCATACTACCACATTCACCCTTTGTTAAAAATGAACCCGGCGGGGTGGTGCTTCGTATGGTGGTAAGGGTTTACAAGGCTGGTCCTGGGAGGAAAACTTTTGCATGTCATCACAGTATATTTTTTTTTTGTTTTGAACTATTTACAGTAAAAGGGGGAAAAGGAAAGAGTTCTCGTTAAAGTCCACAACATTGTAGTGTTACATCGATGCCACGAGTCGGTCGGGCGGTCTGGTCGTCCTCGTCGATCGCCTCGGCCCCGGTGGTGGTGCTTGTTCCCGTGTTGTCGTCTCCTGGAGCCTTACGGTTTCTGCTTCAGCTTCACTTCTGGTCGGACCTGGGAGGAGGACCGATCCTCCCGGGAAGGGGGCACTCGCGGGGTGCGCCGGTGACAGGGAGGGGGTGATTGGTGTCGGGGGGGGTGTGCGTGTTGCCGGCGGGCGCCAGATCTCGCAGGGAGACCGTGTCCTGTCAGCCGTCGGGGTACTCCACGTAAGCGTACTGCGGGTTCACGTGGAGGAGGCGAACCCTCTCGACCAACGGGTCCGACTTGTGCGCCCGCACATGTTTTCGGAGCAAGATGGGTCCTGGGACCGCCAGCCAGGTCGGCAGCGACGTTCCAGAGGAGGACTTCCTGGGGAAGACAAGGAGGCGCTCATGAGGCGTTTGATTAGTGCTAGTACACAGTAGCGACCGGATGGAGTGGAGAGCGTCCGGGAGGACCTCCTGCCACCGTGAAACTGGGAGGTCCCTGGACCGTAGGGCCAGTAGGACGGTCTTCCAGACCGTGCCGTTCTCCCTCTCTACTTGCCCGTTCCCCCGGGGGTTGTAGCTGGTCGTCCTGCTCAAGGCTATACCGTTGCTGAGCAGGAACTGGCGCAGCTCGTCACTCATAAAGGAGGACCCCCTGTCGAATATGGTGTTAAGGGCTTTAATGACTGTGGCTGCTGTCATGTCAGGGCAGGGGATGGCGAAGGGGAAACGGGAGTACTCGTCCACCACGTTCAGGAAGTATATGTTACTGTCGGTGGAGGGGAGGGGCCCTTTGAAATCCAGACTAAGGCGTTCAAAGGGATGGGAAGCCTTGATCAGGTGCGCACCATCCGGCCTGAAAAAGTGCGGTTTGCACTCTGCGCAGATGTGGCAGTTCCTTGTGACTGTACGGACCTCCTCCACAGAGTAGGGGAGGTTGCAGGACTTTATAAAGTGGTAGAACCGAGTGACCCCCGGGTGGCAGAGGTCCTCGTGGAGGGTTTGGAGGCGGTTAATTTGTGCGTTGGCACATGTGCCGTGGGATAAGGCATCGGACAGCTCGTTCAGCTTTCCGGGACGGTACATGATCTCATAGCTGAAGGTGGAGAGCTCGATCCTCCACCTTAAGATCTTGTCGTTCTTAATTTTGCCCCGCTGTGCATTATCAAACATGAAGGCTACCGACCGTTGGTCCGTGAGGAGAGTGAATCTCCTGCCGGCCAGGTAATGCCTCCAATGTCGCACAGCTTCCACTATGGCTTGGGCTTCCTTTTCCACTGAGGAGTGGCGGATTTCTGAAGTGTGGAGGGTTCGGGAGAAAAAGGCCACGGGCCTGCCCGCTTGGTTAAGGGTGGCCGCTAGAGCTACATCGGAGGCGTCGCTCTCGACCTGGAAGGGGAGGGACTCGTCGATGGCGCGCATCGTGGCCTTTGCGATATCCGCTTTGATGCGGCTGAAGGCCTGGCAAGCCTCTGTCGACAGAGGGAAGGTCGTGGTCTGTATTAGGGGGCAGGCCTTGTCTGCGTACTGGGGGACCCACTGGGCGTAGTATGAAAAGAACCCCAGGCAGCGTTTTAGGGCTTTTGAGCAGTGCGGGAGGGGAAATTCCATGAGGGGGCGCATGCATTCGGGGTCGGGGCCTATTATCCCATTGCGCGCTACATATCCCAAGATGGCTAGCCGGTTTGTGCTAAACACGCACTTGTCCTCGTTGTATGTGAGGTTCAAGGCTTTAGCGGTCTGGAGGAATTTTTGGAGGTTGGCGTCGTGGTCCTGCTGATCGTGGCCGCAGATGGTTACATTGTCGAGGTACGGGAACGTGGCCTGCAACCCGTGTTGATCAACCATTCGGTCCATCTCTCGTTGGAAGACCGAGACCCCGTTTGTGACGCCAAATGGGACCCTTAGGAAGTGGTATAATCGCCCGTCTGCCTCGAAGGCTGTGTACTTGCGGTCACTTGGGCGGATGGGGAGCTGATGGTAGGCGGACTTGAGGTCCACGGTGGAGAAGACCTTATATTGGGCAATCCGATTGACCATGTCGGATATGCGGGGGAGAGGGTACGCATCTAGTTGTGTGTACCTGTTGATGGTCTGGCTATAGTCTATGACCATCCTTTACTTCTCCCCTGTCTTTACTACTACCACCTGTGCTCTCCAGGGACTGTTGCTGGCCTGGATTATGCCTTCCTTTAGTAGCCGCTGGACTTCGGACCGAATGAAGGTCCGGTCCTGGGCGCTGTACCGTCTGCTCCTAGTGGCGATGGGTTTGCAATCCGGGGTGAGGTTTGCAAACAAGGATGGGGGCTCAACCTTGAGGGTTGCGAGGCCGCAGATAGTGAGTGGGGGTATTGGGCCGCCGAATTGAAACGTTAGGCTCTGCAGGTTGCACTGGAAATCTAATCCCAGTAATGTGGGCGCGCAGAGTTGGGGAAGGACGTAGAGCCTGTAGTTTTTAAACTCCCTCCCTTGCACCGTTAGGGTCACTATGCAGAAGCCTTTAATCTGTACGGAGTGGGATCCTGCAGCTAGGGAAATCTTTTGCGCACTGGGACGGATGGTCAAAAAACAGCGTCTTACCGTGTCGGGGTGGATGAAGCTTTCCGTGCTCCCGGAGTCGACCAGGCATGGTGTCTCGTGCCCGTTTATCAGCACCGTTGTTGTCGTCGTCTGGAGTGTCCGGGGCCGTGCTTGGTCCAGCGTCATTGAGGCCAGACGTGATCGTAGTGCTTGAGCGTCTTCCTCGAACCCCGTGGAGCCGTCAACACTGGGGTCCGTTGTTGCCGTCCAAGATGGCGGCGGGGGTGAACAAAATGGTCGCCCCCATGCATCGCACATGGCTGGGGGGTCACAAGATGGAGGCGGGGGTGGACAAAATGGCCGTCCCCATGCGTCGCACAGGTCTGGGGGGTCCCAAGATGGCGGCGCCCCTCCTCCCCTCGTGGTGGCCGGGACCCAAAATGGCGGCGCCTGCGGGTCGCACATGGGGCACTGGGGGGGTTGGGGAGCGTCAGAAACGCGCAGATCGCCTTGTTCTCCGGGGACAGCGGTGGCCGGGACCCAAACTGGTTGCGCCTGCGGGTCATACATGGGGCGCTGGACAGCGGTGGCCGGGACCCAAACTGGTTGCGCCTGCGGGTTGTACATGGGGCACTGGGGGGGGTTGGGGAACGTTAGAAGCGCGCAGGAATCCTTGTTCGCCGGGGACAGCGGCGACCTCCCGGGACCGGCGCACAGCCGCGAAATGGCCCTTTTTCCCGCAGCTCTTACAAATCGCTGCGCGGGCCGGGCAGCGCTGCCGGGGGTGTTTCGCCTGGCCGCAGAAATAGCAGCGGGCTCCCCCGGGACGACTTGGCGTCTGAACCGCGCAAGCCTGTGGGGTGGGGGGGAGGGGGGGGTTTGTCGCGACGGGGGTCCACGGAGCCCAAGGGGCTGCCACGCGGTCGGGGCCGTAGGCGCGGGCGTTTCGCGCGGCCACATCTAGTGAGGCTGCAAGGGCCCGTGCCTCTGAGAGTCCTAGCGACTCTTTTTCTAAAAGTCTTTGGCGGATTTGGGAAGAGTTCATACCAGCCACAAAAGCAACACGCATCAACATGTCCATGTGTTCCATCGCGTTTACGGGCGGGCAGCTGCAGGCCCGTCCCAAAATTAGTAGCGCGGCGTAGAATTCATCTATCGATTCTCCGGGACTTTGCCATCTCGTTGCGAGTTGGTAGCGTGCGTAGATCTGGTTCACTGGGCGAACATAGATGCTTTTTAGTGCTGCGAACGCCGTCTGGAAATCCTCTGCGTCTTCGATGAGAGGGAAAATTTCCGGGCTTACCCTCGAGTGCAGGACCTGTAGTTTCTGGTCTTCTGTGACCCGGCCGGGGGCCGTTCTGAGGTAGGCCTCGAAACAAGTCTGCCAGTGTTTGAAAACTGCTGCTGAGTTCACTGCGTTGGGGCTGATCCTCAGGCATTCCGGGATGATCCTGAGCTCCATAGTTCTTTTAAGCACGCTTAATAAATTGTAGCGCACAAAGACTCACGAGAGACGAATAGAGATGAAGTCGATGAGGCTTTATTAAGCGTGACTTGTTCCCCGCAGTTCAGTAGCAGACTGGCCTGCGGGGGAGAACTCCTGGTTCTTATACTCCGCCTTCAGGGCGGAGCTAGAGGTCAACAGCCAACCAGGACCCGGGATCTGTCAGCCAATGACATCACGGCTTCACAGTCCCACATGACCCCTAATGCATACTACCATAGTGACCTCCTCGAAAAACTCTATCAAGTTAGTGAGACATGACCTCCCCTTCACAAAACCATGCTGCCTCTCACTAATACGTCCATTTGCTTCCAAATGGGAGTGGATCCTGTCTCGAAGAATTCTCTCCAGTAATTTCCCTACCACTGAAGTAAGGCTCACCGGCCTGTAGTTCCCTGGATTATCCTTGCTACCCTTCTTAAACAGAGGAACAACATTGGCTATTCTCCAGTTCTCCGGGACATCACCTGAAGACAGTGAGGATCCAAAGATTTCTGTCAAGGCCTCAGCAATTTCCTCTCCAGCCTCCTTCAGTATTCTGGGGTAGATCCCATCAGGCCCTGGGGACTTATCTACCTTAATATTTTTTAAGACACCCAACACCTCGTCTTTTTGGATCTCAATGTGACCCAGGCTATCTACACACCCTTCTCCAGACTCAACATCTACCAATTTCTTCTCTTTGGTGAATACTGATGCAAAGTATTCATTTAGTACCTCGCCCATTTCCTCTGGCTCCACACATAGATTCCCTTGCCTATCCTTCAACCCTTTCCCTGGCTACCCTCTTGCTTTTTATGTACGTGTAAAAAGCCTTGGGATTTTCCTTAACCCTATTTGCCATTGGCTTTTCGTGACCCCTTCTAGCCCTCCTGACTCCTTGCTTAAGTTCCTTCCTACTTTCCTTATATTCCACACAGGCTTCGTCTGTTCCCAGCCTTTTAGCCCTGACAAATGCCTCCTTTTTCTTTTTGACGAGGCCTTCAATATCTCTCGTTATCCAAGGTTCCCGAAAATTGTCGTATTTATCCTTCATCCTCACAGTAACATGCCGGTCCTGAATTCCTTTCAACTGACACTTGAAAGCCTCCCACATGTCAGATGTTGATTTGCCCTCAAACATCCGCCCCAAATCTATGTTCTTCAGTTCCCGCCTAATATTGTTATAATTTGCCTTCCCCCAATTTAGCACACTCATCCTAGGACCACTCTTATCCTTGTCCACCAGCACTTTAAAACTTACTGAATTGTGGTCACTGTTCCCGAAATGCTCCCCTACTGAAACATCTACCACCTGGCCGGGCTCATTCCCCAATACCAGGTCCAGTACCGCCCCTTCCCTAGTTGGACTGTCCACATATTGTTTTAGGAAGCCCTCCTGGATGCTCCTTACAAACTCCGCCCCGTCTAAGCCCCTGGCACTAAGTGAGTCCCAGTCAATATTGGGGAAGTTGAAGTCTCCCATCACCACAACCATGTTGTTTTTACTCTTTTCCAAAATCTGTCTACCTATCTCCCGCTGGCTGTTGGGAGGCCTGTAGTAAACTCCCAACATTGTGACTGCACCCTTCTTATTCCTGATCTCTACCCATATAGCCTCACTGCTCTCTGAGGTGTCCTCCCGCAGTACAGCTGTGATATTCTCCCTAACCAGTAGCGCAACTCCGCCACCCCTTTTACATCCCCCTCTATCCCGCCTGAAACATCTATATCCTGGAACGTTTAGCTGCCAATCCTTCCCTTCCCTCAACCAGATCTCTGTAATGGCAACAACATCATAGTTCCAAGTACTAATCCAAGCTCTAAATTCATCTGCCTTACCCGTAATACTTCTTGCATTAAAACATATGCACTTCAGGCCACCAGATCCGCTGTGTTCAGCAACTTCTCCCTGTCTGCTCTGCCTCAGAGCCCCACTGTCCCTATTCCCTAGTTCTCCCTCAATGCTCTCACCTTCTGACCTATTGCTCCCGTGCCCACCCCCCTGCCATACTAATTTAAACCCCCATGTGACACTAGCAAACCTCGCGGCCAGGATATTTATGCCTCTCCAGTTTAGATGCAACCCGTCTTTCTTATATAGGTCACATCTGCGCCGGAAGAGCTCCCAGTTGTCCAGATAACGGAAACCCTCCCTCCTACACCAGCTGTTTAGCCATGTGTTTAGCTGCTCTATCTTCCTATTTCTAGACTCACTGGCACGTGGCACAGGAAGTAATCCCGAGATTACAACCCTCGAGGTCCTGTCTTTTAACTTTCTGCCTAGCTCCCTGAACTCCTGCTGCAGGACCTCATGCCCCTTCCTGCCTATGTCGTTAGTACCAATATGTACAACGACCTCTGCCTGTTCGCCCTCCCCCTTCAGGATGCCCTCTACCCGTTCGGAGACATCCTGGACCCTGGCACCAGGGAGGCAACATACCATCCTGGAGTCTCTTTCACGTCCACAGAAGCGCCTATCTGTGCCCCTGACTATGGAGTCCCCTATTACTATTGCTCTTCTGCGCTTTGACCCTCCCTTCTGAACATCAGAGCCAGCCGTGGTGCCACTGCTCTGCCTGCTGCTGTTTTCCCCTGATAGGCTATCCCCCCCGACAGTATCCAAAGGGGTATACCTGTTCGAGAGGGGGACAACCACAGGTGATTCCTGCACTGACTGCCTGCCCTTTCTGGTGGTCACCCATTTCTCTGCCTGCACCTTGGGTGTGACCACATTTATATAATTGCGATCTATGACGCTTTCCGCCACCTGCATGCTCCTAAGTGCATCCAATTGCTGCTCCAACCGAACCATGCGGTCTGTGAGGAGCTCCAGTTGGGTGCACTTTCTGCAGATGAAGCCATCCGGGAAGGTGGAAGCCTCCCGGACCTGCCACATCTCACAGTCAGAGCACTGCACCCCTCTAACTGACATTGCGTCAATTAATTAAAATATTTTTAAAAAGTTACTGTTAACTATCTGTTTCCTAGCACTAGTTTTCTAATATAAATGTGAAAGCTAAATATAGTATTCTCCGATCTCTGGCTTAGATACCCCTGTCAATTATAATTAAGTAATTATGTTTAATTAGTTACCAATGCTTAATTTTTTTAATTTAGTGTAGATTCCCAACCAGCCACTCAGGTCACAGCTTTTCTGTGATGTCACTTCAGTTTCCCCCCGACACACACAATTTGAAAAAGGTTTAAAAGTATAAATGAGTAAAAATCACTTACTTACCTTCTTACCTTCTGAGTGTCTTAGATGTTCTCAGGTTCTCTCCCTGACAGAGACTGCTCCTCCTCCTCCGAACGGCTCCCGAAACTAGGCCGCGATCTTTTAAAATCTCCGCTCTGACTCGCAGCCTCACAACATTAGAGACTAGGGGCGGGATTCTCCCCTACCCGGCGGGGCGGGGGGTCCCGGCATGATGGAGTGGCGGGAACCACTCCGGCGTCGGGCCGCCCCAAAGGTGCGGAAGTCTCTGCACCTTTAGGGGCCAAATCCTCACCTTGAGGGGCTAGGCCCGCGTCGGAGCGGTTTCCGCTCCACCGGCTGGCGGGAAAGGCCTTTGGCGCCACGCCAACCAGGGCCGAAAGGTCTTCGCCGGCAGCACGGGTCCGCGCATGCGCGGGAGTGTCAGCGGCTGCTGATGTCATCCCCGCGCATGGGCAGGGGAGGGGGTCTCTTCCACCTCCGCCATAGTGAAGATCATGGCGAAGGCGGAAGAAAAAGAGTGCCCCCACGGCACACGCCCGCCCGTGGATCGGTGGGCCCCGATTGCGAGCCAGGCCACCGTGGGGGCACCCCCTGGGGCCAGATCGCCCCGCGCCCCCCCCCCCCAGGACCCCGGAGCCCGCCCGTGCCGCCTTGTCCCGCCGTTCAAAAGGTGGTTTAATCAACGCTGGCGGGACAGGCATTCCAGCAGCGGGACTTTGGCCCATCGCGGGCCGGAGAATCGGCGGGTGTGGGCCCGCCAACCGGTGCGGCGCGGCGTGATTCCCGCCCCCGCCAAATCTCTGGTGACGGAGACTTCGGGACACGGTCGGGGCGGGATTCACGCCAGCCCCCGGCGATTCTCCGACCTGGCGAGGAGTCGGAGAATCCTGCCCCTGGGTTCGATTCCGGCTTTGAGTGCCTGTCTGTGTGGAGTTTTCACATTCTCCCCGTGTCTCCATGAGCTTCCTACAGGTGTGCCGGTTTCCTCTCACAGTCTAAAGATGTGCAGGTTAGGTGCATTGGGTACGCTAAATTGCACCTTAGTTTCCTGAGATGTGCAAGTTGGCCATGATCAACGTGCAGAGTTCTGAGGAAAGGGCAGGGAAATGGGCCTAGGTAGAGTGCTCTTTCTGAGGGTCGATGCTGACTCGATGGGCTGAATGGCTTTCTTCTGCACTTCAGGGATTCTATGGATTGAACATACTCTTGTTCCAATGTTCCATTACTTTCCTCCCTCAATGTCCCTGCACCTTAATCCACTGCTTCCCTCTTCCCCAAATTGGTTTTCCCAAACACTCACCGAATTGTATTCTCACTATGAGCAGGAATTCCAGACAGTGAGAGAATTCCCACTCAGTACACATGCAATCATTGTAGAAGGATTCGCAGATGAGAAATTGGAATAGGCACCTGGACTGCAGAAACTTTGGGCAGGTAATATATGTAGACAAAGTCTTCCACCCTTTTTCCCCACACACCCTTCCTAGCCCTGGACCCCTGTGTGTGCAGGGTGAGTTGGCATGTATGTGTTTGAGTGAGGCAGGCCCAGACTAGTGCGAAGGTTGAATTCTTGAATACATGCGTTGGCGAGAGTCCTGTATTTTGAGGAGATAGGTTAATTTTCGAAGACAAAGTTAAGCCTGGAGGGCAGAGCATTTACAGAGCTGGGAAAGGAGTAAAGACAGAGATTCAAGCTGACACAGAGTGGACTGGAACTGTTACAAGTGCACCCAAGGCTTGTAGAGGTTGAGTCATCTCTCCACCAGGATGCTTCAAATGGAACTATAGGCTTATGCAGGTAACATTTGTAGCCACGTAAAATGGCTGCATCCCGATTAATCTGGCCAAAACCCAGTTTAAAATGGCTAACACGAAAGACTGCTGGGAAAAGCAGCTAAGAAGACACAAGCAGGCAGCTGCAGACAGTATTGCATATTCGGCTCTGGGGAAGTTAGCCCAGATCGATACTCAGGGCTATCAACAGCCCATCAACCCAGGTATTTGCAGTTACATTCAGGACTGTTTGCAGCCCATCTATCCATACATCTGCAGTTAAATCGGCTATCCCCGGGAACAATTGCAACATATTAGCAATTGAATACCGAGCCAGACCTGTCAGCGCCTGCAGTGGCCGAAACAAAGACAGGTGAACGACTGCCCCCCGATCGTGGAATCACCTCACCATTGGACACATCGACCCCAGGGATTGGGAACAAATCCAATCACTTGGGGCTCAGGGTCAAGGGCCGCCCCGGGAGGCGGGAAGCCCCTGGGCCCTATAAAAGTGAGGGGCCAAGTTCAGATCTCTCTCTCTCTCCTCTTCACCTGCTCGAGACCTTCGCAAGACCAGCCACCGGCAACAGTAAGTTTGAATCCAGCGATCGCTATCTGGTAGAGACACCTAGCCACCGACCTGTAGCAGCCTTTTGAATCCCGCGGGCCAGATCTGATTGGACAAGCCATTCGTTTCCCTGACCTGGTGGGCTCTTCCTAAGTTAAGTATTGGCCAGTAGTGACAGGTTTATTATATAGAAAGTAGTATTAGGGTATTAATATTGCTTGTTGTATATAATAAATGACCGTTGTTTTAATCCTTACTAAGCGGTGTGCTGTATTATTAATCATAACCTGAACCTGAACCACGTGGCGGTATCATAAAGATACCTGGCGACTCATGAGCAAAGGTGACGTAAACAGAGCAAATAGACTAAGGTTAAAAAGAGCAACACATTCTGCTCATTTGTCTTTAGTAGTATACAATGATCCACTCACCTCGGAACGCACAGCACTTAAGGCAATGAAAAGCATTTTACGCAGCTCTGTGTCTGAGTGGGGAGCGTCACAGCGGCTAGGTTATAGAGAGGTTGTCTTTCTGCAATATGATTGGGTTTCTGGCAATATGATCACACTACATGATCACATTTTATGCCACCGTCCTCCCCAGGACGCGTGTTCCGCCGGTAGGGGTGGCTCGCCATTGGCTGTCAGCGGGATCTTGTGGCTCGCCTGTCCCACCGCCGGACAACACATCACGGGCGGGGCAGGGGGCTCCTCCTTCAGCAAGATTGGAAGATCCTGCCAGCAGGTAGGGCCAGGACGTCCCATCCTATGATCCAAAAGGAGAAAATAACCAACTCTACCAGTTTGTAAAAAGGAGGAAAATGAGAGGACTTAGCCAAGGAAGAATAAGAAAATTGACAGGCCATAGTCAGGGCGTCTGACCGGCTTGAAAGGATACTGGAGAGGGAGGGGGAGGATCCAGTTGTTGTGGTCCATGTCGGTACCAATAACATAGGCAAGTCTAGGAAAGAGGACCTGTTTAGCGATTATAAAGAGCTAGGATTCAAATTAAAAAACAGGTCCTTAAGGGTCATAATCTCCGGATTACTGCCCGAGCCACGTGCAAATTGGCATAGGGAGGCAAGAATAAGGGAAGTTAACACGTGGCTGAAAGAGTGGTGTGGGAAAGAGGGGTTCCTTTTCATGGGACACTGGCATCAGTTTTGGGACGGGGGGACCGTTGGGATGGTCTCCACCTGAACCAAGCTGGGACCAGTGTTCTGGCGAAAAGAGTAAATAGGGTGGTCAATAGGACTTTAAACTAGAGATTGTGGGGGGGGGGAAGGGAAAGTCAGGGAACCAAGAGGTGAAGTAATCAATGGGAAGCGTAGCTGCTTAGGAATACAAAAAAGCACAAAAAGTCAGAACTCAGGAGAGGTTACGGTAGTCCCCATCCCACAAAATATGACACAGTGTATGGAAAGGCTCAGTAAACCAAGGTCCACCACACTAAGAAAACAAAAAGGGACGGTCAATAGAGAATTAAAGGTGCTATATTTAAATGCGCGCAGTGCACGGAACAAGGTAGATGAATGCTTGTGGCCCAGATTGTGACTGGCAGGTATGATGTGGTAGGCATCACAGAGATGTGGTTGCAGGGGGTTCAGGACTGGCATTTAAACATCCAGGGATTCACAACCTATCGAAAAGACAGAGAGGTGGGCAGAGGGGGCAGGGTTGCTTTGTTAATTAGGAATGAAATTAAATCAATAGCACTAAACGACATAGGGTCAGATGATGTGGAGTCTGTGTGGGTAGAGTTGAGGAACCACAAAGGCAAAAAACCCATAATGGGAGTTATGTACAGACCTCCTAACAGTGGTCAGGACCAGGGGCACTAAATGCACCACAAAATAGAAAGTGCATGTCAGAAAGGCAAGGTCACAGTGATCATGGGGGACTTCAATATGCAGGTGGACTGGGTAAATAATGCTGCCAGTGGACCCAAGGAAAGGGAATTCATTGAATGTTTACAGGAGGGCTTTTTGGAACAGCTTGTGATGGAGCCCACGAGGGAACAGGCCATTCTGGACTTAGTGTTATGTAATGATCCAGACTTGAGTAAAGATCTTAAAGTAAGGGAACACTTCGGAGGCAGTGATCATAATATGGTAGAATTCAATCTGCAATTCGAAAGAAAGAAGGTAGAATCAGATGTAAAGGTGTTACAGTTAAATAGAGAGGAACTGACGAAAATCGACTGGGAGCAGAGCCTAGTGGGAAAGACAGTAGAACAACAATGGCAGGAGTTTCTGGGAGTAATTGAGGACACAGTACAGAGGTTCATCCCAAAGAAAAGAAAGGTTATCAGAGGGGGGATTAGGCAGCCATGGCTGACAAAGGAAGTTAGGGAATGCATCAAAGCAAAAGAGAAAGCCTATAATGTGGCAAAGAGTAGTGGGAAGGCAGAAGATTGGGAAGGCTACAAAAACAAACAGAGGATAACAAAGAGAGAAATAAGGAAAGAGAGGATCAAATATGAAGGTAGTCTCGCCAGTCACATTAGGAAGGATAGTAAAAGTTTCTTTAAATACATTAAAAACAAATGGGAGGCAAAAGTAGACATTGGGCCGCTCCAAAATGACATTGGTAATCTAGTGATGGGAGACAAGGAAATAGCTGAGGAACTGAATAAGTACTTTGCGTCAGTCGTCACAGTAGAAGACATGAGTAATATCCCAACAATTCAGGAGAGAGTCAGGGGGCAGAGTTCAATATGGTAGCCATCACAAAGGAGAAAGTGCTAGAGAAACTAAGAGGTCTAAAAATTGATAAATCTCCGGGCCCAGATAGGCTACATCCTAGAGATCTAAAGGAGATAGCTGAAGAAATAGTGGAGGCGTTAGTTATGATCTTTCAAAAGTCACTGGAGTCAGGGAAAGTCCCAGAGGATTGGAAAATCGCTATTGTAACCCCCCTGTTCAAGAAGGGAACAAGGAAAAAGTTGGAAAATGATAGGCCAATTAGCCTAACCTCGGTTGTTGGCAAGATTCTAGAATCCATTGTTAAGGATGAGATTTCTAAATTCTTGGAAGTGCAGGGTCGGATTAGGACAAGTCAGCATGGATTTAGTAAGGGGAGGTCGTGCCTGACAAACCTGTTAGAGTTCTTTGAAGAGATAACAAATAGGTTAGACCAAGGAGAGCCAATGGATGTTATCTTAGTGTTTCTTATGTATCTTAGTCCTTAGTGTTGGGTGGGGTTACTGGGTTATGGGGCTAGGGTGGTGGTGTTGACCTTGGGTAGGGTGCTCTTTCCAAGAGCCGGTGCCGACTCGATGGGCCGAATGGCCTCCTTCTGCACTGTAAATTCTATGAAATCTATGAAATCTATCTTGACTTCCAAAAGGCCTTTGATAAGGTGCCTCACGGGAGACTGCTGAGTAAAATAAGGGCCCATGGTTTTCGAAGCAAGGTACTAACATGGATTGACGATTGGCTGTCAGGCAGAAGGCAGAGAGTTGGGATAAAAGGTTCTTTTTCGGAATGGCAACCAGTGACAAGTGGTGTCCCGCAGGGTTCAGTGTTGGGGCCACAGCTGATCTCTTTATATATTAACGATCTACATGACGGGACTGGGGGCATTCTGGCTAAGTTTGCCGATGATACAAAGATAGGTGGAGGGGCAGGTAGTATTGAGGAGGTGGGGGGGCTGCAGAAAGATTTAGACAGTTTAGGAGAGTGGCCCAAGAAATGGCTGATGAAATTCAACATGGGCAAGTGCGAGGTCTTGCACTTTGGAAAAAAGAATAGAGGCATGGACTATTTGCTAAACGGTGACAAAATTCATCATGCTGAAGTGCAAAGCGACTTGGGAGTCCTAGTCCAGGATTCTCTGAAGGTAAATTTGCAGGTTGAGTCCGTGATTAAGAAAGCAAATGCAATGTTGTCATTTATCTCAAAAGGCTTGGAATATAAAAGCAGGGATGTACTTCTGAAGCTTTATAAAACATTAGTTAGGCCCCATTTAGAATACTGTGAGCAATTTTGGGCCCCACACCTCAGGAAGGACATACTGGCACTGGAGCGGGTCCAGCGGAGATTCACACGGATGATCCCAGGAATGGTAGGCCGTCAATACGATGAACGTCTGAGGATCCTGGGATTATATTCTTTGGTGTTTAGGAGGTTGAGGGGAGATCTAATAGAAACTTACAAGATAATGAATGGCTTAGATAGGGTGGACATAAGGAAGTTGTTTCCATTAGCAGGGGAGACTAGGACCTGGGGGCACAGCCTTAGAGTAAAAGGGAGTCACTTTAGAACAGAGATGAGGAGAAATGTCTTCAGCCAGAGAGTGGTGGGTCTTTGGAATTCATTGCCACAGAGGGCGGTGGAATTTCTCGAGGAATTGAGGGCTATGGAGAGAGAGCGGGTAAATGGAGTTGAAATCTGCGATGATTGAATGGTGGAGTGGACTCGTTGGATGGATGGCCTTACTTCCGCTCCTATGTCTTATGGTCTTATGATTGTAGGAACATAGAGCCTTTGACTGGCAGATGTGGGGCAGTAATTATGGGGTCAAAATGGGGTCAGTAGCAATACCGCCATGTTACGCTCATGTGTTGAAGTGAATAGAGCCCTAATTGCCTTATTTAAAGGGACCTATGAAATAATCAGCACCTGATTACCATGAGGCAATGCAGACTCCCATCATGTCCCAATGCTCAGGAACAGCAAACCTTGAATTATTCTTCGGGACACCAGGGGATGCAAAAAGCTATTTTTTAAAATTCATGACAGACTTGGTTATAAAATGCGACTGAGAGCCATGATTCATTATTAAGGTGCAGACTGACACTACAAACACCAATCCCCCAAGATGCAAGTGGACATGAAAATCAAAGCGAGCATCCAAACCACAACTGAGTTTCTGACAGGCAAATAACGGGTTTTACAACATGTCTCTTCCTTTTGGCAAATAACTAATAAAATGACTCCAGGATCAAATGGTGGTGTGACTTGGCTCCTCCTCCTGCCCCAACCAGTGTGTCTTGTTCTATATTGTTTTATTTTAGTGTGTTCGTAGAAGCTGTAATGAATGATGCAGTTGTTAGCACTGTAATGTAGACATTATTCAGGAGTCACTGTGGATTCTAATCTCAGGACCCAAAACTAATTTCAAATGAAGGCAATTCATAATTCAAAGATTAAACACAGTTTCAGCAACCTGATTTACATAAAGTCGTTGTGTAGACAAATCTGACGTCAACTACTTTGGCATTTTAATAACTAGTTCCCTACGATGAAAGAGAGTGGCTTCATTGGAAAGGTTTACACGTTGGAGGGAGGGAATCACCTGAAAGCCAGTTAATAATGCAATGGTTCAAAATCTGTCAACAAAAAATGGCTGCCATGGTATGGTATGTGTACGGGGGGGACATTGGATGGGTGGCAAACCCAGAGGAGGACACAGCCAATGAAGGATTATGTCAGAGAAGGGACTAAGCCTGGTGAGAGGCATAAAGCGGGCTAAGCCTGGAGAAGGGGCCGAGACCAGGAAGGGGTGCAGAGGGGTGCCAAACCCAGGGAGGGGCTGAGCCTAGAGGAGGGGAAACAGTTGCCCAAGCCCAGAGAGGCACACAGAGGTGAATATTTCATCATGTGCTCGGGGTTCTTTGGGGCTTGCCTGCTTCAGACAGCAGTTCATTGAAGCCATTATTGTTTATTTATAGCTCTATGTACATCTTAGGGACCAGGTTGGAAACTCTCCTCCCTCCAGATCTCTGTTACTCAATCATATGATGTTACATTGTGGGCGTCTGATGTTAAGCCTTTATGCTAAGTGACCACACCTGGAGAGAGCACCAGATATATTTGTTTGGAGACATTGAAACAACGTAGGATGAACCAGAGAAGAGAACTATTCATCCGTAGCAAATATAGAGATATATACCATCAAGTCAAAGCTTGAATACAAGTGCCTAAATGAATGTTGAACTGATTCTTTCACTTAGGGTTGTACAGCAGCTTGGGATAAGTCATAGAATCATAGAATCCCTATAGTGCAGAAGGAGATCATTTGCCCATCACGTCTGCACCAATCCTCCCGAAAGTGTACTCTGCTTAGGTCCACTCCCATCCCGTCCAATTCCCATAATCCCATAACCCAACCTGCACATCCCTGGACACCAAGGGACAATTTAGCATGGCCAATCCACCTAACCTGCACATCCATGGACTGTGGGAGAAAACCGGAGTACCCGGAGGAAACCCACGCAGACACAGGAAGTACGTACAAGCTCCACACAGACAGTCGCCCGAGATCGGAATCGAACCCAGGTCCCTGGCACTTTGAGGGAGTCGTGTTAACCACCGTGTCGTCATCAGATGCTGAAACAAAGCAACACTAAGGTACCAAGGTAGCGGCCTGAGAGACAACTGCAAACTGATGTGACAACAAACAATAAGAATTAGGCACCTCCGCGGTGGTCCCACAAGCACCATCAGGTGAAGCACTGCGTAACAAGGATGTAAAGCCTATTAAAATCTTGCTGCCTATCAGTATGTCGCAACTGGAGAACAGAAATCAAACCTAGATGTGCTCAAAAATGTTTCTTTCTGCATCGGTGATCAGACTAGCGAATCTCAATATGTAAAGTAGAGTCTGGAATGCAGCATAAACAATAGCACTGAGGGACAAGGTCAAAACCTAGTTACATGCATGGTGGCTGACAAGCTTAGAGATTGAATGGGTTTTACAGCTGTCATGGCAATGTGCGAATGAATCTGTATTTCTAAGACTCAAATGAAACCGTCAAGGGGATACTGATCCTGGTGAGGAGACACACACATTTGGCTTCAGTGCCAGAACAGGGGAACTGGCAAGTGTCCATCGCCAACACGCCACCCATGTTTGCTTCATTCAACAGCCAGAACCAACACATTCACATGACATGTGGCATCCAAACAGTTTGGTGTCCCTGAAGCTCAGGGGCGCGATTCTCCACTCCCACGCCGGTTGGGAGAATTGCCTGGGCCGCCAAAATTCCCCGGGACGCCGGTCCGGCGCCCTCCCACGATTCTCTCAAGCGGCTGTAACGGCCCGGTCGAGTTTCGCGGGCCGCAGGCCGGAGAATTGCCGGCGACACCGAAAATGGCGATTCTCCGGCACCCCCGCTATTTTGAGGCCTGGATGGGCCGAGCGGCCAGGCCAGAACGGCGGGTTCCCCCCGGCGCCGTCCACACCTGGCCGCTGCAGTAGTGAGCGGTGCGTGAACGCTGGGGGGGCGGCCTGCGGAGGGGCGAGGGGGGATCCTGCACCGGGCTTTACCTGAAATGTGGGGTGGCCCGCGATCAGTGCCCACCGATCGTCGGGCCATCCTCTCTGAAGGAGGACCTCCTTCCTTCCGCGGTCCCGCAAGATCCGTCCGCCATCTTCTTGCGGGGCGGACTTAGAGAGGACGGCAACCACGCGTGCGCGGGTTGGTGCTGGCCAATCCGCGCATGCGCGGATGACGCCTGTTATGTGGCGCCGGCCGCGTCATCTATGCGGCGCCGCCTTTACGTGGGCGAAAAGGCCTGGCGCGTGTAGATGACACGGCCCCGATCCTGGATCATTGTCAGGGCCTGAATCGGTTGGGACCGGGGCCGTCTCGCACCGTCGTGAACCTCGACGGCGTTCACGACGGCGCAGCCACTTCGGCGTGGGGGTGGAGAATCCCGCCCCAGGTCTATCAAGTATACAAAGGACACAAGGAAATTCACATCATAACAAATGACTTAACTGTCACTGGTAGTAGTCAAGCTGAACATGACTAGAGTCTACGTACTGTGCTGACACGATTCAGAGAGCTGGAACTAACACTGAATATGGATCCGATACAGCTGTGTGCCACCAAATCAAGTGCTCTGCCTGAGTTCTGATCAATGGAAGACTGAACGCAATCCCACTTGTGAACCTACCAGTGCGCATAAACACGAAACTGGTAGAAAGCCATCTCGGTCTTTCTGCCTATGCAGCAGAACACGGATAACACCTTGGGTGGGATTTTCCAGACCCACCCACCCTGAGACTGGAGATTCCCGCTTGTGGTCAAAGGACCTTTCCGTGGTCGGTCAAATTGTCCATCCCGCACGTGATGATTCCGGCGGCAGGTGGGAGAGGAACATCTATCCCCCTGTGAGAAAACCGACACTGTGGACAGTTCCTGAGACAATGGGAATCATCTACAACTTCACCACTTGAACCAAAAAAAGTGGCCAAATGGATTGTTCACCTGATTCCCACCTCCTTTGATTTAAATGAAGATGACAAATTGGCCTGGAGGTGTCGTGGAGTAGGTGGGGGGGGGGGGTAGGGGGGTGGGGTGGGGGTGGCGCGGTGGGAGTGTGGTGAGATTGTGATGGGCTCAGCCAGTTATTGCTGACTGTAATTCATGGCTTGGTCCAACTGAACAGCGTCAAAAGTAACATCACAGTGGAGGACTGAAGGAGTATTTAACTGACAGAGATGCCAGCTTTCAGGTAAATTGAGGCCATGTCTGCCCTTTGAGGTTGATGTAAAAGATCCCATTGCGTTATTCAAAGACAAGCAGGGGGGCCCCTCCAGTGACCTGGTCAATATTTATTTCCAAACAAGCAAATCACTGAAACGGGTTATCTGGTCATACATTACTGTTTGTGGCGGCTTGCTGTGTATTTATTAGTTGCTAAGTTGCTCTTTTACTACTTCATGGGATTGAATCTCCCGAGAGGCCTCTCGCGAGATTCGCGACGCTTGGAACAGGGGGTGGCCGGGGTACCCTCTCATAATGCATTTGGCTTGGGGGGAAGGTCGTGGATTCTTTTGGGGACCTCGGAGATTAGGCGCCATTTAAAATTGGCATCCCGATCTCTCGCTAAAACCGGGAGTTCCGGTGAGCATCGCCCCTATTGTAAAAAACGGGGATTCCCCATTTAGGCTCCTTAATCAATACGAGTCGCATTGAATAGCCATGTGCTTCTTGGCACTGCGAGTGCCGGGAAACACACAGCTAAATGCGCTCGTTCGGGGCTTTGCTCCCTTTTGGGAAGGTCGCGCCCAGAGTCGTTGAATATTTTTAAGGCAGAGGTAGATAGATCCTTGATGATCAAGGGGGTGAAAGATTATCGGGGGTAGACAGGAATGTGGGGTTGAAGTTACAATCAGATCAACCATGATCTTATTGAATGGCAGAGCAAGCTCGAGGGACCGAATGGCATAAGACTGCTCCTAAGTATTTAAGTCCATAAGACTGATTTCCAAAGTATTTACTCATTTAATTTGAATTCCACCAGCGGCCGTGGTGGGATTTGGACCCAAATCCACAGAGCAATAACCTGGGCCGTTGGATGACTAGTGCAATGACATTCCCATTACACCACAATCGCTCCATAAAGTCACATATACAACAGTGACCACACTTCAAACGGTGCATAATTTTTAAATAATAATAATCTTTATTATCACAAGTAGGCTTACATTAACACTGAAATGAAGTTAATGTGAAAAGCCCCTAGTCGCCACATTCCGGCGCCTGTTCGGATACACAGAGGGAGAATTCAGAATGCCCAAATTACCGAATAGCTCGTCTTTCGGGACTTGTGGGAGGAAACCGGAGCACCCTGAGGAAACCCATGCTGACACAGGAAGAACATGCAGACTCCACATAGACAGTGACCCAAGCCGGGAATCGAACCTGGGACCCTGGCGCTGTGAAGCCATGGTGCGAACGACTATGCTACCGTGCTTTGAGGCAGCTTGGCATTTTTGAAAGACATAGTATAAGTGCATGTTTGTCATTCACTTTCAGCTGCATATTGCTTCAGTTTTTGTTGCAACTGCAGCGAAAATATTAACCAGTGCAAAATGGTGGAAGAACACAAATCAACATTTTGTTAACCATTTGCAATACTAGCAGAGCAACCAACTGTCCCCCCTCTCCCATTCAGTTCTCCCATGACACCTGGTGATCAGTGAGCGGAACTTTGTGAAATGCTTTCCCTGATGAACATCCCTCAGCTTAATTGGGATCTGCTCTTCAAGGATACTGCTTCCAGACCTGCCCGCCGAAGTGGGTAACAAAAGTAAAATTGACGTGCGCCAAGGAAACAAACAAAGGCGTTACTGCTTTCAAGTAATCAATGCACTACACCCAACATTCAAATTTACACTGGGCAAGTTGCAATGGTTTTTTTTTGCCGTGAATTTATGGTGCCAGGATTTTTAATTAAAAAGCTGCAGCCCCATTGACACTCAAGACAAATGATTATTGGAATGACAAACATCCTTATTTGTTAATCTTCGAGAAGGAAGGCCAATTGCCCTTCACACGGTTCAATGGTCACAAACCCAAAACGTTGCTGGCTGCAGTTGTGCCACGAACATCATTTTGTCAAACTGAACCCTGATAAGCGTGTCGTGAATTAGGTCAAAATTGCTAACGTTGTCACGGAGTCCTGATTAATGCAGGCTGCATATGCTAATCTAGGCCTCAGCTGGTTAAAAGCTGGCAGCTGGAGTGTGTACACAGACTGAGGCTGATCCAGTCAGCTGCTTGTTGTGCAGTAGCAGATGTGCTGTAATTACGAAGCCATCTTCCCTTCAGCTGTTATCTGCTGGCCTTGCTTAAATTGTAGTGCCCTTGCAAAACCCCTCCCCTGACTCCAGAGCTCAGACCTATCTGCTGAAATTTATATGCAAACACAAGCAGTTTCCACTGGCCACAGGCATTTTCCAACCTGTATTAAAAGTTGCAGTCTGCTTAACCGTTGAAGAACACTTGTACATTATAGGTGATAAGAGATTTCTACGCGTCACAAAAGTTTCAGATTTCTCCTTTGGCCTCACCCCTTCCCATTTCTAGCCTCCTCTGTAGAATGAGAGTCTGGCACATAGAGGGTTAATGTGGAACGGAGTACAGTACCGTCTACATGGTGACGTAAGAGAGCACATGACCTGCACCCAGAGTCAGTTGAGTGTAGTTTGGAACCGTGTGTACCAACAAGCATGGAGACAGTCTTTAGCTTGTACCCTTTATCACAGATTTGTAAACAGTTCGAAGAGTCGATAAACACTTGCAGTTTACCTATATATGACTACAAAGACTTCTTCAGACATACCGAACTGTAATCAACGCTCTATAACATGGTGGCACAGGTGGGATCTTGCACGGGCTTAACATCCTCTCTCAGTGTGATCCCATATGCATTTTTTTAGTAGTCCTGGTCCCATGAAGAGTTTCGGGAAGTCACGTTTGTACTCAGTGCTAGCCCCTTGGTGGCTGATCCTTGTCATGATATTCAAACACACACATCATGATGGACACACTAACAGGCAAATCAGAGTACACAACACCACAACCAATCACAGACAAGAACACCAACCACATAAAAAGCACAAGCACGACACCTGGGGGTCAGTGGGTCTGGGGAGAAGGGAACAAGAAAGAGCTGTTGAAACACCACAAGCAGGGAGCCCCCCACGTGCAGAGTGCAAAGACCAAACTGTAAATAGTGAGTTCAAATAAAGAAGCGTTGTACCATATGCAACTGTGTTGGCTCATCTGTGTGTCAGAACACCCAACACCACATGGTACAGGAGTGGATCGATACCTGCCTACTAACCTGCCATTCTGGACATGGACCACACCGGCAAACCGCAGCCGATGCAAGTCACGGGGAACCTAGGCACCAACTGGAAGCTCTACAGGCAGCGATTTGACCTGTACATCCGTGCCACCGAAAAACAGAATGTCTCGGATGATTCGAAGATTGCAATGCTCCTCTTCTACGCAGGCCCGCACCCAACCGATGTCTTTAACTCACTGGTGTTCGAAGAAGGCGAAAACCAGGCCAAATATGACACGGTCATCCTCAAGCTGGACCAGCACTTTCAAGTTGAAGTAAACGAAAGTTTTGAAAGATACATCTTTCAGCAACGCCTGCAAGGTAAGGAGGAGCTTTTTCAACCCTTTTTGACGCACCTCCGGATTCTAGCGCAGTCCTGCGGTTACGGCACCACTACAGAGTCCATGATCAGGGACCAGATTGTTTTTGGCGTTGCCTCTAGTGGCCTACGCCAGCAGCTTCTTAAAATGAAAAGCCTCACCTTAGCGTCTGCTGTGGAAGCCTGTGTCCTCCATGAAAATGCTACCTGCCGTTTTGCCCGATTTCAGGCGTCCGAGTTGGCACGGAGGGGGTCCCCAGCCGTCGAATCGGCAAGCCAGGCCGCCCACGACGTCGAACGCATCCAGGCCGTCGATTTCTTCCCGCCCCACGGCCCGGACGACAGCGGCCGCTTCCCGCGCTTTTCGCGGTCTCCCGCGCAGGTGCGCGCCAAAAATAACGGCCACAACGAGGGACGCACTGCGCAGGCGCGCCCACCGCAAGATCGCACTGCGCATGCGCAGTGGCGCAACGAACGCCGTGACGTCATGACGTGCAGCAATTGTGGAGGTCTACACTTAAAAGGGCAATGTTCTGCAAAAAACCGACAGTGCCACAGATGTGCCATGATGGGCCACTACGCAGCCCGCTGTCGTGCGGCTCAACCCATGGATCCGGCGCATCCTCGACAACCTCGCACACGAGTCAGGACCGTCCAGCCCACGCATCAAGACTTCCAGTTAAGTGATGCAGATGACCAGGATGCCTTCCGAGTTGCCGTCATTGATGTCAACAAGGTCAATGCCATCAATCCAGCCGATGAGTGGTGTGCCACCCTGACGGTCAACCGATCGCGCGTCGCCTTCCGTCTGGACACCGGCGCATCCGCCAACCTGATTGCTTACTCTGCAGTCCAGGCCATGAAGGTCAAACCACCCATCACACCATCCCGGCTTAAGATGGTTGACTACAACGGGAACGTTATCCCGTCCATTGGATCTTGCCAGCTACAGGTGACTCACAAGAGGTACACGGCCACACTCCCCTTCGAAGTTGTGGGCTCATCAAAGGACTCGTTACTGGGCGCACAAGCGTGTAAGGTCCTTCACCTGGTACAGCGCATTATGTCTCTCTCTCCAGATGAGATATCCGACTTCCCGGATGCTGAGTTCCACGCGAATCTCCATTCCCTCCTCGCTCACAACCAGGAGGTTTTTGAAGGCATGGGGACATTGCCACACACGTACAAGATTCGACTCAGACCGGACGCCATCCCTGTCGTTCACGCACCTCGCAGGGTTCCTGCGCCTCTCAAAGACCGCCTC
The DNA here is from genome assembly GCF_047496885.1 of Scyliorhinus torazame. Lineage (NCBI taxonomy): Eukaryota > Metazoa > Chordata > Chondrichthyes > Carcharhiniformes > Scyliorhinidae > Scyliorhinus > Scyliorhinus torazame. The sequence goes on along the minus strand of NC_092724.1, from coordinate 98,445,385 downwards.
AAGGCACAACTGCAGATTCTTCAGGACCAAGGGGTCCTATCCAAGGTCACGGAGCCCACGCCATGGGTCAGCTCCATGGTCTGTGTAAAGAAGCCCTCTGGCGAGCTCCGTATATGTATAGATCCAAAAGATCTGAACAACAACATCATGCGGGAACACTATCCCATCCCGAAACGAGAAGACCTCACCAGCGAGATGGCGCGAGCCAAGATATTCACTAAATTGGATGCGTCCAAAGGATTCTGGCAGATCCAACTGGACCCGGCCAGCCGAAGACTATGCACATTCAACACCCCTTTTGGCAGATTCTGCTACAACCGGATGCCATTCGGCATCATTTCGGCATCTGAAGTATTCCACCGCATTATGGAGCAGATGATGGAAGGCATCGAAGGGGTACGTGTATATGTGGACGATATCATCATTTGGTCCACCACTCCGCAGGAACACATGCATCGTCTTCGACGTGTCTTTACCCGCATACGACAAAATGGCCTGCGTCTCAACCGTGCGAAGTGTGCTTTCGGCCAGACGGAGCTGAAATTCCTCGGGGACCACATCTCAAGGTCCGGGGTCCGTCCCGATGCAGACAAGGTTAGCGCCATCACAGCCATGCCACGACCGGCTGACAAGAAGGCTGTCTTAAGATTCCTGGGCATGGTCAACTTCCTTGGGAAGTTCATTCCCAACCTGGCTTCTCATACAACAAATATGCGCCATCTCGTAAAAAAATCGACGGAATTCAACTGGCACCAATCGCATCAGCGGGAATGGGAGGAGCTCAAGCACAAACTGGTCACGGCACCAGTGCTGGCCTTCTTTGACACGACTCGCCCTACAAAGATCTCAACAGACGCCAGCCAATCTGGTATTGGAGCGGTACTCCTGCAAAAAGACAGCACGTCATCATGGGCCCCGGTTGCGTATGCCTCACGAGCCATGACCCCTACCGAACAGCGCTACGCGCAAATCGAAAAAGAATGCCTGGGCTTGTTAACTGGACTGGACAAGTTCCACGACTATGTGTATGGCCTGCCACGATTCACGGTCGAAACTGACCACCGCCCCCTGGTCAACATCATTAACAAAGACCTGAACGACATGACTCCTCGCCTCCAGCGCATCTTACTTAAACTCAGGAGGTACGATTTTGAACTGATCTACACTCCGGGGAAGGAACTCATCGTGGCGGACACTCTTTCCCGAGCAGTGAGCACACCACCAGATGCAGAGGGGTTCGTGCGTCAAATTGAGGCACACGTGACTCTGACAGCAGCAAATCTGCCAGCTGATGATCCTAGTCTGGCCCACATACGCGCAGAGACGGCGACTGACCCTCTGCTGCAGCGAGTGATGCGCCACATGACGGAAGGGTGGCTAAAAGGGCAGTGCCCCCAGTTTTATAATGTGCGAGATGATCTCACCAATATAGACGGGGTCCTTATGAAATCGCATAGGATCGTTATTCCACACAGTGTGCGCCAGATGATTCTTCATCAACTACACGAAGGCCACTTGGGCGTCGAAAAATGCAGACGAAGGGCCCGGGAGGCGGTATATTGGCCGGGTATTAATGAAGACATAGCCAACATGGTGCTCAACTGCACAACCTGTCAGAGGTTTCAGCCGGCGCAACCTCCGGAAACACTTCTACCACACGAGATGGTGACGTCCCCCTGGGCGAAGGTGGGTGTTGACCTATTTCACGCGCTCGGCAGAGATTACATTGTTATTATAGACTACTTCTCAAACTACCCGGAAGTCATGCCTCTCCATGATCTGACGTCGTCCGCAGTCATTGGGGCCTGCAAGGAAACGTTTGCTCGCCATGGCATTCCAAGGACTGTCATGTCAGACAATGGACCTTGTTTTGCCAGCCGTGAATGGTCGTCCTTTGCCGCAGCATATGGTTTCACTCATGTGACATCCAGCCCTCTGCATCCACAATCGAACGGGAAGGCTGAAAAGGGTGTCCACATCGCAAAGCGGCTCCTGTGCAAGGCGGCTGATGCCGGATCGGACTTTAACCTTGCCTTGCTGGCCTATCGATCGGCCCCGTTATCCACGGGCCTCTCGCCAGCGCAGCTACTAATGGGTCGCTCCCTCAGGACGACGGTACCTTCCGTCCTGGCACCGACAACAGACCATGAGGCGGTTCTTCGGAACATGCAACTGCAGCGTGATCGCCAGAAAGGTCGGTACGACACACGAGCGACGGACCTGCCCCCCCTGTCCTCCGGAGACAAAGTACGCGTCCATCAACCGTATGGTGGCTGGTCAGCACCGGCCGAAGTCCTCCGACAAGTGGCTCCCCGCTCGTTCCTGGTTCGCATGCCGGATGGTTCCGTGCGTCGCCGCAATCGGCGCGCCCTTCGCCGACTTCCACGCTCACAGCCACACAGCACGCCAGATCCTCAACAGGCTTCCGAGGATGACTTTGTGGAGCTGCCGCACATCACGCCCTTTCCATCGCCACCCATGGCCATGCCTGCACAGCAGCCGGTGGTTCTTGATCCACCCTTGAGGCGGTCAACCCGAATTCGTCGCAAACCCATTAGAATGGACTTATAATACAGTTCATATGTTTAATAAGTTGCACAATTTTACATGATAACCTGTTGTTGTTTATCGTTCCAGATGTCGTCTGACTGGACAACTGTTCAAGTTTTTTTTTTCTTCTTCTCTCGTTCGCATTTCTGTTATGTTATGGTACAACTGGATTCATGTGACGCACTCGACATCGCCCCATGTACATAGTTCCGTCATAGACACATGCTGCACACGACACGCACACACTCTTAGATGCACTCACGTCACGATCATATTTAATACCACGTAGGCACATATCTTTGTAAAAAGGGGGGATGTCATGATATTCAAACACACACATCATGATGGACACACTAACAGGCAAATCAGAGTACACAACACCACAACCAATCACAGACAAGAACACCAACCACATAAAAAGCACGAGCACGACACCTGGGGGTCAGTGGGTCTGGGGAGAAGGGAACAAGAAAGAGCTGTTGAAACACCACAAGCAGGGAGCCCCCCACGTGCAGAGTGCAAAGACCAAACTGTAAATAGTGAGTTCAAATAAAGAAGCGTTGTACCATATGCAACTGTGTTGGCTCATCTGTGTGTCAGAACACCCAACACCACAATCCTGTCAAACTTCTGTAACAGATTACACAGGCTTTTCAGCTTAGTAATGAACAGTCCTGGTTGTGGATCATGAAGGGGGTCTCATGGATTGTTTTATTCTTGTATCTCAGTGTTGCCCGCAGGGTGCCTGTTATAACCCCAATGGAGGTCCTGGGATCATATGATTCCCAATGATGTCCCTGGAATATGAACTTCTCCTTTAAGGAGGGCGGGGCTTCCCCTTTACATGGAGGCCCAGCTGTATAAATACCGCGGCCTAGGTACAGGTTGGAGAAGGAGACCCTTAGGGGAGTGGAGGAGTAATGCAATTGTATTGGAATAAACCTTGTTTGTAACTTCTACTTTTGTCTATGTGTTCTACTTATTGCGGATTCAACAGTTCCTTTCATTGGGAACTTTAAAAGCATCCTGCTCTGTGTAGAGGTGTCATGGGTGGCAACTACAGTTGGGTCACAAGAGCCGCGAACAGGAACAACTCTCCAAGATGCCTTTGCTCATCGGAACTGGTCTCAAAATCATGGCTGCACCTTTTAACTACATAGGTCCCAATATCTGGAATTCCGTCATTTAACCTGACAGCCTTTCTCCCTCCCTCTGCTTCTTTCCCTATTCTAGAGTTTAATTGAATTCCCTCAATGTGGGATTTAACCAGCGACAGGAAGGGCCTACAATAAGCATCCAATCCGGCAGCTTTCAATGCACGCACTGGTGGCAGGCAAGCTGTGGAGTGTCACTCTTTCATGGGTCCCCTTCGCCCATTGGACAGCCCCCTGTCAAAGTCTGACCCATTCGACCTCTCTGGCCCTCTCTGTCCCCCCAACCCCTTATCCCCACATTGGGGACTGCCAGTCTGGCCCTGCGAGACCCCCAGGCTTGCCTCCCACCCTGGCTCCGGTGCAGCACGCCTTCCTGCAGACCTTGGTGCAGTGTTGGCTGTGCTACCTGTTCCTCTAGCTGAGGGTTGGCTGCAATGTTGTCCCAGTTGCTCAGCGATAGCACTGTCACAACTTGCTTCCACTGCTAACTATGGGGTGATAATTGGTAAGATCTCAATTTTTCCTGAGGTGACTGACCACAAGGCCACTTTGTCAGGTGAGTACCCTGGATGAGTCACATATCTCGATGGCGTCTGGCTTCAGAACCGTTGTGCTCTTTCTGCGATCAACTACCTCTTCCATCAGCACTGTGTTTAAATAGTCGTTCTGTGATGGGATTTTCAACCTGTGCGATCATGCCTTATCCCCTCATGCAAAATTTAGAACTGCCGGAAATGGAGGCAGGAATTTCACACATGAGTCCCTGCCATTTATAAAGATCTGTGGAGTCTTCCTGACTCCGGAAAATTCCTGCCCTTACTACCCAGTGAATCTAATAGACAGAGCATCAAAGGCTATATGCCCCAGAAGCACTCCTCGCGAGCAACGTTCTCTTCTGGAAGCTCCGAATCACAGAAATCCTCGATGAAATAACGGGCCTTGTCTTAACTCATTTGTGCTAACTCATTTTGAACAACTTTGGTAAGAGACCCGATTGTAGCATCATTGTTAATGCCTTCGAAAATATATTTGTGAAATAACTTACATACAGGAACCAGAGCAATACCTGATGTAATTACACTGAGAAAATGCATAATCGTGAATGAATTACAAAGCTGTAATCTAATCAAGAGACCCCCGCAGTTAATAACCAGCACCTGACCTACTTGATTAGATTCAAAACCTAGAACCTGCTCCCTGGTGCCCATTATATTCTTTATAATATTTGTGGGAGGTTTTGGTTTAATCTCTAGTATGCATGACAGTCTGCACCATGCCAATGGTGAGTGATCATGTTAAATGCAGAATATTAATGAGTTTTATAACACTTTAGGTTACCAGGATTTCATACTCCCATTGTAGGATGCAATAACAGAATGGCAACATGATGGTGAGTGGCTCTTCAGTGGCGTGACCCACTGTTCTTAGGAACAGGGAAGGCTACAAAATAATAACCATAAATAATTAATCCTCCCAAGCCAGTCACTTTCTTCTCTCCCTATCTCTCAATCCCTTTACCTTTTCAAAAGATGTTCAGTAGATTTTTGAATCCATTTTTATAATTCATTATAAGGTTTTCCTGATAAGTATTCACAAATTTATAGTTCTTTACTTCCGTATGTATCGTCTGCAGTTTCTCCTTCTTCCATTATGTTGAACTCACAACTCATTTTATGCACTCTCCTTACATTTTTAAGTTCACTCAAACCTACCCTTCTATTCCCAACGATCTAATTTATAACTTTCATTTCTTGCCAGATGGACTATTTGCTGGGATTGCCTTTGCAACTAAATATTGACGCCAAGTCCTTTTCAGCTGAGGAAGCAAGGTTGAGATGCCAAGGCCTATTGTGCAACTTCAAAAGGGGAAGACAAATAAGGCATTACAGTTAAGCCATGTTTCAAACACTGCAGAATGGAAGAGGAGGAAAGCACGAGGGCAAACAAACTAGGAGCAGGGGTATGCCATTTGGCCCCTCGAGCCTGCTCTGCCGTTCAATAAGATCATCGTTGATCTGATTGTAACCCAAACTCCACATTCCCGTTTACTCCGAATAACATTAGGACTCTCCTTGTAGTCAAGAATCTATCTAGCTCTGCCTTAAAATATTCAATGGCGATAAGACCACCGTTCCCAGGGTTGGGGAAAGAGAGCTCCAGAGACTCTCAATTCTCTGAGACAAAAATAATTCTCCTCATCTCTGTCTTAAATGGGAGACTCCTCACTTTTAAACTGTGTCCCCTTAGCTATAGCCTCTCCCACAATGTGATGCATCCTTTCAGCACCCACCTTGTCAAGTCCCCTGGGTTCTTATATCTCGATAGAATCACCTGGCTGTAATACAGCCCCCCACCACAAAAAACTGCGTTCATTTAAATGGCAAAATGAAAAATAGTACAGGCTCCATTACGGTTCTGTGATCAACCCAGCCTAATTTTCTTCCACGTGCCCCAGTTGATCCTCTATTGCCAAGGATATTGAAAGGAAACATCCATCATCCACAATTTAAAGGTCAAGAATGACTAGTAGATTGTTTGTTGACTCTTGATTCGAAGCATATTTAGTTAACCTGCTCATTGGAAAACTGATGTTATTGGGTGCAACATAGGGGGCGTGATTCTCCCAGGCCCGCACCGGGCTGGAGAATCGCCGCAACCATGCCATGCCGCTGTTGTCCGCGGCAGTGCCGCCGATTCTCCGGCCCAAATGGGCCGAGCGGCCGCGCTGAAAAAGCAGAGCCCCGCTGGCGCCGTTCACCCCTGGTCGCTGCCGGCGGGAACTCTGCGCAAAGGGTTGGGGGCGGCCTGTGGGGTGGGGGTGGGGGGTGGTTTGGCCGCGATCAGGGCCAACCGATCGGCGGGCTGGTCTCTTCCCCCCCCCCCGGGCCTACTTTGTTGCGCGGCCGGCCCCTGAATCCCCACGCCATGTTGCGTCGGGACCGGCGCGCTGAAGAAGTCCACAGCGCATGCGTGGGTTGGCACGGCACCCATTTGGCGCCGGGAAGGGAGGCTGGAGCACCGGCATTCACGATGGCGCGAACACTTAGTCTCCATTTTGGAGAATAGCGCCCAGGGTTTACACCTGTTTGATTTTCCCCTGAATTGAATTCAATAAGATTGGGAAGGGTGCAAAACCAAATTTGTACTGCACCCCATCAGTTTTTATTATAATAATAATAATCTACATTAGTGTCACAAGTAGGCTTACATAAAGGCTGCAATGACGTTACTATGAAAATATCCTGGATCTCCTCTTTGCCTCACTCATTCCTCCTCCGGCAGTGTTTGAAACCCAAGGCCGATGTTCCTTAACCATTGTGAAGGATGAGCGGGTAGGTGAGTGGTTATGTGAGCGAGAGAGAGGGTGGGTGAGTGAGGGAGAGAGTGGGTGGGTGTGTGGATGGGTGGGCGAGCGAGTGGGTGTGTGGGTAGGTCAGTGGGTGGATGGGTGAGTGGTTGTGTGAGCGAGAGAGTGGGTGGGTGAATGAAAGGGTGAGTGAGTGAGGGAGGGAAAGTGAGTGAGTGTGAGTGAGTGTGGGTGGGCGTTTGGATAAATGGTTGATTTAGAGTGTGGGTGAGTGAACAAAAGGCTGGGTGGGTGAAATGTTCAGTGGATGAGTGAGTGAGTGACAGAGAAGTTGAGTAGGTGAGGAAATGAATGAGAGGAATGATGAGTGAGAATGTGAGTGGATATGCGAATGAGCGATAGGATGGATGAGTGAGGGTTGGTGGGTGACTGGGAGAATGGGTGGGTGAGAGGATGGGTGGGTGGGTGAGTGAGGGAGTGGGTGGGTGAGTGAGCAGGTGGGTGGGTGAGTGAGTGTGTAGGTGAGTGAGCTGGACAATGAATGGGTGAGTGAGGAGGTGGGTGGGTGAGTGAATGAGTGGCTATGTGAGTAAGAGGGTGAGTGGGTGGGGGAACGAGAGGATGGGTGAGTGGGTGGGTGAGTGGGTGGGTAGTTGAGTGAATTTGTGATTGAGTGGGTGAGCGAGTGAATGATTGAGTGAGTGAGTGAGTAAATGGGTGAGCGAGTGTGTGGGCAAGAGTGGGGTGGGCAAATGAGCGAGTGGGTGGGTGAGAGAGGGGTGGGCGAGAGAGTGAGCGACTGAGTGGGTGCGAGAGAGAGTGGGTGAGGGGGTAGGCGAGCGAGTGAATGGAGGTGGGCGAATGAGTGAGCGAGTGATGGCCGCGAGAGGGGGTGGGTGAGAGAGGAGGTAGGAGTGAGCTGGTGGTTGATTGTGTGGGTGGGTCAGTGGGTAGGAATTATTAAATTCAGAATTGGCATTCCACATAATCCTGCAGGTTTTTCCACCAGGTGAGTTTGGTTAAAAAAAAATCCCTAATATGTTCCTAGTGAGGATATGTGAGGAGGAAAAGGAAGTAGAACATTGTATGTTCAACCAAGGGGAACAAGAAAGAAGCTGTCAAAAAGTGTTAAGAATACAAAGGGCAAGGACCGAGAGGGGCTGAGGTTAAAGGCTAGATCCAGATGACCCTTTGAAAGCAATTGTGTATTCATGGAAAAATTAGCATTTATAATGTAATAAGGGACGTGTCATTTGATTTCTTGCATGCATATCTAAAACACATACAACTGCATCATTGCATTGAGAAAACAGCTGCACTGTCCTCAGCCATGCAGAGTCTCCAAGCAGTGATCCAGGGTGCAAATGCCAGCTTTGCAACATTTAATACCACCAGCTGTCTTTATCCATGGATCCTGTGCCTGGTACACAGGATGCCATTGCCACTGAACGTAACCTGCTGCAATTCTATTCTATTAGGCTTGCATACATTTTCAATAATTGGTGCAACCCAGATTTAAGATGGTTGTCGCCATTTTGTCCTTAATCATAAAATGGCATCAGTTATCAGCACCTGCCTGATGTCTTTAAAGCCCCTGATCTGTGTTCCACTTTGATTGTGGGTTGTTAATAGATGTTATATGCTTCAATATATTTATTAATTTAACCGCGAATCTGTTTGATTGATGTCCGTTAAAGACCTTTGTCAATTTAATTTGTCTACCTTTAGCAAATTTGGATTTCTGTAAATCACAATATTGAATGTCTGAGTAGTGAATGGGCTGAGTGGAGAAGTATTATTCTTTTGTATTTATAAATTTAGAGTACCCAATTCATTTTTCCCAATTAAGGGCAATTTAGCGTGGCCAACCCACCTATCCTGCACATCTTTGGGGTGTGGGGGTGAGACCCACGCAACTCCGGGGAGAATGTGCAAACTCCACAGGGACAGAGATCCAGAACCAGGATCGAACCTGGGATCTCGGTGCCCTGAGGCAGCAGTGCTAACCACTGTGCCACCGTGCTGCCCTGAGAAGTGTTATTCTAACTGTAATTCTGTACGTTAAAGGCCATTCAATTTTGATATTAACCGAAGTTGAGCTTTATCAGCAGCCCTAACTACAATAAAGTATATGTAAAAGATGCTTCGTAAGAATGCAAACCAACAATCCGCAAGGATCTTACGGGACGGAATTATTAACTTCCCCTTGAATCTTGCATGATTAAGGGGGCGTGAGACCTCCAAACAATGTATAATTGTATAACATATGAAGCTGGTCAGTTTGGCACCAGCAAGGCAGACCCAGTTGGATCTACCATGTGATGTATATAACGGGCAGGACTTATCGACCAACCCACCACATGTTTTTCAGCGGCGGAGGCAGCCCGTCAGCGGGATTTACTGGTCCCGCCGTTGTCAACAGGATTTCCCATTGACGGCACCCCTCGCCGTCAGGAAACCCGTGTGCTGGTGTGGGACCGGAATATCCCGCCGACATGAACAGCCGGTAAATCCCGCCCAATCAGTTATTGTAAATAAACTAAGTTCCTTTGAACTACTTGGTGTGGACTCCTTCTTGGGCTTATAAAACTGGCGATGAGGGTCAAACTGTACGGCTTTCGATGCTGCTACACCATCGGATAAGCCACCTCCCAGTCCCTGTTGGATCAAGGTTGGAATGTTCTTTATATTATTCCTCTGGTCGGACGGTTAGATGTATTTGACACCGACTTGGAAGTCTGGAATTAATATGCGGAGCGAGGGCGCTACATTTTCAGGGCCAATAACAGTCGCCAGTCATCTTGCTGACTGCCTGAGGCGCACCTACTTTGAAAGCCTGATGTACCCAGCGGTGCCTATCTTGCAAACCTTTGACCAACTAGTAGCTCTAGTGGGGCAGCACTTTAACCCAACTCTGTCCATTATCAGTACAGCGGTATCACTTTAATACGGCAGAGAGGGACCCGGGTAAGTCCGTCACCGAGTATTTGTCAAGGTTGCGGAAGAAAGTCGAGTTCTGTGATTATGGTACTTCCCTGCAAGAAATGGTGTGACATTGTTTAGTTTGCGGCATTAACAATACAGCCATCCAAAAAAAACTATTGGTCGAACCTTCCAGCCATACAAATGTTGTTGTCCCGGGAAAGCGCAAAGTGAGGGGTACAGGAAATAAAGAACATGGACGTAAACACCTTGGGATGCGTTCCTTCTCGCTGTGGGACCCCTCCCCGAACCGTTATGTTAAGTAATGGAGTCATTGCACTTAGTTGTCCGATTTATGTTAAGTATCCATTAATTGACACTGATATGTAAAGGGGCTTCAGGTGGCCTCTGTCAGGTGATGTATAGAGAGAGGTTTGTGCAAAGGCTGTTGGAATGAAATAAATGGGTGTTTGTGAAAAAGGAACAGAACTTTAGACTCTTCATATCACAGCAACTAAAATGTCCAACAATTGGTAGAGAGTATGGTTGCGGTGTAAATGTGAAGGGTTGAAAGATACAACTTTTCCAGATCAAACCAAGGAGTGAGTGAGAAAAGAAAAAAAAAGGGATATATGGCTGAACCGAGGATAAAGATGGCTGGATATGACTATCCTCTCTTATTTTCTGAAAGGGAATCATACAACCAATGGAGAAGTGCAGTAGTTATGTTGTCTAAGGTAGCTGCTTTGGGAAAGAGAAAACAAGGTATGGCATTGGCTCTTTCTCTACCATATGGCAGTAAAATCCGAAACAAAGTGCTTTCTGAGCTGGAATTGGAAGAGTTAGACTCAGAAGAAGGTCTGGAGACTTTATCACATTATATGGATAAGATTTATAAGAAAGATGACTTGTTAAGTGCGTATGAAGCATGGTCGGATTTTGATAAGTTCTGGAAAATGGAGGATATCTCCATGGAAGACTATATAATGGAATTTGGCAGACTATATAAAAGGCTACAGAAACACAACCTGGAATTTCCACAGTCTGTGTTGGCCGTTAAATTACTTGACTGTGCTAGAGTGAGCAACATGGATAGGCTCCTGGTTTTGACAGGAGTTCAGTTTACTGATAAGGATACCTTATTCGAACAGGTGACAAAAGCTTTTCAAATGTTTCTGGGGAAACATTCGATTCCGATGGCTCTGATGACCCAAATAGGTCAGCCTGCAATAAGGCAGAATATGGAAGATACACTACTAACAGGATGGCGAAATCGTATGGCTACGAACAGGGCTCAAGACTATAGAAGGAGACCAAGACAAGGAAATTATGAAGACAGAAACCCAGTTAGAACCTACAATAGGAAGATGAACCCCAGAAATGCACGGGACATGATAAATCGATGTTTTCGATGTGACTCTCAATACCATTATGCTTTCAACTGTCCAACTCGTTATTATAGAGAGTTTGAAGCGACACATGACACAGAAGAGTCAGAAGAGGAAAAGGATAGTGACCAGAAAGAAGGCATTGTCCTATTGACAAGCAGTTTTACGCCTGTAATGAGGGTGTTGGTTGCAGAATCCTTCAACTGTGCTATATTGGACAGTAGCTGCACATCTCCTGTGTGTGGAATTGACTGGGTAAAATGTTACCTGGACTCTTTGAATGCTGAAAATCGTAACAAGGTTAAGGAATTTGAAAGTTCCACATGTTTCAGGTTTGGGGATGATAATACTCTGAAGTCGCTGAAAAGAGTGGTGATCCCTTACAATATTGCCAGAGTGAATCATTTCATTAGCACTGATGTTGTATCCAGTGAGATACTTTTGGTTCTGAGCGGACCGTCGATGAAGAAAGCACGCATGAAACTGGATATGGAACAGGATAAGGCAACAGTTTTTGGAAAGACGGTGGACTTACAATTTACACAGTCGGGACACTATTGTATTCCATTACTGACAAATAATATTTCAAGTAGAGTGGCTAAGGATGTGTTAATGACAGTTGAAAATGGGACTTTAGCTGCTAAAAAGCTTGTGGTATTAAAACTGCATAGGCAATTTGCATATCCGTCTCCTCGGAGGCTGAAAAATTTATTAAAGGATGCAGGGGTAAGGGATGACGACTATATTAAACTGATAGAACAGGTTAATGACCGCTGTGAAGTTTGTAGCAAGTACAGAAGGACACCAGCACAACTGATAGTAACCCTACCTTTGGCCAGGGATTTTAACGACATTGTGGCCATGGACCTTAAGATCTGGGATAAAGCAAATAATATATTTATTTTGTAGATTTAGCAACCAGGTTTAGTCAGTCAACGATTGTACAAAGTAAAGAAAAGAGAGTAATTCTGGATCAAATCATGGAAAAATGGATAGGGACAGGAATGGGTCCACCGGCAAAATTCCTTACGGACAATGGGGGAGAATTTGTTAATGATGAGTTTAGGGATATGTGTGAAAACATGAATATCAGAGTTATGAATATGGCTGCAGAAAGCCCATTTAGTAATGGTGTCTGTGAAAGAAATCATGCTGTCATCGATGACATGCTTCGGAAAATGTTGGCAGATCGACCAAATTGCAGGCTAAATTCAGCTTTAGCATGGGCAGTACATGCAAATAATTAATTGCAGATGGTTGGGGGCTATAGTCCTTATCAATTAGTGTTTGGTAGAAATCCTAAAATTCTGTCCATTTTGGATGACCAGCCTCCAGCTTGGGAGAGGACTACAATTAGCTCTGGTTTTGCTGAACATTTAAATGCATTACATAGCAGTAGAAAAGCTTTTTTGGAAGCAGAAGTCTCTGAAAGAATTCGCAGAGCTTTAAGACATAACGTACGGCCATCAGATTCCGTTTTTCAGCAAGGAGGCATGGTATACTATAAGAGAGACAATTTTAATGAATGGAAAGGCCCAGGGAAGATCATAGGCATAGATAGCAAAACAATTATTTTGCAACATGGTAATCAAACTGTTAGGGTACATTCATCAAGGATAATGGGTACAGATTACAAATTTTCAAATTTAGACAGACATGACAAGGAACCAGAGTCATCTGGTACGCATGTGTTACAGAACTATGAGGACCAATTAACTGATATAGACAGGGTTTCTGTGGAGGAACACAACACTTCTGATGAATTAGAACAGGCCATTTTTTCCGAAAGGGCAACTGCCAAAAGTTGGTACAAAAGTGACATACTTGCTTGAAAGGTCTCGTCAATGAAGGATGCAACTGTTATTAGTAGAGCAGGGAAGGCCACTGGAAAGTATAAACATTGGTTGAATGTACAGCATTCAGGGGAAGGAGTCAAGACAATGGATTGGGAAAACGAAGTTCAAAAATGGAGGGCACAGAAACGCAGTGCCAGTTCAGATAGTACATCAGATAGTGAACAGGTCCGCAGGAAAAAGTCGAGAACTATTGAAAGGACATCCCACAGCAGAAGGGAAAGATCAAGCAGTCGCAGTACAGAACGAGATACCAGGCGGGAGAGGGGACATAGTTTATCAAGATCTCGGAACATGAGTAAGACTACGAATACTAATAGGAGTAGAAGCCCACATGCATGTGAGATTTTTATGGCTTCAAATAAATTCGATGAAAAAGTTGTCAAAGAAGCTAAACAGCAAGAATTGCATAGTTGGAGTGAATTTGGGGTATACACGGAAGTACCGGATAGGGGACAAAGAGCTCTATCCCACAGATGGATTTGTACGGAAAAGGTTCTTCCGGATGGAACTTATAAGGCAAAGGCCAGGCTTGTGGCAAGGGGATTTGAAGAAAACTTAGAAGATCAGGATTTAAGGGTAGATTCACCTACAGCAGGAAAGGTTATTTCAAAGATCTTCTTGGCTCTATTAGCCACAAAGGCATGGGAATGCAAACCTATTGATATAAAAGCTGCCTATTTGCAGGGGCATCAGCTCCAGAGAGACATTTTTCTCCGTCCTTCTAAAGAAGCAGCTGACACAGAAGGAGTACTCTGGAAGCTGGACAAATGCGTATAAGGATTAAATGATGCACCTAGAGTCTGGTATTTTTCGGTAAGGTCAGTTTTGTTAAAGTTAGGCTGTTGCCAGTTGAACAAAAAGTTTCACAAAAAGACGTAATGGTTTCAAAGATAGAAAAAGAGTAACTGCGAAGTTTAATTGGGCAACTGAACTGGCTAGGTAGACAGACTAGACCGGACGTGAGTTTTGCTGTCTTAGAGTTGAGTACAAAAATGAATGATCCCAAAGTGGATCAAAAAAGAGTGGCTACGGTAAATATTGGTCCTTTAGAGGATGAGAAGGGAGATTTAATAATGGGAGATGAGGAAATGGCTGAGGAATTGAACGTGTTTTTTGGGTCGGTCTTCACAGTGGAAGACACAAATAACATGCCAGTGACTGATGGAAATGAGGCTATGACAGGTGAGGACCTTGAGAGGATTGTTATCACCAAGGAGGTAGTGATGGGCAAGCTAATGGGGCTAAAGATAGACAAGTCTCCTGGCCCTGATGGAATGCATCCCAGAGTGCTAAAAGAGATGGCTGGGGAAATTGCAAATGCACCAGTGATAATTTACCAAAATTCACTAGACTCTGGGGTGGTCCCGGCGGATTGGAAATTAGCAAACGTGACACCACTGTTTTAAAAAGGAGGTAGGCAGAAAGCGGGTAATTATAGGCCAGTGAGCTTAACTTCGGTAGTAGGGAAGATGCTTTAATCTATCACCAAGGAAGAAATAGTGAGGCATCTGGATGGAAATTGTCCCATTGGGCAGACGGAGCATGGGTTCATAAAGGGCAGGTCGTGCCGAAATAATTTAGTGGAATTTTTTGAGGACATTACCAGTGCGGTAGATAACGGGGAGCCAATGGATGTGGTATATCTGGATTTCCAGAAAGCCTTTGACAAGGTGCCACACAAGCTGCATAAGAGGCATTAAGGGGAAAGTAGTCGCATGGATAGAGGATTGGTTAATTAATAGAAAGCAAAGAGTGGGGATTAATGGGTGTTTCTCTGGTTGGCAACCAGTAGCTAGTGGTGTCCCTCAGGGATCAGTGTTGGGCCCACAACTGTTCACAATTTGCATAGATGATTTGGAGTTGGGGACCAAGGGCAATGTGTCCAGGTTTGCAGACGACACTGAGATAAGTGGCAAAGCAAAAAGTGCAGAGAATACCGGAGGTCTGCAGAGGGATTTGGATAGGCTAAGTGAATGGGCTGGGGTCTGGCAGATGGAATACAATGTTGACAAATGTGAGGTTATCCATTTTGATAGGAATAACAGCAAAAGAGATTATTATTTAAATGATAAAATATTAAAACGTGCTGCTGTGCAGAGAGACCTGGGTGTGCTAGTGCATGAGTCGCAAAAAGTTGGTTTACAGGTGCAACAGGTGATTAAGAAGGCAAATGGAATTTTGTCCTTCATTGCTAGAGGGATGGAGTTTAAGACTAAGGAGGTTATGCTGCAATTGTATAAGGTGTTAGTGAGGCCACATCTGGAGTATTGTGTTCAGTGTTGGTCTCCTTACTTGAGAAAGGACGTACTGGCACTGGAGGGTGTGCAGAGGAGATTCACGAGGTTAATCCCAGAGCTGAAGGGGTTGGATTACGAGGAGAGGTTGAGTAGACTGGGACTGTACTCATTGGAATGTAGAAGGATGAGGGGGGATCTTATAGAAACATATAAAATTATGAAGGGAATAGATAGGATAGATGCGGGCAGGTTGTTTCCACTGGCGGGTGAAAGCAGAACTAGGGGGCATAGCCTCAAAATAAGGGGAAGTAGATTTAGGACGGAGTTTAGGAGGAACTTCTTCACCCAAAGGGTTGTGAATCTATGGAATTCCTTGCCCAGTGAAGCAGTAGAGGCTCCTTCATTAAATGTTTTTAAGATATAGATGGATAGGTTTTTTAAGAATAAAGGGATTAAGGGTTATGGTGTTCGGGCCGGAAAGTGGAGTTGAGTCCACAAAAGATCAGCCATGATCTCATTGAATGGTGGAGCAGGCTCGAGGGGCCAGATGGCCTACTCCTGTTTCTAGTTCTTATGTTCTAAACCCCGCACCTCGACCTCCCCCCCCCCCCCCCCCCCCCCCCCGCCCCCACCCAAGCAAAATCCGTCTCCGGGCTATCAGGGAGGCAAATACCAAAACATTGGCCTCTCTCACTCCCTGGATTCCCGAGTCTTCTGACACCCCAAATATCGACATTTCTGGACTGTGAACCACCCCACACCCAGCAGCTCGGGCATCACATCCGAGAACCCCTGCCAGAACCCCCTCAATCTCAGGCACGCCCAGAACATGTGGACGTGATTCGCAGGCCACCCTTCCACCCCCTCGAAGAACCTACTTATCCTCGTCACTGTCATATGAGCCCTATGCACCATTTTAAACTGGGTGAGCCTTAACCTCGCACATGACGAGGGCACATTCACCCTCTGCAAGTGCTCCGCCCACATCTCGCCCCCACCTCCCCTCCCAGCTCCCCCTCCCATTTCCTCTTAATATCCCCACCAGGGCTCCCTCCCACTGCATCAACTCCTTATAGACCAATACCTTCCTTTCCCCTATTTCATTCTTCTTGTCCTGCAACCCCAGGGGCGGCAGCCCAGGAAGAGACGGCAACTATCTCCTTACAAAGTCCTGAACCTGCAGGTACCGAAAGCCATTCCCCCTGGGCAATTCATACACTTCCTCCAGCTTCTCCAGCCTGTGAATTTGTCCCTTATGAACAGATCGCCAAAGCGCTCAATCCCCGCCTGCCGCCACCCGGTGCAAATCTATTGTTATTACAGATTGGCGCCCACACCGAGGCACCCTCCAGCCCTAGATGCTGCATCCACTGCCACTACACTCGTTGGGCAACACCACCACTGGTCGCGCGGAGTACCCGGCCGATGAAAATGGTAAAGGCGCCAACAAAAAAGCCCTCAAACACATACTCCTGGATGATGATGCCTCCACCCACCCCCACACTGACCCCTCTCCCAGGGCCCATTTCCTTACTATAGCAAGGATCGCTCCCCCCAATAATAGTTAATAATTTCCAGCAAAACCAGTACCCTCCCCCCCACCCCATCCCTTGCCCCACGACAAGAAAGTCCAACGCACCGGAGGGTCTTCCCCACCCCCACAAACCCAGATATCAACCCATTAACCTTCCTAACAAATGACTTGGGAACAAAGGTTGAGAGGTTTTGAAATACAAACAGAAACCTTGGCAACACCGTCATTCTCACTGTCTGCATCCGCCCTACCAGCGACAGCGGCAACACACCTACCTCTTAAAGCCCATCCTCATCTGCTCCATCAGCCGAGCCAAGTTCAGTTTATGCAAATGCGTCCAACTCCACACCACCTGAATACCCAAATACCTGAAACTCACCCCCCAACACCCTAAAAGGCAACTCCCCTAATCTCCTTTCCTGCCCTCTAGCCTCAATTGGGAACACTTGCTCTTTATCATATTTAATTTGTATCCCAAAAAACGCCCAAACTCACTTCAAAATCCTCTCCAAGATGCCTCCGAAGCTGCCTGCCGGGTCTGAAATATATCATAGATCCGCATACAATGGGATCCTGTGCTCGATGTCCCAATGCCTCCCCCCCACCAACTCAATCCCTTTCCAGTCCCTCGACACCCTTAGCACCATTACCAGCGGCTTTATCGCTAAGGCGAAAAGCAACGGGGATATTAGGCACCCCTGCCTCGCCCCATGATGCAGCCCAAAGTACCCCAAACTCACTAGGTTTGTCCACCCGCCCACGACCTGGCATCTTATATAACAGCCAGACCCAATCCATTAAATCCTGCCCGAACCCGAACTGCCCCAACACCTCCAACGAATACACCCACTCCACCCGATCAAATGCCTTCTCCGCCTCCATCACCACCACTACCTCCATCTCCTGTCCCTCGAAGGCATCATAATTACATTGAGCAGCCTCCTCACATTCGCCGACAACTGCCTCCTCTTCACAAAACCCGTCTGATCTTCGCCTATCACCCCCGGGACACAGTCTTCAATTTTCAATGTCAACACCTTCACCAATAACTTGGCAACCACGTTCAACAGTGATATCGGGTGATGCGACCCACACTGCTCCAGATCCTTATACTTCTTTAAAATTAGAGAGATGGAAGCTGCGACAATGTAGGAGGGAGATCACCCGTCTCCCTTGCTTCATTATGCATCATTACCAGCAGTGGGTTTTTTCTAAATTTCTACTGGGAACCCGTCCAGCACCGGGGCCTTCCCTGCAGGGGCCTTCCCTGCATGCATCATCCCCATACTAACCATGGCCTCCCTCAGCCCAATTGGAGGCCCCAGACCCTGAACCACCCCTCCTCCACTTTGGGAAACTCTAACCCATCCAGGAACCGCTGCATCCCCTTCCACCCCGGTCGGGAGCTCCGACTCGTAGAGCCTCGTATAAAATGCTTCAAACCCTTCATCCCCTCCGGGACCATCACCCCTTTGCCCTTATCATCCCTAACTCTACCGATCTCCCTAATCACCTCTTGCTTTCTCAACTAATAGGCCGACATCCTACTTGTCTTCTCCTTGTACTCATACAGTGCCCCACTGGCACTGCGCAGCTGCCCCACCGCCTTCGCTGTAGAAACTAACCCAAACTCCATCTGGAGCCTATGACTCTCCTTCCACAACCCTGCCTCCAGCGCCTCCGAATATCTCCTATCCACCCTCAAAATCACAATCAGGGCGTTGCCCTGTTTGACATTGACCACCCAGACGACACTTTTTGCCAGGTGACACAGTGTATATTTGAAACTTTAGAGATGGTGCTAGTTGGTCTGCAGGACTATCCTCTGCCAGACAGGGCCGGTTTCCTATTAAGTATAAGTCCAAGGTCGGATCATCCAAAAGTACCTTGATCACATTCGGTCTAGGTGACCAATTCTTCGAAAAATTCCCTCGTGAGCATAAAGTTTTCATCCAGCCGATTCTGATGCCCCAGTAGCCCACAAGGGGGCCCCAAGAGGGTCAAGATACCGAGATGAGAGCAGTCAAGGAAACAGATTCTGAAATGGAAACTCAAGCATCAGAAATCTCCGATGGGGAATCAACAGTACAGTACCCTCCGGCAGAGCATCTGCCATGACGTTCCAGTCGAAAAGGTCGCATTCCAGATTCACACTGCCCGATCCGGCACCTCGGGTGCGTGACGCCCAGTCAGATGCAAAGAGAGTCTTGTGTCTTCTTATCCCACAGATGTTGGAGGATTCTTCTGACTTTGGAATGGATGGATGTTATAACCCATAAGGATCTTACAGGGTGGGGACTCCTAACTTCCCCATGAAGCTTGCCAAATACAAGCTCCTCCGTTAAGAGGGTGGGGAATCTCTAAACAATATACAGTTATGTGGTATATAAAGCTGGCCAGTTTGGCACCTGCAAACCAGACCCAACTGGGATCTACCATGTGATGTATATAATAGTTATTGTAAATAAAGTACGTTTTTTTGAACTACTCGGTGTGGACTCATTCGTGGCCTTTTAAAACAACTTCTGTGCAGGGGACTGTTTTGTGGACAATTTAAAATGGCCAAGTTTTATTTTTCACTTGAGATGTCTCATGATTACACTATACTGTGATAATCCTCACGAGGGCCTCAAGAGGTTCGTGGTGTATGAGTCCCCATGGTAACGGAGGGAGTCCCATTCAACTGGGACTCATTATTGAGCTTTTTAAAATACCGTCCTAGACCCAGATCAGTAGTCCTATTAGTCCAGGGTTGGGACATGGGTGCGGCTTTATGTTTCAGTATAAATAAATTGCGTTTAACCTTTATCTTCGTGTCTCTTGGGTTACTACGCAAACATTTTCAATTCCTATCTATTTTTTGTTGCACAAATAAATAGTTGTGTTGCATAATCTTTGCATGTTACATCCATTTCTAAATAGGCCGGAGGCATTGTGGGAATCAAATATTAACGTGAAAACATAGTTTAGTGCAGTTTGCATATTTGTCAGACTCAGCTCATATTACCCTTTGTGAGGTCTGAACACGAAGAATACACAAAATGTGAAATGAAAATGATGCAGCAGAGGTAGACTGTAATACCTGGAGGTTCTACTGTGATACCTGTTGTACAGACCCCACCCAGAACTGCCGTGACCTTTGAAATATTAGGAGCAGTTATCCATTCATGCTGTTGAGCAATGCTGTGCCATTCAATTAGATCATGAGTACCTCAATGCCAAAAACCTGCCTTACGTTATTTCTGGTTGAAAGGATACAAAGCTATCAATCTCAAGTTCTGAAAGCTCCAATTGTTCCCCAGCATCCGTAAACGTTTGGGGATGTGTTCCAAATTTCCACTACCTTGGATGAAATGCATCCTGATTGCTCTAATTTTAACATTGCGCCTCTAGTCCTGGATTCCCCTCCCTGAAGAAATATATATTTCTTCGTCTGCTGCAAGGTTCATCTCCAAGCCTCTTCACCGTATTCAACTTGTCTCGTTTAATTCTTATCAATCCAATCATAACGAAAGAATAAAATCCAATGGCATCTCTTCCCACACCTACACCATTACCTCTGGTGTCACCCAAAAGATTTATCCTTTGTTATGTTATATGTTCAGTCAGTCTCACTAAGAGGTTCTGAGTCTTGTATGGTTGAACATTGAATGTTTATCGATACCATGAAGCTATGTAATTATACACAGGGTATAGCCTAAGCTATGAGCTAACTCCATGCTTGTTTCTGCACAGATCTCTGTCCAGCCCACTGTATTGAATGTGGGAATTTCAGGTATATTATATTCTCTGTATTTGGTGCAGTAAGGGTTGAAAGCTTGAGTTAGCGTGTGGATGCATCTTTTGCAGTATTTTTTTAAGTCCTAGTTTGAAAGGCTTTTTGGCTACAGGGGTGTAATTGAAGCATCGTAAAAAATGAATTCATCATTTATTCCAACCATGTATATTGTTTATCTGAAGTTGGGCTGATGGAATTTTGTTTATATAAAGAAGGTTCCCTGGGAAGCAGATAATTACGCTGGATTCTCCCAAAATGGGACTATGTCCTCACATCGGCGTAAAAACGCTAATATTTCACTCTGAGGATTCCTATAAAAAAGATCAGCCAATTTACTAACCTGACCTACAGGGGGCCAGCAGGGACCCAGAGGAGTTCACGCAGCTTTAGTTGTGGGTACGAGCCCCCCCACTTCCGGTTTTGAGTCCGCGCATGCGCACGGCGGAGGCCTCCAGCGGCCACGCTGTTGTACCGTCAATATGATGCAAGGCAGGTTGAAGTAACATCAATTAAAGGCTTTATTGAGCAGAACTTGATCCCCAGCAGCTCGGTTACAGAATGCAGCTGCTGGGGGAAATCCGGGTTTTTATACCGGCATTCCTGGGTGGAGCCCAGTAGGCAGCAGATCCTATCAGGACCCGGTATCCATCTACCAATAGCCTGTCGGCATCGTGGTGTACCGTATTACCCCTAATACATACCACCACATTCACCCCTTGTTGAAAAAGAACCCGGCGGGATGGTGGTTCGCATGGTGGTAGGGGTTTACAGGGTCGGTACTGTGCCGTAACTCTGAACAATAAACAAAATTGTAGCTTTAACTGGGCCAACGGGCCAAATAGGGTCGGCATTGTGCCGTAACTATAAACTATCTACAATAATACCGCTTTTACCGGGCAACACGGGCTAAACAGGATCGGCATTGTGCCATAACTATAACAATACACAATAACGGCGCTTTTGCCGGGCTACTGAAAACGTTGAGATGAATTAAAGTGATTCGATGAGCCGGGTGGATGCCCTGGTCGTCCTTTTCGATCGTCTCGGGTGTGGTGGTGATGATGCTGGCTCAAGTCCTGTCGTCTCTGGGAGCATAGCGCTGTCCCCTGTTTCCTTACTCCTGGGCGGGTCTGGGAGGAGAACTGAACCCCCCGGGAAGGGGGGGGTGGGGAGCTCCGGCGGGCGGCAGGTCCCGCAGGGAGACCGTGTCCTGTCGGCCATCGGGGTACTCCACATAGGCGTATTGGGGGTTCGCGTGAAGGAGATGCACCCGTTCCACCAACGGATCTGACTTGTGCGCCCGCACATGTTTCCGGAGCAGGATGGGTCCCGGAGGTGCTAGCCAGGTCGGAAGTGGCGTTCCAGAGGAGGACTTCCTAGGAAAGAGAAGGAGGCGCTCGTGAGGCGTTTGGTTCGTGGTGGTGCACAGCAGGGACCGGATAGAGTGAAGGGCATCCGGGGGGACTTACTGCCAGCGGGAAATTGGGAGACTCCTAGACCGGAGGGCCAGCAGGACGGCCTTCCAGACCGTTCCATTCTCCCTTTCTACCTGCCCGTTCCCCCGGGGGTTGTAACTGGTCGTCCTGCTCGAGGCTATGCCCTTGCTAAGCAGGAATTAACGCAGTTCGTCACTCATAAAGGAGGACCCCCTATCGCTATAGAAAAAGACGGGGAAACCGAACAGTGTAAAAATGGTGCCGAGGGCTTTAATGACCATAGCCGCGGTCATGTCGGGGCAGGGGATGGCGAAAGGGAAATGGGAGTATTCGTCAACGACGTTCAGAAAGTACGTGTTGCGATCGGTGGAGGGAAGGGGGCCTTCGAAACCCAAACTGAGGCGTACAAAGGCTCGAGAGGACTTTATCAGGTGTGCTCTATCTGGGCTGAAAAAGTGCAGTTTGCACCCAGCGCACATCTGGCAGTTCCTGGTGACTGTTCGGACGTCCTCGACGGAGTAAGGGAGGTTGCGGGCCTTGAGGAAGTGGTAGAAACGAGTGACCCCCGGGTGGCAGAGGTCCTCGTGGAGGGCTTATAGACGGTCCACTTGTACGTTGGCACATGGGCCGCGAGATAGGGCATCGGATGGCTCGTTCAGCTTTCCGGGACGGTACAAGATCTCATAATTGAAGGTGGAGAGCTCGATCCTCCACCGCAAGACCTTGTCGTTCTTGATCTTGCCCCGCTGTGCATTATCGAACATAAAGGCAACCGACCATTGGTCAGTGAGCAGAGTGAATCCCCTACCGTTCAGGTAATGCCTCCAGTGTTGCATAGCTTCCACTATGGCTTGTGCCTCCTTTTCCACTGAGGAGTGGCGGATTTCTGAAGCGTGGAGGGTTCGGGAGAAGAAGGCCACGGGTCTGCCTGCTTGGTTGAGGGTGGCCGCCAGAGCTACATCTGATGCGTCGCTCTCGACCTGGAAGGGGAGGGACTCGTCGATGGCGCGCATCGTGGCCTTTGCGATATCCGCCTTGATGCGACTGAAGGCCTGGCATGCCTCTGTCGACAGGGGAAAGGTAGTGGACTGGATTAAGGCATGGGCCTTGTCGGCGTATTGGGGAAGCCACTGGGCGTAATAAGAAAAGAAGCCCAGGCAGCGTTTCAGGGCTTTGGCACAGTGGGGGAGAGGGAACTCCATGAGGGGGCACCTGCGTTCAGGGTTGGGGCCTATCACTCCATTACGCACTACGTAGCCCAGGATGGCTAGACGGTCGGTGCTGAACACGTATTTTTCCCTGTTGTAAGTGAGGTTGAGGGCGTTAGCGGTCTGGAGGAATTTGCGGAGGTTGGCGTCGTGGTCCTGCTGGCCGTGGCCGCAGATGGTGACGTTGTCGAGATGCGGGAACGTGGCCCGTAAACCGTGCTGGTCAACCATTTGGTTCATCTCTCGTTGGAAGACCGCGTCTCCGTTCGTGACGCCGAAAGGAACCCTTAAAAAGTGGTATAGCCGCCCGTCTGCTTCGAAGGCAGTACACTTGCGGTCACCGGGGCGAATGGGGAGCTGGTGGTAGGCGGACTTGAGGTCCACGGTGGAAAAGACCTTGTACTGTGCAATCCGATTGACCATGTCGGATATGCGGGGAAGAGGGTACGCATCTAGATGAGTGTACCTGTTGATGGTCTGACTATAGTCGATGACCATCCTCTGTTTCTCCCCGGTCTTAACGACTATCACCTGGGCTCTACAGGGACTGTTGCTAGCCTGGATGATGCCTTCCTTCAGCAGCCTCTGGACTTCGGACCGGATGAATGCTCGGTCCTGGGCGCTGTACCGTCTGCTCCTAGTGGCGACGGGTTTGCAATCCGGGGTGAGGTTCGCAAACAAGGAAGGCGGTTCAACCTTGAGGGCCGCGTGGCCGCAGACAGTCAGTGGGGGTATAGGGCCGCCAAATTTAAATGTTAAACTCTGGAGGTTGCATTGGAAGTCCAACCCTAGGAGTGTGGGCGCACAGAGATGGGGGAGGACATACAGCTGGTAATTTCTGAACTCCCTCCCCTGCACCGTTAGGTTAGCGATGCAGAACCCTTTGATCTCAACGGAGTGGGACCCCGCCGCCAGGAAAATTTTCTGAGTGCTTGGCCGAATTACGAGGGAACAGCGTCTTACCGTGTCCGGATGAATGAAACTCTCCGTGCTCCCAGAGTCGCTAAGACACGGCGTCTTGTACCCATTCACCAGGACTGTAGTCGTTGCTGTCTGGAGCGTCCGGGGTCGCGACTGGTCCAGGGTCATCGATGCCAAACGTGGTTGTCTCAGTAGATCATCGTTGTCAGGCAGTATGGGGTCGTCTGTGTCGGGGTCCTTTCCTGTCAGCCAAAATGGCGGCATCCACGGATCGCACGCGGTCGGGGGTGGACAAAATGGCGGCACCATCTCTCCCTCGTGGCGTCCGGGGCCCAAAATGGCGGCGTCCGTTGGTCGCACGTGGACCGCTGAGGGGGCTGGGTCTGTGGTCCCGTTTCTTCCCCGGAGATAGCGGCAAACCCTCGGGACTTGCACACCGCTGCGTAGTGGCCCTTTTTTCCTCAGCTTTTACAGGTAGCCGAGCGGGCCGGGCAGCGCAGCCGAGGGTGTTACGGCTGGCCGCAAAAATAGCAGCGTGGCCCCCCGGTTGGTCTGGTGTTTTGGCCGCGCAGGTTTTCAGGGGTGGGGGGGGTGCGGGAGAGTCGATCGCGGCGGGGGTCCACGGAGCCCAAGGGGCTGCAGTGCGGTCGGGGGCGTAGGCGCGGGCGTTACGCGAGGCCACATCGAGGGATGCCGCCAGGGCCCGAGCTTCTGGGAGACCCAGAGATTCTTTCTCCAGAAGCCTCTGGCGGATCTGGGATGAAGCCAAACCTGCCACATACGCATCGCGGACCAGGAGCTCTGTGTGTTCGTTCGCCGTTACCGCCGGGCAGTTGCAGTTTCTACCCAGGATCTGCAGGGCGTTATAGAACTCGTCCAGCGATTTTCCTGGAAATTGCCGTCGTGTGGCGAGCTGGTAGCGCGCAAAAACCTGGTTAGCGGGCCAGATGTAGATGTCCTTCAGCGCGGCGATGGCATCGGGGAAATCGTCCTCGTCCTCGATAAGTGAGTAGACGTCGGGACTTACCCTGGAATAGAGGACCTGCATCTTTTGTTCGTCCGTTGGTTTGCCGGGGGCCGTTCGGAGGTAGCCCTCAAAACATGCCAGCCAATGTTTAAAGATAGAGGTCGAGTTAGTTGCTTGGGGTGCGATGCGCAGGGTGATGCGCAGGGTGATGCGGAGCTCCATATTCCTACGTCGTCTAAAATTTTTTAAAAGTCCGCTAAATAAATTGTTGTACCGTCAATATGACGCAAGGCAGGTTGAAGTAACATCAATTAAAGGCTTTATTGAGCAGAACTTGATCCTCAGCAAATCGGTTACAGAATGCAGCTGCTGGGGGAAATCCGGGTTCTTATACCGGCATTTCTGGGTGGAGCCCAGAAGGCGGCAGATCCTATCAGGACCCGGTATCCATCTACCAATAGCCTGTCGGCATCGTGGTGTACCGTATTACCCCTAATACAGACCACCACACACGCCGAGCCTGGCGGACTCGGACCGCGGAGGCAGATGAAAAATGTAGACCCCGCGATTGGCCGCATACCCGAAGATCCAACTGCCCGATTCCCCCGCCCGCCCCCCACCAGGCCGGCCATGGACTAAGTCCGCAGTGGCCATGCGAGCTTCCCGAATGGCGATAGGTGATTAGAACCACGCCGTCGGTAACTCGGCCTCAGTCAGTCGGGAGTGGTGAAACGCTGGGCGGACCTCTGGCAATGGGCCCCCAGACACGCGGAGTACTCCGCGAACACGTTGATTCTCGGGTCCCGGAGAATCGCCTGACCGCTGCCAGGCCAATTTCGACATGAAAGTGGATTCTCCGCCCCTGTGCCAAACCTGGGGCGAGATTCTACGACGGGTCGGAGAATCGCCGGAGGCTGGCGTGAATTCCGCCCCTGCCGGTTGCCGAATTCTCCGGCACCGGATATTCGGCGGGGGCGGGAATCGCGCCACGCCGGTTGGCGGGCCCCCCCCGGCGATTCTCCGGCTGGGATGGGCCGAAGTCCCGCTGCTAGAATGCCTGTCCCGCCGGCGTGGATGAAACCACCTCTCTTACCGGCGGGACAAGGTGGCGCGGGCGGGCTCCAGGGTCCTGGTGGGGGCGCGGGGCGATCTGGCCCTGGGGGGGGGGGGGGGCCCACGGTGGCATGGCCCGCGATCGGGGCCCACCGATCCGCGGGCGGGCCTGTGCCGCGGGGGCACTCTTTTCCTTCCGCCTTCGCCACGGTCTCCACCATGGCGGAGGCGGAAGAGACCCCCTCCACTGCACATGCGCGGGGATGCCGTGAGCGGCCGCTGACGCTTCCGCGCTTGCGCCGCCCGGCAAAGTTATTTCCGCGCTAGCTGCCGGGGCACCAAACGCCTTTCCCGCCAGCCGGCGGGCGGAAATTAGTCCGGCGCGGGCCTAGCCCCTCAAGGTTAGGGCTCGGCTGCTGATTCCGCATCTTTGGGGCGGCGCGATGCCGGACTGATTCGCGCCGTTTTTGGCGCCGGTCGGCGGACATCGCGCCGATTGCGGAGCATTTCGCCCCTGATTTTGGCGCAGGGCTCCGGAGAATCAAGGCCATTGTTTAGCTTTGGTAAAATGATGTAGTTAATGGGAGGTGCCTGGGGTTGAAGCAGTCAGGTCTTGGGACGTGAACAGACCAGCAGCTTTGCTTAAAACAGTTTAGTTGAAAAGGTTAAACAGAGAGTTGATGATTCTTGACGCCACCCAAGAAGCACATGTGGGCCTCTTCCTGGTGTCGCACCCCAGTCTCATGGATTATCTTGGGACACCCCACCCATCCGGATGTTTTAGCTTTGCATAGCTTCCTGAAGTATCCAGTAAGTACCACAGTTGAAATGCTGCACGAAAATAGCTGGACGTTGCTCTCACCTGTGTGGTTGACAGCAGTGACATGGTGACCCATACTCTTGTGGTCAGTTTGGGCATTGCCTTCTTTGACCTGGAGTCTCTCTGCCCTTTTGTTGCTGTACTATCTGGATGGTTGGGCTGTTCTGTCCCATGGCTTACTTTCGCCACGTAAAATGGATTGGGGCTGTTGGCAGATTTCAGACTGTCTGGCTATTCAGATGTCTTTTTCTAGAGTCAGATCTCCCATGGCCTATAGTATGTCTGAAGGGACATAGTCAACCACTCCAACAACAGTTCTGTCTCTGTCTCACTGTATGCACAGCCTTCAGCCAATCGGTATAATTTGTTTGTAAAAGAATCAACGGTTCTTCAAGCTGTTGGATACTTTTGTTGAATTTCCCTGTCTCTAAAATGATTTTGGAAATTCAGCAATTTTACATGAGGATTTATCGATTCCTTGCATCACAATAATATCAGCGGCTATTGGACCTGCTGAATAAAGTAATGTATTAATTTGTTCAGCTTCTGTCATTTTATCTAATCCTGAAGCTATCGTGCATTTTAAGAATCTTAAGTCCCCAATGCTGGGCGGGATTCTCTCAGCCCGGGGCCAGGCCGGAAAATCCCCGCGACCGGCGCGAATCGCGCCACGTCGCCCCGACGCCGGCACTCGCTTCTCCACAGAGAGGAGAATCAGCGCCATTGGCGCCGGCGTGGTTGGCGTGGCGCCGGTCGGGAGCCGCTGTACGCGGCCGGCCCACCGATTCTCAGCCCGGGGTGAGCCGAGCTGCCGTCATAAAAACGCCAAGTCCAGGCGGCGCCGTTCACTCCTGCTCTCAGCCGGCGGGAACACGGCGTGGAAGGGTCGGGGGGGGCAGCCTGTGGGGGGGGTTCCGACTGCGGGGGGTGGCCATCGATGTGGCCTGGCCCGCGATCAGGGCCCACCGATCAGTGGGCCGGCCTCTCTGGCTGGCGGTCTCCGTTCCTCCGCGCCGCCCCCTGTAATCCTGCGCCATGTTGCATCGGGTCCAGCGCGTCGAAGGAAGCCATTGCGCATGCGTGCGTTGGCACCGGTGCCACTGCACATGTGCACATTTGTGCGGTGCCACTGTGCATGCACGGATCCCACGGTGCCCAGTTCACGCCGGGATCAGCAGCTTGAGCGACGTGAACCGCTCCAGTGCCGTGCTGGCCCCCTGTAGGGGCTAGAATTGCTGATCCTGAGGCCGTGCAGACGCCGTCGAGAAACACGACAGAGTTTCCGACAGCGTCCACATTTAGCCGCAGGATCACAGAGTCCCGCCCCCTGTGTTTGGTTTGGCCCTTGGCTGAGTCCAGATTATTCTGGTAATGTTGGTTTGTTGTCTATGGGTTGCTTTAAAATTCAGATATGTATAGCTTTAAATGCTGTGCAGTTTTTAAAGATGGTGCCGTAGTAACCGTTTTTTCAGGGAGTTTCCCCATGTTTTGGTAGGCTTCAATGGCAATGGCGGCCCCTACTTATTTGGTGTTTATTTTTTTGCGGCCACTTGTTAAATCAATGAGTTGGGGTCTTCCCTGTGATATCGTCTTTGGTCCCTGTCACAGACTTGCTCGCCTGCCATTATCTCCGTCCCTCTCCCTGTTAACTGTCATGATATTCAAACACACATCACAACACACACATCATGATAGACAGACCAACAGACCAATTAGCACACATAACACGACAGCCAATCACAGACAAGAGCAGACACAGTATAAGACAAGAAACACAACACCTGCTGGCCAGTCCATCTGGAGACAGGACAAGGCCAGGACCTCATTAACAAGACACTCAAACAGTCACCACGTGCTGACTACCAAGTCAGATGTGTAAATAACTAGTTGGAATAAAACTGCGTTGTACCAATTGCAACCGTGTTGGTTCGTCTGTACCTCAAAGCACCCAACACCACATTAACTGTCTCAGGTTGAACCAGACTGCTTACAAACGTGGTGTCATATGTGACCGAGATGAGCTTCCAACCACACATCTGCCTCATCAATTAAGGCTGCCTATTCCCACTTCCGTAATGTCTCCCCATTTTGCCCTTGTTCCAGCTTATCTATCGCTGAAATCCTCATCCACACCACCTTTCTTACCTTGAGGTTGGTCTATTCCAAAGCACTCTTCACCAGCCTCCCATATTCTGGACTCTCTCAGTAAACTTGGAGGTCATTCAAAACTCTGCTACTCATGTTCTCATTAGACCAAATTAAGCCAAAAATTCTGGCATTTCAAACAATAAAGCAAAACCAAGACCTGTGACTTTGAGAATAGATCTCCAAAAGAAAGCCATCGATAAAGACTAACGTTATCAGCCGAACATAAATTCCTTTAACACCGCGGTTGAACTGGCTAAAGAGAAAGCTCTCTTCTGAAAAGTATATTGATAAACAGAAGGTTCAGTATCACGTTTGCTGGAAGATGCACAGACTGTCTGCGACAGTAATTGTATTGAATGGAAATGATTATAAACCTTTGATTAACGTTCAGTTCAAGTTAAACTTACCTCAATGGCTCTTTAATGGCAGTAGAGATTCTGAAAGGAAACTAATTACATGAGGCAAAACAAATGAATGCAGACTAATTCAATAAATAATGTTAAGACTGCAACTAATGACCCCTGCTACATTTTTCTTTGTTGAAGGGAGTAAGCGGAGAGCTAGCTAGCTGACACACATAGCTGCAAGCTATACATCAATGTTTAAAGTGCATTAATAACATAATTATGCAAAAGAAACTAGTTTTTCCATTTGTTTCTCAAGTCAAATCATTATCTGATAGATAAATTACATTCCACACTCTTTTCACAGGGGCATTCAGATTCCCCACATTATCTGCAACATCATGAATATCTTCCTCATTAAACATGTTTTTATTCAATGTATAATAAACCAGTAATAGATTTTACAAAACTGCAACTAGTAATTTGTGTGTTGCAATGACTTACCCAATAACAACCATTTTATTGTCTTTTACCTCAGGTCAACATTTTCTTTTTCCATATTAATCATTTTGTAATTTACAGCCAAATATTCCACTTCCTTTCTTCTGTACAGTATATTGCTAACCAACGTGCTGAGCAGCAAACTGTTCCAAGGCCCTACCATGACAACCGTGGCTATATTGCATTTAGCAGACCTCAGGCTTACAGCCAATGCCTCACCCCAAAAGATGACGTCCCTGAAGTTCCCTCAGTTCGATGTGGAAGTGCCCGTCTAGATTTAGTGCGCAGAGCTGTAGGGCTTAAACGTACAACTTACTGAGGTGAGAATGCTACACACGGCTCGCACCTCACTCACAAAGTTTGCGGACGTACTTCTTCCAGGGTATCAGCCAAGCAAGAATCAGTGGCTCCGAAAAGGAAGAGGGGGACAAAAAAGGCCTTACGGAAAAAGATTAATATTATAGGCCAGGAACAAAATATTGGTGATGCTGGATATCTCAAAGCAAGACAGAAGATGACAGAATCACTCAAGAGGGTCAAGCAAAATCTGTGCAGAGATAAGGTCAACATTTCAGGTGCACAGACAATAGACCAAGAGCAAACCTGAGAGTCTCGACAAAGGGTCCTCGTGTTTAAAAAGGGTGTCTGGTCTGTTCTCTCCACAGAGTTTCTAGTATCTTCTGTGTTTCGTCCTATATTTTGTAATTTTGTTTTATTTATTCTCATGTAGAAATAGACACAAGTATCTCCTCAGGTGACTAAGTGGCCTTGGCAGAGTCCATGATAGAATCATAGAATCCCTACAGTGCAAAAGGAGGCCATTTGGCCCATCGGGTCTGCACCGACCCTTTGAAAAAGCACGCCACTCAAGCCCACTTCCCCGCCCTATTTCTATAACCCCTTAACCGAACCTACACATCCCTGGACAATAAGGGGCAATTTAGCATGGCCAATTCGCCTAACCTGCACATCTTTGGACTGTGGGAGGAAACCAGAGCACCTGGAGAAACCCACGCAGACACAGAGAGGAGGTGCAAACTCCACACAGAAAGTCACCAGAGGCCGGAATTGAACCCAGGTCCCTAGTGCTGTGAGGCTGCAGTAGTAACCACTGTGCCACCATGCCGCCTATAAAAGGTCTATGGAGGGAATGGCTTTGGTGGGTTGATTGACCGTGTTCATTTCTTGCTCTCTTAAAGTACAAACAATAAAAGAAAGTATGTAGAAAAGACAAATAGGGGCACCCTCCCTTCCCACTCCGTCTATGGGTATTGCTGGGTCAGCATCCCTCCCCCCACCCCCAAAATGAAAA
Organism: Scyliorhinus torazame; assembly: GCF_047496885.1. Taxonomy (NCBI): domain Eukaryota; kingdom Metazoa; phylum Chordata; class Chondrichthyes; order Carcharhiniformes; family Scyliorhinidae; genus Scyliorhinus; species Scyliorhinus torazame. Next base: position 98,413,949 of record NC_092724.1, on the reverse strand, counting down.
AAACATGATTATTGTTTCCTTTTCCTGTGTCCATTTTTAATGAGCCCACTGAAGAAACCAACGCCTCCATAAAGCCAATACAGGATCCAGAATTGTTGTAGCACAGAATGAGGCCATTCAGCCCATGCTGCCTGCACTGCCTCTCCAAATAAGCAACGCATTTATGTCCCACTCCTTCGCCTTCTCCCCATAACCCTGCACATTCTTCCTTTTCGGATCATCCAATTCCCTCTCAAATTCCTCGATCGAACTTGCCTCCAACACACTCCCAGACAGCGCATTCCAGATCTTAACCACTCACCGCATGAGTTTCACCGCAGGTCTCCATTGCCTCTTTTGTCAAGTACCTTAAATCAGTGCCCTCTCGTTCTTGTTTCTCCCTATCTATCCTGTCCAGACCCTTCATGATTTTGAACACCTCTTTCAAATCTCCTCCCAACCTTCTCTTCCCCAAGGAAAACAGTCCCAAATTCAGCAACTTATCCAGGTAACCGGAGGCACTTAATCATTCTCCCACGTGCTGTGAGCTCTGTCGCGCTCTTGACTGTGCCAATATCCTTGCCAGTGTTCCACTCAACTCTGCAGCTAATCGACATTCCCAAAATCACAGAATGCTTACTTGTGGAACATGAATCTCCGCGGAGAATGCACAAATTAGATTAAGCAGGATGTGACCCTTGCTAATTGTAACTGAATATCCATTGACCAGGGCTAAGCGTTTTGATATTAATTTTAACTCAAGGTCAAATCGGATGTCTATCGATCCGAGGCACTGCACAGTTCGTTTTACTGCATCCCTTCTCTGCATTGTTGGAACTTGTCACAGATAAACCACAAACACAGGCTGGCAATTATGCAGAAACATGGAAATGTTTCAGGAAGGAAGGAACTGAATTTGACAAATGCATAATATTAACAAAGAAGAATATGAAACTCCACACTCAGAAATGACAAGTTAAAATTTCAACCACATCTGTTGCAAATCAATAACCTTTGCACCAATTGACAAGCCTGTCAATATCTATTTGGCTGCCTGGAATTCTTTTCATCTACCTCTGTTAGAATTGTAGTCACAAGTGTTAGATTGGTCCAGCTGCTAGCACTTTTAGTTCTGCATCAAAATGTTGTATCTCCGTGCTGTGCACTCCAGCAACACAATGGCAGTACTGAGAACGTGTTGCATAGCCGCAGGTGATGTCCATCACAGGAAATGTGTAACTGCTGTCCCAAAACATCGACCCCTCTTGGTTTAGCTGGGCTGTAATGATCCAGGGGTGGGGGGACTGAAGAGCTTTGGGCAAACTGGGCCTTGTAGAGGACTTTGAAGAAAGAGGTGATCGTAGGCTGGATTCACTGTTCTGGGAACTAAGTTCCCCCACCTGAGTTGAAGCGCTTCTGGTTCACCCTGGTGCAAATTTATGCATGGCAGGGATCGCTACGGATTCCGTCACGTATCACCCTATCGGGCCACCATTTTGAGCAGGCAGTCCAATAGCAAGGTCCGATGGCTGGTAACCCCCCCCCCCCTCCCCGCAATGCAGATCCTGCCCCCAATGACAAGTAGGGGCATCCTCCCCTCCCCCTCCGTCTATAGGAATTGCTGGGTCAACCTCCAAAAGAAAAGTACAAGGATGATGGTGACCCAACCCCCCCCACCAGCGACCCCTGCCAGAGACTGCCATCAGAAACCCCTTCAGACGACCACCAGGACCCCCATCATAGAATTTACAGTGCAGAAGGAGGCCAGTCGGCCCATCGAGTCTGCACCGGCCCCTGGAAACAGCGTCCCACTTAAGCCCATGCCTCCACCTATCCCTGTAACTCAGTAATCCCACCTAACCATTTTGGACACTAAGGGCAATTTAGCATTGCCTAGCCACCTCACCTGCACATCTTTGGACCGTGGGAGAAAATGGAGCACCCAGAGAAAACCCACGCAGACACGGGGAGAACGTGAAGACTCCGCACAAACCATGACCCAAGCCGGGAATCCAACCTGGCACCCTGGAACTATAAAGCAACTGCGCTAACCACTGTGCTATCATGCTACCCATCAGATACAATCACCAGAGACCCCTACCAGAGACACCTACCAGAGACCCCCTTCAGACCCCACACCAGAGACCTCCATCAGTGACCCGTATCAGAGCCTCCCACCAGATGACCGCCCCATAATAGGCACCCCCCACATATCATAGAACTCCCTGCACAGCGGAGAATACCCCCCTCCTCCCCAATCAGTTATGCTAGCCTGGAAGCTAAGCAGCAGTCCATGTTGAAACACTGCTTTTTTACTCATATGTGCCTTACACCTGCTGCCTCAGGCAGATATCTAGAAAGCAGCAGCTGTAACTTAATAGAAAACCAAAACCACAACACAAGGTATTAAACCCCCTCAGATCCTTTGATCTGCAAGGCGTCTTTTCACTTCAAAAAGAAATAGCTTTTAGTGGACTGTAATTGACAGCCTCCAGATATCTGGATTGTTTATCTTCATCTCCTTCACGCTTGAATGCATCTCAAACAACCTTCTTTGAACCTAACCATAATGTTTAAAAACATCTGGCTATGATTGACAGGTCATCACCAGATCAAAAGAAATTAAGTGCTTTCTGCTGAGAAAAAGAGCAAGTGAAAGCACTTAACTGCTAGATGTATATAAACATTGCGAGGATTTGCATTGTGGGGGGGAGGGAAGGGGCTTTCCGATGGACTTTGGGCGGATCTATCCTAAATACTTATCCCCTTGGCCCACCACAAGGTCCACCGCATCCGGGCCACACTGGCAAATAATTACACCAATTCACATCCATGTAACTTCCGGCCCAGAAGGCCAGAACATCATGGAGGCATGGAGGATCCGATGCCCAGCCCATTAATAGGATGTAAATGGGTAATTTTGACCCATTTCCATTCTCCCGCTGGCGCGGGGCGAGAACCCTGATGCCGCCGCCAGTGGGTGATGGGGTATCGCAAATGGATCGGCACCCTGCTTCTTCCGCCACATGGGATTCTCCGCCTCAACGGGAACTCTGCTACCAGCGGTGGGCGGCAGAGAATCCAGCCCCTCATTGAAACGTACAAAATACTTCCAGGAATAGACAAGGTAGATGCAGGAAAGAAGTTTCCCTTAGTTGGGGAGTCTAGAACCAGGGGCACACTTTCAAAATAAGGGGGAAGCAACTTAGGACCAAGAAGAGGAGAAGTTTCGTTACTCAGGGGGTTGTGAATCTTTGGAATTCTCTACCCTAGGGGGCTGTGGAAGCTCAGTCACTGAGGATGTTTAAAGCAGAGATTGATAGGGTTTTGATTTACAATAATGCAACGGTTTATGGGGATAGTGGGTGTAAAAGACATTGAAGTGTCTGATCAGCCATGATCGTATTGAATGGCGGGGGCAGTTTTGATGGGCTGAATGACCTCCTCTTTTTTCCTATGTTCCTGTCCCATATTACTTTTTCTTTAAATTTAGAGTTCCCAATTCTTTTTTTTTCCAATTAAGGGGCAATTTAGCGTGGCCAATCCATCTAACCCGCACATCTTTGGGTTGTGGGGGTGAAACCCATGCAGACATGGGGAGAATGTGCAAACTCCACATGGACAGTGACCCAGGGCCGGGTTTCGAACCCGGGTCCTCAGCGCCGCAGTCCCCAGTGCTATCCACTGCATCACATGCTGCCCCTCTATCCCATATTACTCTTTGAAGTGAAACAGAATGTTCTCTCAGAGTGTTCGCTAATACCCCAATTACTGCAAATAACAGATTCAGTGAACATTGAAATCCTGAATTCTTATGGGACCCCAACTCTTCAGATCATGCTTGCTCATATAACATCAGTCAGCTTTGATGAAACACCTTTGAAATGTTTCTGGAAGATGTGATAAGTTTAGCGATAGCCTTGTGCTATCATTATGTTGATGGTAGCCATGATGTGGAGATGCTGCCGTTGGACCGGGGTGAGCACAGTAAGAAGTCTTACAACACCAGATTAAAGTCCAACGGGTTTGTTTTCGAATCACTAGCTTTAGGAGCACAGCTCCTTCCTCAGGTGAACCTGTTGGACTTTATCTTGGTGTTGTCAGACTTCTTACTGCTATCATTCTGCAACACACATGAATTCCATTTGCCTGATGGTCTCTGATGGGGTTTATTTACAACTAAATCAGTACAAGCAGTAGAGCAATATCTAAACACGTCTTGTTGTCTAGGGTACTACAGTGCAGAGACAGGCCCTGGTAACATGATGACACCCAGGTACCTGGCTCATCTACATGTTGAGCTTCTTAAATGGACATCACTCTTAAAACCACATTACAATAAACTACCACATAAGTAAACGTTTCTCTCTCTGCTTTCCAGTTTTGCACAGCCAGACAGCAATCTATGAAGGCAGTGCAAATGAAAGAGATATAATCTTAAGTGTATTTTTACAACACAAGATGAAATGAAGTTGAAATAAAATGGGAGTACAGTGTCATAATTGGAGGTCTTAAGGTGCAGTGTGTAGCCTCCTTGCCTCTGAGGCAGAAGTTCCGGGTTTGAGTCCCACCTCAGGGCTTGATGGCCAAGGAAGGTGCATTCATAATGTGGTCCACCAGGTTGAGTGTGACAACCTGTAAATTCTTCCAAAGACGCCAATGGTGGTGGTAAGAGCGAGAGAGACTCCTGCTCAGCTATGCTTGATGTGGAGTGGCGCCCCCTCAAGATATAAGCCTCAAGTGACAAACTAGTGACCTGTTCTGGGAATTACTAGTTATGGAAACCGACAAAAGTCTGCCTTAGTGCACCATTTAGTGTGGGAAGAGAATTGGAATGGGCACTACCATAATAAACGTACCAAGTGTTAACAGGGGGCTGTGGTTAATATATAATATCCAGACTATTTAACAGCATAAATAGACAACTTGCAGCTTATATGTTGTTTTAAATGTAAGTTATACCAGAGTTATTCCTATTTAAAACAAACTGAAAAAATAATGGAAACCACTTGGACCATATCATGATCTACTTTTCTATTCCCATATTTTACAAATACCCTGTCTCCACAAGATTCTTTCCCACACACAATCCCATTCCATCCATTTAGCTTTTTCAATGATTTCCAGCACGTTTGCAAAAGTATGGTTGTATATTTTTTAATTTATTCTTTCATGGGATGTGAGCATCACCCCCACAGCCGACATTTATTTCCCCCCCATCCCTAATTGCCCTTGAATTGTACTGAGCGACTTGCCAGGCTATTTCAGAGAGCAGTTATGAGTCAACCACATTACAATGGATCAGGAGTCACACGAAGGCCAGGCCAGGTAAGGATGGCAGATTTCCTTCCCTGAAGGGCATTAGTGAACCAGATGGGTTTATATGACGATCAGTGATAGGTTCATGGTCACATGGTTTTCAATTCTAGATTTTATTACCTGGAGTTAACTTCAACCAACATCCATGGTGAAATTTGAACCTGTGTCTCATTAGTCTGTGCCTCCGGATTACTAGGGCATTGTCATTACCACAAAGTCACCATCTTCCCCCCCCCCCCCCCCCCCCCCCGCCCAAGGCTAATGGTCCATTTCATGTTTTATTGAATATACAGCCTGCGTCATCAACTTCTTTGTTTTCACACACTTGTCCACTAATCTCTGAGTTTGCATTTGTCAGACGATAATGATGATTAGAATTTGTCTGGCTCCACTCTGACCAGCCTCATCTTGTACCAGTAGTTCCTTTGTTTTGCAGGTTCGGCTCTGATACCATTAACACAGCTGAGAGGTGTTCAAGGTTTAGTTCAAGGTCAAGCAGAGCAGGGCCAAGCACATGGTCTGCCCTAGTTCACTAAACCTAGTGCTTAAAAAGCAGCTTTACATTTATAGCCACGAAGGATAGAGCTACATATTTCTATCAACCTTTTGTAAACACAGCACAATAATCATAGAGTGTAAAAGTAGCATCACATTACAGTTACAGCTGCATCCAAGTGTTTGCCTTGTTGGAGCAAAAGACAGTCAGCTAACTTAATATTATCTCCTGTGTCACTCTGTATTACTATTGGTCTTGTGCAGTGTAGAATCCATTACTCATCACATCAACACTTTCAGTGAAATATAACGATTTGAATGCCTTTTTAAAAAAGCGCCAACAGCCAAATGATTCATTCCTACTGGTCATAAGGAAAGATGGTTAAATAATGCATTCAAGAATGATGATGGGACCAACGCAGTGAATAACTATCAGGGCCATTGTGTCAACAGAATGTAGCACCAGCTTCTGTGCAACATAACATTTTCCCAACAACAGAAATCAATTTGTATGACCCATTATGCTATTCCTAATCTATATGGGGCAAATCGACTGGAATGTCAGCCTTCAACGAAGGCAGGATAGGCCTTTGCTACAATGTCGTCTTTCACAGGTTCACATTTGAAGACCACTTGAGCAAGGTCTTATGACACTAACCTTGAACGTTGAGGAGTGGACAACAATGAAAATCAACTTGAGTGTTCCCATTAAGGATTTTCTGTTCATCTAAGCTTATAATAATAATAATAATGTAATAATCTTTATTGTCACAACTAGGCTTACAATGCATTGAAGTTACTGTGAAAAGCCCCTAGTCGCCACATTCCGACGTGTGTTCGGGTACACAAAGGGAGATTTCAGAATGTCGGAATTACCTAACAGCACATCTTTCGGGACTAGTGGGAGGAAACCGGAGCACCCGGAGGAAACACACACAGACACGGGGAGAATGTGCAGACTCCACACAGACAGTGACCTAGCCGGGAATCGAACCTGGGACCTTGGCACTGTGAAGCCACAGTGCTAACCACTGTGCTACTTACTGATTACATTATAGTTGTGTTACTTGCTCCAAATTGCTCCGGATTCTGTGCACCTTCACTGGTGGGAAATATTATTTTCACAGACTGAGTATACATATTAGCCGTGGACCACTGCTGAGTGACTGCAGCAGTGAGTAAATAGGTGACCACTCACTGTTTGCCTAATGGTCTATTTATATAGCAGAATTGTTGCCTTTAAATCTGAAGGAGGCTGGAGTACAGAACAAATAGAATTTCTGTTACAGTTGTATAAACTTCATTAGAACTTGCTAGAATACTGTGTTCAGTTCTCGGCGTATCCATCTTTATAGAGGATCGGCCATGCAGATTCATCAGAATAACTTTGGGGCTAAAATGTTTCATAGACCAGGCTTTTATTCCCTTGAATGTAGAAGATTAAAGAGTCATCTAATTGAAATGTTCAAGATTAACACGTTTATAAGGTACATAAACAGGACCATTTCCCTTGTGAGAGCATCGAGAACAAGGGGGCAAAGCCTTAACATTAGAGCTCGGCCATTTAGAGATGTTGTCAGGAAGCATTTCATCATACAAAGGCTACTGGAAATCCGGAACCATCTTCCCCAAAAACGCTGTTGAGGTAGAAATTTCAAAATTTCAAGTTGAGATTTATCAATTTGTTGCGCAAAGGATATGGAATATATGCTTAAATGGAATTAAAGTACAGATTTTCTTTTATTCTTCCAGCGGATGTGGGCGTTGTTGGCTTGGCCAACATTTCTATTGCCCATCCTTAATTGGCCTCGAGATCAGTCATCATTTAACGGAATGGTAGAACAGGCTGGAGGGGCCAAATGGCCCGTGCCTGTTCCCAAGTTCCTAACCGGCTTAAGAAACACTTCCTAAGATCCTGGATGCTGGAGCTTATGGACAAGAATAGGCCATTCTGCCCCTTGATTAGTGCACAGCTGATCAATATCTTAACACCATTGACTTGCCTTAGCCTGATATCCCTCGATTGTTTAATCCAACACAAATCAGTATTAAAAGTTCTAATTGTTACCCATTATCCATAACTTTTGGCGGTCAGATTTCCAGAATTTTCCCAGCAGTTGCGTTAGAAAGTGTTTCCTAAATCTCCAACTTTAAGGTTATGCCCCCTCATTCTTGATTTCACCATCAGAGAAAATTGGCCCTCTTGTCTCTACCCTAATCAAATTTCTATGAATTTAAACACCTCGACCAATCTTCTATCCGCATGAAATCTGGTCCGTTTACACTAGAGTGGATCCACGGTCAAAGCAAGACAGAGAAAAGGTGTAGATGTAAATTTTCAGCCTCATGAGTGTATGCGGAGCACTACATCAGCCTCTGATGTAGTGCTCCGCATATTCAAAAGTAAAAGGTGCAGTGGAGGGGGACAAAGAGACGGCGGCAGGGGAGGGGAGATAAGGAGGCGAGGGAGGGGAAACAAGGGGGCAAAGGCAGGGTAGGGAAGACAAAGAAGGTGTGGGGGAAATATAGAGGAATGTAAAAAGTGGAAGGGCCATTTCAGAGAATCAAATACATGTTGCCTTCTATGTCCGATGAGAACCATACTGCCTGCCATCTGTTTGAAAGTTTTGCTACTGATTTCCCATGGTTGGATTAGGTATACACATCCAGTCAGCAGCAAGGGTGAAAGATCCTGAGGCTCCACAGCACTAACCAGGGAGATTGAAAACAGCGCGCGAGTGGAGAGGCAGTCAGGAGATTGAGAGTGCAGGGAGAAATCTCAGTGCTAAAGTGGAGTTTGGAGGTCCTGAGGTGATGTCAAGATTAAAAAGTAACAAAAGGCGATTGGGCAAGTAGAGTTGCGGTCGGGTAAGTATTTACTACTTTTATCGCTTACAGTTTGTAACGTCTTTATTTTGTAGTCTATAATTTGTTAGGGCTATATTCTCAAGTAGGCCCAGAGAAGATGGACCCTAGAGTAATTGAAATTATTTAATTTTAAGTATCTTACAAAACGTTTAATTTAAAGGAGTAAGTCATGATAGGTGAGCTGAAAATCATGGTGTGCTCCTCCTGGTCTATGTGGGAAGCTGAAAACATTTCCAGTGCCCTGGGTCAGCATGCATGCAGGAAGTGATTCCAGCTGTTGCTCTTGGTAGCCTGGGCATTGTGGCCACAGTGGCGGCTGGGGACAATGTGGAGCATCCGCAAGGCGGAGAGTATCATGGATAGTACATTAGAGAGGTGGTCACACCACAGGCTAAGTCTCCACAGGCTTGAAGGGTATGGGTGACCACCAGGCAGAGCACGAGGACTATGCAGGCAGTGCAGGAATCTCCAGTGGCCATTCCCCTGCAATACTGATATACCACTTTCGATACTGTTGGGGGAAATGACCTCACGGGAGAAAGCAGCAACAGCCAATTTCATCACACCACGTTTTGCTCCGCTGCATGGGAGAGGAGTAAAAAATGTGGGACTGCAATAGTTGTAGAGGATTTAATTTTAAGGGAAATAGATAGGCGTTTTTGTGGCCCTCCCTGGTGCTAGGGTTAAGAATGTCTCAGAGCTGCTACAAGACATACTGGATGGGGAGGGTGAACAGGCGGTGGCCGTGGCATACATTGGTACAAACAACACAAGTAAGGGAAAAGGGATGAAGTCTTTAAAGCAGAATATAAGAGTTAGGCAGTAAGTTGAAAAGTAGGACTTCAAAAGGTAGTGATCTCAGGATTAATACCAGCACCATGCGCTAGCCAGAGCAGAAATAGCAGGATATGCCAGACAAATATATGGATGAAGAGATGGTGTGAGGGGGAGGGTTTCAGATTCCGGGAACATTGGGACCGGTTCTGGGGGAGGTGGGAACAGTACAAACTGCACCTGGACAGGATGGGGACTGATGCCCTCGGGGGAGTATTTGCTAAAGTGGTTGGGGAGGGTTTTAATTAAAATGGAAAGAGCATGGGGACCTATGCAAGTAGTCAGAGGAGAGGGAAACACAGACAAGAACAAAAGACAGAAAAGGGAATAAGAAAAGTGATAGACAGAAAGATCGAGTGCCAGAATCAAAGAGGGCCACAATGAAAAATAATGGGAACGGGACAAGGAATGTTGAAAAGACAAACCCTCAGGCGTTGTGCCTTAATACACAGAGCATTTGCAATAAGGTGGATTAATTAATAATGCAAAAATATGTAAATATGCATTACATAATTGGGATTACAGAGATTTGGCTGCAGGGTAACCAGGGATGGGAACTGAATATCCAGAGGTATTCAGCATTTAAGAAGGGTAGACAAAAAGGAAAAGGCGCTGGTGTTGCATTGCTGGTTAAAGAGGAAATTAATATTAGGTCCGACGATGTGGAATCTGTATGGGTAGAGCTGAGAAACACCAGGGGGCAAAAAACATTAGTGGAAGTTGTACATAGATGTCCAAACTGTAGGGATAATGTTGGGGATGGCATTAAATGGGAAATTAGAGTGCATGTGATAAAGGAACACCTGTAATTATGGCCGACGTTAATCGGCATATAGATTGGGCAAAGCAAATTAAGAACAATACCATAGAGGAGGAATTCCTGAAGTGCATATGGGATGTTTTTTGGGCAAATATATTGAGGAACCAATTAGAGAACAAGCCATCCTAGTCTGGGTATTGTGTAATTATTGTGTGAGTCCCCTTCGGGATGAACAACCTAATATAATAGTTCTTCATCAAAGTGGAGAGTAACGTAGTTGATGCTGAGACCGGGGCCTTGAATCTATATAAAGGAAACAACAGTGGTATGAGGTGTGAGTTGGCTCTGATGGATTAGGGAACGTTACTTAAATGGGATGATGGTGGATAGGCAATGGTAAACATTCAAAAAGCACATGGGTGAACTGCAACAATTGTTCATTCCTGTCTGGCGCAAAAGTAAAATGAGAAAGGTGGTCAAACCATTGCTTACAACAGAAATTAGAGATAGTATTAGGTTCAAGGAAGAGGAATACAAATTATCCAGAAAAAACAGCAGACCTGAGGCTGGGGAGCAGTTTAGAATTCAACAAAGGAGGACAAAGCGATTGATTAAGAAGAGGAAAATAGAGTACGAGAGTAAGTTTGTGGGGACTATTAAAGCTTCTATATAGGTATGGGACGAGAAAAAGATTGGTGAAGACAAATGTAGGTCCCTTACATGCAGGAACAGTGGAATTTATATTGAGTAATAAAGCAATGGCTGACCAGCTAAATACACACTTTGGTTCTGACTTCACAAAGGAGGACACAAATAACACAGCAGATATGTTGGAGAACATTGTTAAAGATTTAAAAGCAGAACACTTAGAAAACAGTGGCAGGATTGGACAGAGACAGCATGGATGTATGAAAGGGAAATCATGGGTGACATTCTCCGACCCCCCGCCGGGTCAGAGAATCGCCGGGGGCTGGCGTGAATCCCGCCCCCGCCGGTTGCCGAAGTCTCCCGGCACCGGTTCGGCGGGCACGGGAATCGCGCCGCGCCGGTTCGCGGGCACCCCCCCCGCTCGATTCTCCAGCCCGGATGGGCCGAAGTCCCGCCGATAAATTGCCTGTCCCGCCGGCATAAATGAAATCGCCTACCTTACCGGCGGGACAAGGCGGCGTGGGCGGGCTCCGGTGTCCTGGGGGGGGCGCGGGGCGATCTGGCCCCGGGGGGTGCCCCCACGGTGGCCTGGCCCGCGATCGGGGCCCACCGATCCACGGGCGGACCTGTGCCGTGGGGGCACTCTTTCCCTTCCGCCTCCGCCACGGTCTCCACCATGGCGGAGGCGGAAGAGACTCCCTCCACTGCGCATGCGTGGGAAACTGTCAGCGGCCGCTGACGCTCCCGCGCATGCGCCGCCCCGATATGTCATTTCCGTGGCAGCTGGCAGGGCAACAAAGGCCGTTTCCGCCAGCTGGCGGGGCGGAAATTCCTCCGGCGTCAGCCTAGCCCCTCAATATTGGGGCTCGGCCCCCAAAGATGCGGAGCATTCCGCACCTTTGGGGCGGCGCGATGCCCGTCTGATTGGCACCGTTTTGGGCGCCAGTCGGCAGACATCGCGCAGTTTCGGAAGAATTTCGCCCCATGTTTGACAAATCTACTGGAATTCTTTAGGGAGGTAACTCAGAGATTTGATGAGGGGGAGCCAGTGGATGTGGTTTATTTAGACTTTCAGAAGGTTTATGACAAGGCCCCACAAAAGAGATCAGCATGTAAAATTAAAGTGCATGGGATTGAGGGTAATGCATTGAGGTGGATAGAAAACTGGTTGGCAAACAGGAAATAAAAAGTGGAAATAAACAGGTATTTCCAAGTGGCAGGCAGTGGCTAGTGGGGTATTGCAGGGATCAGTGCTATGACCCCAGCTATTCACAATATTTATAAATGACTTAGATGAGGGAACTAAATGTAATATCTCCAAATTTGCAGATGGCACAAAGCTGGGTGGGAGGGTGAGCTGTGAGGTGCATGCTAAGATCCTTCAGTGTGATTTGGAAAAGTTGAGTGAATGGGCAAATGCGTGGCAGATGCATGATAATGTGGATAAATGTGAAGTTACCACTTTGGTAGCAAAATCAGGAGGCAGATTAGTATCTGAATGGCTACAGATTGAGAGAAAGGAATGTGCAACGTGACCTGGATGTCCTTGTACACCAGTTGCTGAAAGCAAGCATGTTGGTGCAGCAAGCGGTGAAGAAAGCATATAATATGTTGGCCTTCATAGCGAGATATTTGAGTATAGGAGCAAGGGAATCTTGCTGTAGTTATACGGGCCACACATGGAATATTGTGTGCAGTTGTGGGCTCCTTATCTGAACAAGGATGTTCTTGCTCTGGAGGGCGTGTAGAGAAAGTTTATCAGGTTTATTTCCGGGGATGGCGAGACCAACATATGAGGAGAGATCGAGTCAGTTAGGATTTTATTCTTTGGAGTTTGGAAGAATGAGGGAGATCTCATTCTCAGAGACCTATAAAATTCTAACAGGGCTACACAGGATAGATGCAGGAAGGATATTCCCGAAGTCGGGGGAATCCAGAGCCAGGGGTCACAGTCCAAGGATATGGGGTAAACCATTTACGACTGAGATGAGAATACATTTCTTCCCCCAGAGTGTGGTCGGCCTGTGGAATTCACTACCACAGAAAGCAGTTGAGGTCAGAACATTGTGTAATCCGAGGGACACAAGTTCAAAGTGAGGGGCAGGAGGTTCAGTGGGGATTTTTTACCCAGAGGGTGGTCACGGTCTGGAACACACAGCCTGGGAGGGTGGTAATCAGGTGCCTTCCATGCGGCGGTGCAGACTCACTGGGCCGAACGACTATTTCTGCACTGTACTTTTCTGTGATTCTCTGATATGGGGGAAAGTGAAAGCCGGTTACTGAGTTGGATGATCAGCCATGATGATGATGATTTGCAGAGCAAGCTTAAAGGGCCGAATGGCCTCCTCCTGTTCAGATTTTTTATGTTTTCATTTCAGGTCCCCAGCAAGGTGTGAGTGCCATTAGAAAATAGTGAATACCATGCCAATCAGCTAGACGTGAGGCCACAGCACCTCAGAAGGCACTGCCCCCTTATTACTAGTCAGTTTCACACTGTTATCTGCAGAGGGCTCAGTGTAACCCACTCCTTTTACATGGCTTCAGAGTAAGGAATGAGCTTCACTTCACTGCTATACATCGATTAGAAAGAGAGAAAGTGGCAACAGCACAATAACATGGTCAATTTACAGCAATAATATAGAACATTTTGGAAATTCACAGGAGGTTTATCGGTGACTGGGAATGAGCAAGGTGGATTAACTCTCCCGGCAGCATTTTTAACTCTAATCTCTGGCTGGTCCAATTTGACTCTTCTTCCTGAAGTCAATGATATTTGATGAGTTGAGGAGGAGATGTACCACCTGATCTTCTGGACTGCCCATAGATTTATGTTTAGATATCCCCACCAGGCCTGACATTCCCTTTGTCCTCTGTCAATGGCTGACAGATTTACAATGGATTTTCAGCATTTGCTGTTTTAATTTCTGCCAAATAGCTAGAACATTGGAGTTACGAACAGAAAAAGTTGCAAATACTCGGGAGGCAGCCGTGGTGATGAAAAACTCTGGACCGTTTCCCTGTGCTCCACAGTTGCTCCTTTGTAATTTTGCACTTGACAAGAACCCCACAACATTGGCAGCCAGTGGAAGTGTGTTCACGGAACGCCACACTGTTTCATAAAGATGGATGGGAGACACTGGGCGGGATTGTCTGAGCCTGGGGACGGGCGGGAGAATCCCCGCGACTGGCGCGAATCGTGCCACGCTCCCCCGGCGCCGGTCGGCAGCTGCTCTACGGGCCCGCCCCCCCCCGGCAATTCTCGGCCCAGGATGGGCCGGGAGGCCGTAACAGAAAACCCGAGTCCCGCCGGTGCCGTTCTAATCTGCTGTCAGCCGGCTGTACCTCGACGTGGAAGGGTCCGGGGCAGGGGGGGAGGGGGGGATCGACCCCGAGGGGGGGCCCTCCCATGTGGCCTGGCCCACGATCGGGGCCCACCAATCGGCGGGCCCGCCTCTCGGGCTGGGGGCCTCCTTTCTTCCGCGCCGGCCCCTGTAGCCCTACGCCATGTTGCGTCGGGTCCGGCGCGGAGAAGGGAGCCACTGCGCATGCGCGGACCCCGCGGCGCCCAGTTCACGCCAGGATCAGCAGCTGGAGTGGCGTGGGTTGCTCCAGCACCGTGCTGGCCCCCTGTAGGGGCAAGAATTGCTGATCCTGACGCCATGTTGACGCCGTCGAGAAACACGACGGCATTTCCGACGGCTCAACACTTAGCCTCAGGATCAGAGAATCCCGTCGACTATTTTCCCAAACTCACCATTGGGAAAAACCGGAAAGTTTGGGTAAGCAGAGAATCACGGAATTGTTACAGAGCAGGAGGTGCCAATTGGCCCATTGTATCAGCATCGGCACTCCAAACAGGTATCCTGGCCGGGATTCTCTAAAAACATGCCTAAGTGTTGATGCCGGCTTCAATGAGCCTCTTGGCCCAGTGTTCCTGTAGCCCACAGGGGGCCAGAACCGAACCGGAGTGCTCCGCGCTGCCCCAGCTGCCGTATGCGGCCCTGCACTGCTCGCCGTGGGTCCGCGCATGGCGGCCACTTCCGCGCCGGCACCGCGCTGGCACTGCGCAACATGCCGGAGCCACAGAGCAGACCGGCGCGGAAGAGGGTAGACCTCCCAAGATAGCGCGCAGCCGCTGATTGGTGGCCCCCGATCACAGGCCTGGCCATCGTAGAGGCCCCCCCGGAGACTGATCCCCCCGCCCCCCACCAGGATGGCAACCACAGCCGCGACGCCGAGCTCCCGCTGGGTGGAACCATACGTGAACCACGCCGGCAGAAACGCGGCCGGTCGACCGTGGAGAATCGCCGCAGGGGCCTCTTTCAACGGCCCCCGACCGGTGCCGCGCCAACTGCACACGCGCGACTGGCGCCGATTCTCTGGGTGCCAGAGAATCGCGTCCCGGCGTCGGACCCGATAGTGGGTCTGATGCTCAATTGTCCATTGAGCACCATTTCGGTGCGGCGGCTCGGAGAATTGCGGCCCAAGGGCGGAATTCTCCCCCCCCCCCCACGCCGGGTGGAGAATCGCTGGGGTGCCGCACGAGTCCCGTCACGCCGCCCCGGCACCCGCACGCGATTCCCCCACCCCCCCAAACCGGCGCGGCAAGAATCACGGCTGGCCGCTGGGAGAATCGCCGCTCGCCATTTGTAACGGGCGAGCGGCGATTCTCCAGCCCGGATGGGCCGAGCGGCATGCCCAATACGACGGGTTCCCGCCGGCGCCGTCCACACCTGGTCGCTGCTGGCGGGAACAGGATGGGAACGCTGGGGGCCGGCCTGTGGGGGGGGGGGAGAGGGGGATTCCTGCACCGGGGGTGGCCTCAAAAGGGGTCTGGCCCGCGTTCGGTGCCCACCGATCGGCGGGCCGGCCTCTCTGAAGGAGGGCCTCCTTTCCTCCACCGCCCCGCAAGATCCATCAGACATCTTCTTGCGGGGCGGCCTCGGGGTGGACAGCAACCGCACATGCGCGGGTTAGCGCCAGCCAACCCGCGCATGCAGTGTTGACGTCATTCACGCAGCGCCGGCCGCGTCATTTACGCGGCGCCACTTTGACGCGGCGCCAAGGCCCGGCGCGCGTAAATGACGCAACGCTGCTACTAGCCCCCCGGGGGCGGGAGAATAGGGGGCTGGGAGCGGCCTCCGACGCCAGAGTGAAACACTCCGGTTTTCACCCCGGCATCGGGACTTAGACTCCCGATGGGCGAATTGCGCCCCATGTCTTTCCCCCATAGCTCTGCACATTGATTCAATTCAAGCAATTATTCAATTCAAGAAATCACCTAATGCCCCGAGAAAGCCTCAATTTGAACCTGCCTCCACTACACTTCCAGGTAGTGAATTCCGGATCCGAACCACCCGTTGTGCAAAAACTTGCTTCTTTTGCAATTCACTTTTAAATCTCGATCCTTTTATGAGCGGGAACAGTTTCTCCCTGTATAAGGGTGGCACGGTAACACAGTGGTTCACATTGTTGCATCACAGCGCCAGGGTTCCGGGTTTAATTCCTAGCTTGGGTCACTGTCTGTGTGAAGTCCGCATGTTCTCCCCGTGTCTGCGAGGGTTTACTCCGGGTGCTCCGGTTTCCTCCTACAAGCCCCGAACGATGTGCTTGTTAGGTGAATTGGACATTCTGAATTCTCCCTCTCCGAACAGGCGCCGGAATGTGGCAACTCGGGGATTTTCACAGCAACTTCATTGCACTGTTCATGTAAGCCTACTTGTGACACTAATAAAGATTATTATTATTATTCTACTCTGTCCAGCTCTTCATGGTTTTCAACATCTCTATCAAATCTCTTAGCCTTCTTCTCTCCAATGAGAACAGTCCCAACCTCTCCAACCTCTCCTCATAACTGAAGCTTCTCATCCTTGAAATAATTCTTGTGAACCTCTCTTCAAGCATTCACATTCTTCCTGTACCTCTGTTCGTGTGGCACCCAGAACTCTACACAATCTGTACACAATATTCTAACTGAGGTCGGACTAGTGTCTTGGATAAGTCCAGCATAACCTCTTTGCTCTTGTACTTTGTTCCCCTATTCCCCTAAAGAGCTCCTTTATATATATGATTTTTGATTCAAGAAAGCAATTGGAGACCCTGGAAATTTAAAATAAATGCTTGCCACTTTCTTCATTGCCACCTCCCATAGCTGCTTCAGGCTTGATGGATGTGGTATTAAAAAAAATAGTACAACAAGCTGTGTTTAACCTACTGCAAAGACATCTGGAAGTCATTACGACCCCCAACATCCATCTTGTCGCTGTTGAGTTTACTCAAGTCAGTAGTTTAATGAAAATTACCAAACATATTGATGGCAGAGAAAGTCTCCTCAATAACTTAAGTTTTCTCATTTTTTAAAAATGCAGTACACATCAAGGATTGCAACTCCAATCAATCTTCATTTCTCCCGGAATGCATACTAACTTGTACAAATTTGGCAAGCATTATAAAAGGAAGACTGGTTTATTAAAGTGGAGGCTATTACAAATTTCTTATACCTGCAGATGGATTTAACGTGAAATTCTTTCCTCATCCAAAGGATGCGGAGTGGAGACAGACTTGAAAAGTTGTTTAAGTGTTCTGTAAATGTAAAATGGGGGGGGAAAAAACGTGTTTTCCATCCAACCCGAGGTTGAATCAACAGCAAAATTTAATTTTATATATCACCTTTTATTATAATAAATCACCTCAAGGCATCCGTAGATCTGCCATGCTTATTGAGCATGGCTGAAATAATCATGTGATTTGTACAAATATACAAAAGTGAAATAATCCACCAACAGCCATGTTGCTTTATTCTGCTATAATTATTTACAAACAACATTTTTTTAAAAATGCAAGAAAAATCCAAGCTGAGAAACAACCACAAAACCTACCAGGTTGGCAATCCCATATGATTTGCTATATGTCATCATTCCCCATTTTCTCAGCAATCTTGGCTCTTGTCTGCTGATCAATTGATTCTGTGCTTTCTCCTCACCCTTCACCACTGCACCTGCTCAATTCTCATAGATCCAGTGGCTTTTGTTGTGCTCATTAACTTTTCTACCCCTTCCTTTCAGACTTCTGTATCTGTGCTGCCTCTGATGCTCATGGAGGAGTCCTCAATGCAACTCTTCACTGACAAGTCTGAACAAGGAACTTGTTAAGTAACAAGGATGAAAACTTTAATGCTCTAAGTGTGCCAAGTGTAGGATCAAGTGACTTATCTCTACTTGGTGTTTCACGTAAATGTGCAAAATTACACAAATGTGCAAAAATTAGAGTTTTTTTGTGGGAGACCATATAGTTTTTCATCCTGATAGTACTATTTTGCACTACCATTTTTTGCAGATTATCCATCGTACACACAAGAATGTAAACCATCAACATCATAGTTTGAATATTTTTGGAGTGAACCCAAGAGGGCGGCCGATTACCATGACCCCATACACTTTCCCAGAAATAAATCTCCATCATATAGCTCATTTCTGTTGTCTAAAATTTCTAAGACCTCTACGTTAAAAGCGTGGGCTCCCAGAGGACACCCACCAGGGGCATCGAAGGCCATAGGATGCGGTTAGCAGCAGGCTGCCTGTAATTCTGATGTGCATCCTGAGGAAACAGCTAGCAGTAGAGCACCGAAGATTAAGCAAGCCAAAGATCACTGAGAGGACAATGGGGGTATGGAGTGGGGTGGAAAGGCTGGGAGGGGTGGTGAAGGGGAGGTAGCACATTGGGCATTGGGGAAGTTGGGGACACATATACACAGCATTAAAACACGTTGCACGCAGGAAATATCATGGGCGGGATTCTCTGAGCCCGTGCCGGGTCGGAGAATCGCCGGGGACGCGGGAAATTCCCATCACGCCGCTCCGACGCAGAGATGCGATTCTCTGGCGACCGGAGAATTGGCCTCCAATCACTCCCGCGCGGCCGCCGCGGCGCCGGTCTGGGGCTGCTGAAAGAAGCCCCCGTGGCGATTCTCCACGGTCGACCGGCTGAACTCCAGCTGAGTCCCGCCGGCGTGGTTACAACCTGGTACCACCCAGCGGGAGCTCGGACTTGCGGCCGTGATGGACGTCCTGGTGGGGGGTAGGCAGGGGAGTCTGACTCCAGGGGAGGCCTCCACTAGGTCCAGGCCCGCGATCGGGGGCTTCAATCAGCAGGCGCCCACGATCTGGAGGGGCCTACCTCCTTCCGCGCGGGCCCGCTGCAGATCTCCGCCATGTTGCGCTGCGCCAGCAACTTCGCGCAGGCGCAGACCAGCGCTGGCCATGCAGAGCTGCCTTTCGGCGGCAGAGCAGTGCTGGCCCCCTGAAGACCGCTGAATCGCTGGGCCAGGAGGCCCGTCAACACCAACGTACAACACAACAAATGTACGCCGGCGTCAACACTTGGCCGGGATTTCGGAGAATCCTGGCTGATGCCTCTGGCACTTTATTCCGTAATGCGAGCCGACCTCCAATCCCCTGCCCCAGCCCCCCGGGCATGGTGGTCCTGGATTCCCTCCAGGCATACCAGGTGCAGGTGGTGGGTGTGAGCAAGCACTCAGCTATGGCTGAGCTATGGCACTCAGCTCACAGTGGGTTATCATCAACCCCCTGCCTTCGACAGTGACCCGCTGGCAGTGCTGACACAGCCCCAACACCCTGGAGTGAGGTTACATTGACCCTGGGAGGGTGGAACAGGGTGGTTGGGGGAAAGGAGAGAGGCATGGGGGGAGGGGCGGGGGGTGGGGGTGGGGGGGGATGAGATGATGGACTAAGCCACGTCCTATGAGAACCGGACGAGGATGAGGGTCTCCCTGGTCCTCCGGCCAGCCAGACCCTCGTTGTTGCCAACTGTCCTCCATCCTCCGGCTGGTCCTGCAGATCTTCCGCAGGCTTGTCCTCCAGCCCCTACTGGTCCGGCGCCTCATCCCCCTCCACCATGTCGGCCCGCTGCTGTACCAGATTGTGGAGGGCACAGTAGACCACCACAAAGGGGCGACCCTCTGGGAAGTGTACCATCGGAACCGCATTTTGAGAAGACTGATGCACCACTTGATAACAGCCCGGGTGGCTGCATGGGCCTCGTTGTATTGGGTCTTCACAACGATAACCTGACCTCCGTACCGGCGTCATTAACCACGTCCTCAGCTGGTACCCCTTACCCCCAAGATCCAACCGGGCTTCCTGGAGTGGTCCAGCTGCCCGAGGATGTGGCTGTTGAAGATGCTTGGGAAGTGCACACATACGTGCATGATCTTCATGTGGTGGTCGCACACGAGCTGGATGTTCAGGGATTGGAACTCCTTCCTGTTGATGTAGGGCACTCCCTGACGCCCCAGTGCACGCAATGCAACATGCGTACCATCTATTACCCCCGGACCTGGGACATACTGTCGACGGGGGAGAATCCTGAGGCTCAGGCACCTTGTTGGGCCTCATCCAGGTCGAAGTTAATATAATAATAATAATCTTTATTGTCACAAGCAGGCTTACACATTAACACTGCAGTTAAGTTACTGTGAAAAGCCCCTACTCGCCACATTCCGGCGCCTGTTCGGGTACACAGAGGGAGAATTCAGAATGTCCAAATTACCTAACAGCACGTCTTTCGGGACTTGTGGGAGGAAACCGGAGCACCCGGAGGAAACCCAAGCCGACACGGGGAGAACATGCAGACTCCACACAGGCAGTGACCCAAGCTGGGAATCGAACCTGGGACCCCAGCGCTGTGAAGCCATGTGCTAACCACTGTGCTACCGTGCTGTCCAATATAGTCAGCTGCCTGGGCAAACAGGGCATCCGCGACGTCACAGATGTACTTGTGGGCTGTAGTTTGTGAAATTCCGCACAAGTCCCCACTGGCCATCGGGGGCGGGTATTCTCCTCCACGTGATGCCAAGTCCGCAAGGACAGGGCACAGGTGCCACACCATCCCCTTGTTGAGACAGAGCCTCCTCGGCCACACTGTCCGTCATCTGTTCGAAGGACCAGCAACACCTGTACACCTTGGGCCGCCACCGACCTCTCCCTCTCAGTCTCTCCCTGACGTGATGGGTGGCCGGGTCGTCAGGGTGTGGGACAGGGCCCAGCACCTGGGCCACTGCCTTGAGCATCTATTGATGCTCCTGTTGCTGCCTTCTCCGGTGTCTGGCTGCCTGGCCTGCCAGCAGCACCACGAGGGCAGATTCCACATGCTCCAAGATATCATCCATTCCATGTAATATCTGTAAGGACATGGAGAGGGTGAGAGAAAGGCAGCCAGCGGTGTCTTCCACCCCGGAACCCTCCAGTCCTCCAATGCCCCGCCCCACCACCTCACAGGGTGCCATCCCTGCCCACGCAACCTCGGTGACCGGACCCCAGTCCCTGTACCCCAGACACCTGCTTGCAACGTTACCTGGACCGGGCACTGGTTCCCACCCCAGTGTATACAACCACTCTCTGGTTGTGGAAATGTTCCCAATGCTGAGGCCCAGCCCTTGGGTGTTTGGTTGTTGGCTGCTGCACCCATAGTGTTGTTTCCTGCATTGTTCAAGCACAGTGTCCAGTCCTCATTGTTTGATTGGGATGCTAGACAATAACTCCCACATGCCACATGGCACGCCTACCTACGGGCATCCACTTAAGTTGTGTGAAGTGCTCACCTAACCACAATTGGCAATTCCCTATTAGCAATAGCCTTCAGCCACCCGACCAGAGGCTGCCATGGTCAGTGGGGGTTATGGGTGGTCGGTGGGACAGACAGACAGGAGCTACGGTTGCCCCCATTATGTTACACATGATTTGTGGGGCAGCATGGCAGACCCATGGGTGCTGAGGCACCGTCCACCCCTCCCCCAGCCCAGACCCCCCCCTCCCCCACCAATGGTGACCCACACCTCCCCCCGACTGAGGTCACTCCCCACGGGGGCTCCCCACGCCCCCTCCGAGCACCGGGGCAGCCATCCCAGTGCCCCCAGGCTCATTGCCTGGCAGCGAAGATGGCTACGCATTTTCTCAGATCCCCACAGCACCAATCCGCCAGCTTCCCATTTTTCAAAATGTGTACTAATTGTCGCCCACATGACCATTTAGTAGGGAGGCGGTTCGATGGGGGTCATTCTCGTTAATGGTATGGAGATTGGCTTTAATTAGTGATTATTGGTTTCTTGCCACGCCATGCGGATCCTGATGTCACCAACGGGAGTAGGCCAGTTAAATCACAAACCAAACGGCCCCCAGCGCAGATCCCGATATTGTCCTCTCCCGAGATTTAACGGCCGCGTCGCGTTCAAGCGAGAGTGCGACAAGGACGTTAACTCGTGCCCATAAGATCCTGAGGGGACTTGACAGTGTGGATATTTCTACTTGTGGGGAGACTAGAATTAGGGGACACAGTTTAAGGACAAGAGATCTCCCTTTTAGGACAGAGATGAGAGAATTTCTCTCTCAGAGTCGCTAGAATGTGGAACTCTCTGTCAGAAAACCGTGTTGCATCATTGAATTTATTCAAGGCAGAGTTGGACAAATTTTTGATACAGTACGAAGTCTTACAACACCAGGTTAAAGTCCAACAGGTTTGTTTCGATGTCACTAGCTTTCAGAGCGCTGCTCCTTCCTCAGGTGAATGAAGAGGTATGTTCCAGAAACACATATATAGACAAATTCAAAGATGCCAAACAATGCTAGGAATGCAACCATTAGCAGGTGATTAAATCTTTACAGATCCAGAGATGGGGTAACCCCAGGTTAAAGAGGTGTGAATTGTATCAAGCCAGGACAGTTGGTAGGATTTTGCAGGCCAGGTGGTGGGGGATGAATGTAATGCAACATGAATCCCAGGTCCCGGTTGAGGCCGTACTCATGTGTGCGGAACTTGGCTATACGTTTCTGCTCGGCGATTCTGCGTTGTTGCGCGTCCTGAAGGCCGCCTTGGAGAACGCTTACCCGGAGATCAGAAGCTGGATGCCCTTGACTGCTGAAGTGTTCCCCGACTGGAAGGGAACATTCCTGCCTGGTGATTGTTGCGCGATGTCCGTTCATTCGTTGTCGCAGCGTCTGCATGGTCTCGCCAATGTACCACGCTTCGGGACATCCTTTCCTGCAGCGTATGAGGTAGACAACGTTGGCCGAGTCGCACGAGTATGTACCGCGTCCCTGGTGGGTGGTGTTCTCACGTGTAATAGTGGTATCCATGTCGATGATCTGGCACGTCTTGCAGAGATTGCCATGGCAGGGTTGTGTGGTGTCGTGGTCACTGTTCTGAAGACTGGGTAGTTTGCTGCAAACAATGGTTCGTTTGAGGTTGCGTGGTTGTTTGAAGGCTATTAGTGGGGGTGTGGGGATGACCTTGGCAAGATGTTCATCGTCATCAATGACGTGTTGAAGGCTGTGAAGAAGATGACGTAGTTTCTCCGCTCCGGGGAAGTACTGGACGACGAAGGGTATTCTGTCGGTTGTGTCCCATATTTGTCTTCTGAGGAGGCCGGTGCGGTTTTTCGCTGTGGCGCGTTGGAACTGTCGCTCGATGAGTCGAGTGCCGTATCCCGTTCGTACGAGGGCATCTTTCAACGTCTGTAGATGTCTGTTTCGCTCCTCCTCGTCTGAGCAGATCCTGTGTATACGGAGCGCTTGTCCATAGGGGATGGCTTCTTTAATGTGTTTAGGCTATAAGTTTCTGCTCGGCGATTCTGCGTTGTTGCACGTCCCGAAGGCCGCCTTGGAGAACGCTTACCCGGAGATCAGAGGCTGAATGCCCTTGACTGCTGAAGTGTTCCCTGACTGGAAGGGAACATTCCTGCCTGGTGATTGTTGCGCGATGTCCGTTCATTCGTTGTCGCAGCGTCTGCATGGTCTCGCCAATGTACCACGCTTCGGGACATCCTTTCCTGCAGCGTATACAAACCTGTTGGACTTTAACCTGGTGTTGTAAGACTTCGTACTGTGCTCACCCCAGTCCAACGCCGGCATCTCCACATCAAATTTTTGATAGACAAGGGTTTCAAGGGTTATGGCGGAAAACTGTAAAGTGGGGTTGAGACCACAACCAGCTCAGGCAGGATCTTATTGAATGGCACAGCAGGCTGGAAGGACTGAGTGGCCTACTCCTGCTCCTAAGTCCTTTGTTGCTACATACCTATGACAGTCAGATATGTCGTAGATGGGTGATGGCAACAATATACCACCTCCTTTTCACCAAATAGCGCACATTAATGTAATCTTGGGTCTGTTATTTGTAGCTTGTCATGGCAAGTTCACACCTTCCCACCCTATACTCCCATTGTCACTGGTCAAACCATTATGTTTCATTTCGCCAAACTGAGATGCGGAATGTGATCGCCAGAGCGCCGATACAAACCCTGCAATCCAAGCTACATCAAGGAGCTCAGTCACCTTAAAGCAGTGACCTTAGTCAGAGGCCTTTATTCAGGGCTTGTTTTCAAGCTGTACATTTTGGTTTGTGTGATCATCATTTCGGGGCTGTGTCAGCTTTCCTCAATGTGGTAGAATGGCTCAGCTGCTAATTTTCCGTGATACATGAGCAGTGTATTGAAAACCTGCTGCTCACAGGAAAAGCCTAGCCAGAAAATATACATTTCCTATTTAGCTCACTGTGGCAATTTAGCAAGAGCACGCGGATTAGTGCTTCTCGCTGTCTTTTCATTCAGCCCTGCTATCTGGAGAAGTACCACCTGTAGCTCGATCAATAGTCCTATTTTATCAGGTTCCATTCAGTTACGAATTGAGACTTGGAAAGACCTGCCACCCGCTAGTGTTATTTCAGTGCAGTGCTGCTTGCACTGTGGGCAGTGCGGTCTTTCAGATGAGACGTTCAACTTAGGACCCAGCTTTTATGTCCTCTACGTGGGCATAAAAGATCCGAGGGCACCAGAGCAGAGGAGTTGCCCTGACCAGTACTTACCCCCTGAACCAACATCGCACACAGGTTACCTGATCGATATTTCATTGCTGATGTGCCTGTAAGCTATCTGACATGTTTCCCCGCACTACAACAGCGAATGCACTTCGAAAACTGGAGGTCATGAGAGGTGCTACAGAAATGCAAGCCTCTCGTCCTCACTTCCTTTTACACAAAAAAGATGAGCAAAGATGCGTGATCAGCCCTGAACCTCAGGTCAGTCAGCAGCAGACAAGCAAGCCCGCAAATCAAGGGAAGACCGTAGCCCAGGGTTACCAAGGAGCAGCGAGCCTGCTGAAGATTGTAGGAACAGGGGCAACAGGCTGGGGTTGGCCTTGGGTCACATGACGGTTACAACTGTTTCACGGCTCAGGTGAAGTGAAGTTTAAGCAGGATAGAATCTGGTATGATACAAATGTGAGAAGGCACGTTTAAAACCAATGGGATAGATTTCCAAGCTACATCCTGGGTGCACAATTGGCAATGCAAATTGGCTGCTTCTCACAGAAAACACAAGACAATAAAAATAAAGCAACCAACTCGCAGCAAGGGTGTGACACCCGGGGGCAAGTTGAAGGTCTATCCTTGAAAGCAAATTTCCTTCATTGATGTATACATATTGGAATAGGGCTCCAGGTTTATCATGGGGCAGCAATAATATCCAAAAGCAGCATTATTGCAAAGGATCCATCAAATGCACCGGTGCAACAATGGGTGTAAGACAGATTTCTGATGAAGGTGGTTGTTAAATTATCCCCGACAGCCCTAACCTCATCCTTCAAAATGGAGAGGCCACATTACCAAGCTGGCCCAGTCTGTCTGTTCAACTCTCACTTGCGAGGCCCGCTCCCGTTCCAGCAATCTCCTTAACTGTTCTCCCTGTCTGCTCAACAAAGGTGAGCAGAAGTCAGGAATAATAAGAGACAACGGCTGTTAGAATGAGATGTAAATCATAGATTTGTGAACATGGGGAGATCTGATTTGGCACGTAATGGACATTTGTTTCTCTGTTTTTGTTTTGAATTTCTGGGATGGCCCAGTTGTGGCACTTTGCACTCTCAATTTCTGTGAGGAAAAAGAGTTTAAATGGTTTGGGTAAAAATATCAGGCTTTTGGTGCAGTAATTTGGTCCCAGCCAATTGTCAACAATCAATCACTGAGGGCTCAGGGAGGTTAAGGAGGTTAAAGGGTAGAAATCACTGTTTGTAGTGTTAAGAGTTCATAAAATAATTCTTCTCTCTGCCCAAATAATGAAGACATTAACCCATTTAAAATAAGTAGGCCAATACCTCCATGAAAGTTAAGACCACTTGCAGATTATTATTATTAAATAGCAGAGAGGCATTAAATCAACGCACATTAATCGTTTGTGTAACATTCTTGACCGCTACTGAACTGTGGATGGCATTACCCACATGTCAACTGATGAAGATGTTTTCTAAATGTACAATGGAGTTGGACCTGGGAGGGAGGAGCTAAGGAAGGGCTGGATTCTCCGATTTGAAGACTAAGTGCTGAAGCCGGCCTGGGAACAGTGGCGTTTTACGCCTGAAAAAATGGCGCAAAATGTGCACCAATCCTCCAGCTGATGGGGGGCTGGCAGGCACGCAGCGTAAAGCCCCGGCTTTACCTGTGGAAATGGCCAGAGAATTGCCGGGTCCTTGACAGCGCATGCGCACGGTGGCAGCCTGCAGCGGCCGTGCCGTACAACATGGCACCGGCCGCTCGCAGACCCAGCATGCCAAAAGCTGCCCCCCTTTGACCAGGCTCACCACCCCAGGACTACCCCATAATAGTGCCCTAGACCCCGGCAAAGCTCCCCCCACTGCCCGCAGAATGGCTCCCACCCGACAGTGGCGGTGCTGGACTCAGTCCGCAGCCGTCACGCTGGGTTCACGAAAGAAAATAGGATAAATGTTGCAAGCCATCGGAAACTCGCCCCATAGAGGGCAGAGCATCGGGGAAGGGCCTCAGCTGACATCCTGAGGCCGTCCCGAAGGCGTGCACCATTTTAGAGGAGGTGGAGCATCGCAAAAGCGGCACCGCCCCCGATTTTGGCGCAAACGGGAATTCTCCGGCCGATCGCCGAACGCAATTTCGGCGTTGGAGACCAGAGAATCCAGCACCCCCTCCAAGTTTGACTTGCATTTATATAGCACCTTTCACAAGCGCAGCATGTCCCAAAGTACCTTAACACCAGTGAAGTGCCTGCAACTACACAGCAGCATTTCACAGGTGAAAATGGGTAAGAAATGTTTTCACTGAAATAAATGAGGCAAAAAGTCAGGGTGAAAAGAAATAGGTAGCGGAGTTCTCCATCGGCAGGATCTTGTGGTCCACCGGCAGCGCACCCACGCCCGTGGTTTCCCAATGGCGTGGGGTAGCCACAATGGGAAAGCCCATTGGCCGGCTAAGGGAAGGGAGAATTCCGCTGTCGGCGGCGCACGGAAAACACAGCTAGCGGACTGGAGAATCCCACCCAAGGTTTGTGGATATGAAAGCCGGAATTCTCCAACCATTGGGGTTCTCTTTTCCCACTGGCAGTGCACTCCAGCTCGTGGGTTTCCCGACGACTTGGGGCAGCTTCAATGGAAAATCCCGTTGACAAGCGGTGGGAAGAGAGAATCCCGTCACCAGCGAACAGCACGCTACCGAGAGAGACCGGCTGGGGAGACCGGAGAATCCCACCCGAAGTCTGCACCCTACAGAAGATTTTTAATGATATAAATGCACGCTTGAGGATCTTGATTTCCTGCCTAAATATTAATCATTTGCCTCACTGTAACAGTTGTTTTGGGGATATTCTTTTCACACACTGATCCTGAAACTAAAAGCTGGTACATCCTTCCTCCACTACCCTGTGATATGTGCACTGTGTAGTGTGTGGCCATCCAGTGTGAGAGGCCTCATGTTCAGTACCGCAGTTTTCTGGAATTAACTGACTCCGAAGGAGGCAGGTATCGAGCGACTACAGCTGGCCACTGAAAAGGGGTGTGCGGAGGATGGTGCGGTAAATTAGCCAAGATTTTTGCTTCTTATCTCTATGCAGCGAGACTCAGTGGAAAGTCCATTTGTATGGCCACAGCAAGCCTCAGCTGTGATGTGCTTCCGTAGGAGAGTAACCAGACAACACGTAATGTCTAGCCCCGCAGATGATGAATGACCATTTGGCCGAGGGACGGGAGGGCAGCAGGTGCCTGTGAAACTGCCCCCCAGCAGGCGACTGCATCTGGAAGAGCAAAGTGTAAAAGTGCTCCAGCTCATTTTCCTTTGGGTGAATTTCCAGCCAATTCTGGACTTAAGTTGTGACAAATATATGCTCAGTATTGTCAAAGCAAGTCCAAACCCGCTTAGCAGTGGGCTACGTTTTAGTTTGTGGACAAGTTTTAGTCATAATCTGTGGATGTTAATACTCCATATTAACTGAATCACAAGATGTGCAAGTGACCTTTGTAACCCTTGCTTCTGGTGGGGGGGCGGGGGGGGGGGGGGGGGGGGGGAGGGGCTGGCCTACACCAATGTCCTGCACCCTAATGGGCAGGCCCAATGTCACAGCAAAACTGATTCATTCGCACTTCAACCACACATCTCCAATTTGCCAACAAAGTCATGTTTGGGGGTGCATTTCAAATTAAAACGCCAAGCTCTATTTTGTTGTTTGAAATATGCTCTCAATTGAGCTCAAGATAATCAATTCCTGTCAGGCGACAGTGCCCCTCAGAGAGTACCCGCCAACCATTTGCTGTTTCCCTCTCTGTTGCCGGGAAATGGCCATGGTTTGAGCTCGACAGTTCAAATTACACATTTGTTCAGAAGTGTCGCCCTGCCATTTGCAAGTTGTGTTTGTCTTGCCCAGCACAAAAGAAGAAACGTTTTGCATTTCAAGTCGTTGCTCAACTTTGACCTTCCCATCCCATGACTCAGCGAGTCCACAACAACAGTCACATGGTAGCTGCCATGCCACAGCGACCCGTGTTATTTTTGTTCCTTTAAATGTACGGTGGGAAGCAAATGTATCTAAACAATAAGGATAAAAATGAAGAAGGAAAAAGTGCGAAGGCTGCAGTCAGCGTATCAGCATTTGGAGAGACAGCTTAGGGGTTTGGGTATGGGAGCAGAAATTGGAAGGTAAGCAAGATTTTGTAAGAGATTGAAATAAGATGGAGCTGATGTTAAGGAAATCAGGTGAGAGTCCAACTGTTTCTGACCAGAGAACAACGGTTGGTGAGTCTGATAATTTGGGAAACAGGGTAGGGCGTAAATAATATATAATAAAGCAGCACCAACGACGTCCCCGGCACAGATATATTGGGAGTTTCCAAGTACGTTCACTGATCGTGACTTCCATCTGTTAGAAAATGAATGGTCAGAACATTGTGGGCATCACGGCTGCCCATGCCCTGGATTTATAAACATGTGTGGCTGCGAGCTAGATTTATTGTAAGGACCCCCTGAGGTATCACTTTTGTCCAAATGAGTTTGATGATCTGATAACTAGAAAATCATCATCCCTGGTAGCATATGGTTAACACCACCAATTGTATCCCCTGGGTCTTAATCAGCTCGTCGGTTTATGCCACACATTGGCTAAGTATTTAGAATTAAGACCTTAGGCGTCTGATTGAAACGCATTATAAATTTTTTAACCATACATGATCGATTATATTAATGGACTAATTTTTCCCCTCTCCCTCTCCTGAGTCTATTGACTCCTGTTATATTACGTTCACCTACTTACAGCTCTCTGAAGTGGCCATTCCTCACATGTGAAGGGATGTCCCAGATGGGTCATTTGCTCATGAGCTGGCATCAAAAGTAGAGCTCAATCCTGTTGCCCATGCTCCGGCAGAGACCATAATATAACAATGAACAGCAGGAAGACATGCTGGTTATTTTCCCTTCTGAACACAGGGCTACAGGAGCTTAGCGTAGTGTACTGGCTGTGGTTAGACAATACGGCACAGCCTGAAAATCATATTGTGGGCGGTATGGCTCAGTTGCGGCCTTCTCTTTACTAACGGAAACACGGGAGGGCCTTAGTTAGTCAATTCAAAAGTGAACTGGAATTGCTGTCCCATGGCACTGCCTAATCCAAAATGAGTTGCTCCCAAAATGTTTCAAGAATATAATGGACGGGGTTCCTTGGTTCACCAGCACAATTGTTTCTCGGAGGCGCTCCATTCGCTGGCGGCAGGGTTCTATCTTCCCACTGCTTGGCAATGGGATTTCACATTGCAGCCACCCCACATCGTCAGGAAACCCACTGGCGGGGGTGCGTTGCCGGCGTGAAAAGTGAAGTGCAACGGCCGGAGAATTCCCACCAATGTCATCATACGTGATAAGCACCTATTATGAACAATCGGATATAAGTTTGCATTTTTGTCTTTCCTACTTGATACAGCATCATTGATAACATGACAGAGAGATCAAGTGAATGAAGGCTTTAATACGCAATGAACTTAGCTAGCCAGAGACTTCAGTACAAACTGAGCGCCAACCACTGGACGCAACATTATATACAGCCTCGGGGAGGCGGAGTCCACCGGGGTTCCACCCCAAGCCTTAAAGGCCTATCACACCAAACTTTAAAGGCATATCACTTATCTGGTGAATGCATTCACCACATTCACCTCCTGTTTAAAAAAACACAAAGTCCGTCGGGAGTGACGTGGGATCAAACGTTCAGTCTATCAGGAGGCCTGATTGTCCGCTTTGACCTCCTCAGCTCAGGCGATGGTGTAGTGGGCACAGACGTCATCGACGATGGTAAATCCGGGAGCACGGCGGTCGGAGCTTCCGTCTGGCGTGTCGAAGAAGGTTGGGGAGCAGGGGCCGGGTGAGTGGCTGGGGGCGACATGGCAGGCATGGGGGGGGGGAAATGGAGGCGCGGTTGGTGGCGACTGGTGACGCGGGGATGCAGGAAGAAATATTGGCTGGGGAACCAGCGGGCGCTAGATCCCGTAGGGAAACCGTATATTGCCGTCCATCGGAATGTACGACGTAGGCGTACTGGGGGGTTAGCATGTAGCTGCTGGACCCTCTCAACTAGGGGATCCATTTTATGGCTCCTCACATGCCTCCGGAGAAGATAGGTCCCGGAGTTGTCAGCCAGGGTGGAAGCGAGACCTAGGGAAAACAAACAAACGGTCATGAGGGGTCTCGTTCGTGGCTGTGCAGAGGAGTGATATAATGGAATGGAGGGCGTCGGGGAGGACCTCCTGACAGCGGGGAATTGGGATACTTCTAAACCGCAGGGCCAGAAGGACGGCCTTCCAAACCGTCGCATTCTCCCTTTCCACCTGCCCGTTTCCCTGCGTTTTGTAGCTGGTCGTTTTGCGCGAGGCGATGCCCTTACCGAGCAGGTACTGACGCAGCTCATCGCTCATGAACGATGTACCCCGGTCGCTGTAGATGTAAGCGGGGAAACCAAACAGAGTGAAGATGCTGTGCAGTGCCTTTATAACAGTGGCCGAGGTCATGTCGGGGCAGGGGACAGCGAATGGGAAGCGGGAGTACTCGCCAATGACGGTTAAGAAATAGGCATTGCGGTTGGTGGATGGAAGGGGCCCTTTGAAGTCGATACTTAGGCGCTCAAAGGGCCTGGAGGCCTTCACCAGGCGAGCCTTGCCTGGCCGATAGAAGTGCGGTTTGCACTCCGCGCAGACTTGGCAATCCTTGGTCATGGCCCTGACCTCCTTGGAGTAGGGCAGATTGTGGGCCTTAATAAAGTGGGCAAGCCGGGTGACCCCCGGGTGACAGAGGTCATTGTGGATAGCCCGCAGTCGATCCTCTTGCGCGCTGGCGCATGTACCGCGAGACAGGGCATCTGGGGGCTCGTTGAGCTCGCCCGGACGATACTTAATATCGTAAGTGAACTCTCCACCTCAAGGTCTTATCACTCTTGATCTTGCCCCGCTGTGCGTTGTCGAACATAAAGGCGACCGACCGTTGGTCGGTGACGAGGGTGAACCTCCTACCGGCTAGGTAGTGCCTCCAATGCCGCATAGCTTTCACAATAGCTTGTGCCTCCTTCTCGACAGCGGAGTGTTGGATCTCGGAAGCGTTGAGGGTTCTAGAAAAAAGCGCAACTGGCTTGCCCGCCTGGTTGAGGGTACCAGCCAGGGCGACGCCTGACGCATCACTCTCGACCTGGAAGGGAATGGTCTCGTCCACCGCGTGCATAGCGGCCTTAGTGATATTGGCCTTGATACGGCTGAGGACTGAACGGGCCTCAGCTGTCAGGGGAAATGTCATGGTCTTAATAAGTGGGCGGGCTTTGTCCGCATAGTTGGGGACCCACTGGGAATAATAGGAGAAAAGGCCCAAGCACCATTTGAGGGCCTTGAGACTGAGGGGAAGAGGGAGTTCCGTGAGGGGGCGCATGCGGTTGGAGTCGGGCCCTAGGACCCCGTCTTCCATGGCGTAGCTGAGGATGGCTAGCCGAGTTGTGTGGAAAACGCATTTTTCTTTGTTGTAAGTTAAGTTGCGGGCCCGGGCGGTCTGGAGGAACTTCTCAAGGTTGGCGTTGTGGTCCTGCTGATCATGGCCACAGATGGTGACATTGTCCAAGTAAGGGTAAGTAGCCCGCAGCCCGTATTGGTCCACCATTCGGTTCATTGTTCTCTGGAAGACCGAGACCCCATTAGTAACGCCAAAATGACCCTAAGGAAGTGGAAGAGCCGGCCGGCTGCTTCAAAAGCCGTGTCGTGGCGATCTTCCAGGTGGATCAGGAGCTGATGGTA
Organism: Scyliorhinus torazame; assembly: GCF_047496885.1. Lineage (NCBI taxonomy): Eukaryota > Metazoa > Chordata > Chondrichthyes > Carcharhiniformes > Scyliorhinidae > Scyliorhinus > Scyliorhinus torazame. The sequence continues at coordinate 98,381,432 of NC_092724.1, read as the reverse complement.
GGCGGACATCAGATCGATCGTGGAGAAAACCCGGTATTGCGCGAACTGATTAACCATCTCCGTTATGCGGGGAAGGGGGTAGGCATCAAGCTGCGTGAACCGGTTTACGGTCTGGCTGTAATCCACGACCATCCGGTTCTTTCCTCCAGACCGGACTACCACCACCTGCGCCTTCCAGGATGGGTAAGTAGCCTGCCAGGGGCTGCTGCTGGCCTCGATGACCCCCTCTCTCAAGAGTCGCTGAACCTCTGACTTGATGAAAGTCATATCTTGTGCACTGTACCGCCGGCTCCTGGTGACAATGGGCTTACAGTCGGGGGTGAGGTTCGTGACGAGCGAGGCGGAGGGGGACCTTCAGACCTTCAGAGGTTCGCGATACAGTACCACCGAATTCGGACCGAATGGGACCCAGAGGCGAGGTAGATTGTTTGGGAGGCAGGGTAGGTGCTCAGGGAGCAGCGCCTTACCGTTTCTGGATGCACAAAACTCTTCGTGCTCCCGGAATCAAAGAGGCAGGGGGCCTCGTGCCCGTTGACCTGAATGACCATCATGGAGCTCTGCAGGTGCTTCGGCCGTGACTGGTCGAGAGTGACTGCTCCAAGCTGCGGGTAGTCTGTGTCATCCAGGGAATCGGAGTCACAAAAATGGCCGCCCCCATCGGTCGCACGTGTCGGGTTGAGCAGACGATGGCGGCCAAGATGACTGCCCCCACGAATCGCACGAGGCCGATGACGCGTCAAAAAAGGGCGTGTCCGGCAGGCACGCAGCCACGTTGCGGGGCCTGCGGGCCTGTGAGTCCGTTGGTCGGGCCTGGTGAGTTTTGTGCTTCTGTGCCTTCGGTCTGGCCAGGCAGACTCTAGCAAAATGCCCCTTCTTGCCGCAGTCGCTACATGTCGCGGAGCAGGCTGGGCAACACTGTCTTGGATGTTGGCCCTGACCACAGAAGTAGCACGACGGTCCCCCGATCTGGGCGGGCAGCCACGTGGCACAGGCCTGTGGCGCGGCCGGGTCTGGTGAAGTCTGCGTGGGGCTCGCAGGGTCCGCAGGGAACGCCACCTCTAACGACGTGGCTAATTTTATCGTTTCCTGCAGGTCGTTTGCCCCGTTTTCTAGGAGTCGCTGCCTGACGTAGTTTGAGCGGATTCCAGCCACGTAGGCATCCCGGATCTGCAGCTTCATGTGGTCCTCCACCGACATGGCTTGGTAATCGCAGCTTCTGGCAAGTATGGTGAGTTTTTCCAAATACTCGTCCAGCGATTCCCCGGAGCGCTGCCGGCGGGTAGAGAGTAGATGCCGCGCGAAGTCGCCAAGGGCTTGATGAAGCGCTTCTTTAGAATCTCGATCACAGTGTCATATGAGACCGCTTTCTCGATTAAAACGGAGATTCTGTGGCTCACCCAGGCATGGAGGAGGTGCAGCTTGCGAGTTTCGGGGATAGGTGCTTCTGAGGAGCCGATATATGCCTCGAAGCAGCGGCGCCAGTACGAGAAGATCCCCTTGGCTTCTGGCGCACGGGCATCTAGATCGAGTTTCTCTGGCTTGAGAGCGGGGTCCATAGTGTCATTGTTTGCGTATGAAATTGATATACCATCAATTATGCCACGACAGAGAGATCAAGTGAATGAGGGCTTTAATATGCAAAGAACTTAGCTAGCCAGAGACTTCAGTGCAAACTGAGCGCCACCCACTGGATGCAACATTATATACAGCCCCAGGGAGGTGGAGCCAGAGGCGGAGTCCACCGGGGTTCCAACCCAAGCCTTAAAGGCATATCACACCAAACCTTAAAGGCATATCACCTACCTGGTGAATGCATTCACCACCCTACTGTCACGTCAAGACATGGTTTCTCCAATGATTTCTTTCCCAGCTTCCAAAATTCTGCCGACTGCAAATGTCGAAGTCCACCAGAACATTAGAACCCCTCTCCAAGGCTCGTCAAACCTCTTAGCGTGAGCTGGGCCACCTTTCAATTTCACTCTCACTCCTGGAGTCGATGAGCAAACTTCGGAAAGAGAAGGTTTGGCCGATTAAATGTGAATTTCAAAAAACAACAACAGCTGGTGTATGGAAAGAACCAACTTGCTGAGCAAAAAATAATGTCAAAGCAATGAATTCATAAATTAAGAAAAAAATGACTGAAGATGTCAATTGAAGGATGAGAGGGTGAGTGTGTGGCCAGCTCACTCCCAGTCTCAGGGTGCTCACTCACTCAGCCACTTTGAGAGTGGGTGAGAGTATTTGTTGGTGTGTGGGGGTAAGAGTGAATGAGAATCCTGAGACTGGGAGCGAGGCAGATGCACATGCACACACACACACAGACACACGCAGAAACACACACACACACACACGTGATCCTATGAGCAGCAAATGTAGGGAGAAACCAGCCTCTGATCAGACGAGCAGCTTTACAGCATTTTTCAAATGTAAGTCAGTTTGGCGGGCCAAGTCCCGAAGGCCTGGTCAGCGGGTCATGAGCTGGACAGGCCTACCCTATCCTATCCAACTGGAAATTCCCCCCACCTCTGACCTCACCATCCTCCAGCATCTTCTTTCCTCCTCGGATTTTAAAAATTATCATCGAAATCTTCATATTCCTCACTCCACCTGACCCCTGTTATCCTCTTCACCCCTAAATCCCTGCCATATTCTCTCATTCACTCTCGGGGAGATGGTGACATAATGGTCATGTCACTGGGCTAGTAACCCAAAGACCAAGGCTAGTGGTATGGAGATATAGGTTCAAATCCCACACACCACAGCAGCAGAAAAATTTGCATTCAGTTAATAAATCTGGAATCTAGCTCATGGTCACCATTACTAAGGTGATCATTAATTCCCATTAAATACCCACTGGTTCAATAATGAACATAGAAACTAGGAGCAGGAGTAGGCAATTCAACCCCTCAAGCCACTCCGCCATTCAATACGAGCCTGGATGATCTCATCTCGGCCTCAACTTCATTTTCCTGCCCGTTCGCCATTACGAATTAAAAATCTGTCTACCTCCTCCTTAAAGTTATTCAATGGCCTTTAGGGAAGGAAATCTACCGTCCTTACCTGGTCTGGCCTACATGTATTCCAGATCCACAGTAATATGGTTGACTATTGACTGCCCTCTGAAATGGCCTATCAAGTTCACGGGTAATTAAGGATGGGCAACAAATGCTGGCCTTGCCAGCGATAGGCACAGCCCATGAAAGAATAAATTGTAATAAAGGTACTTCCCCACGTACTCTACACATGGTCGGATGCCTACAATCAGCACCTGCCTATTCTGGAATCTTTTTTTCCCTTTAATTACAGCGGGAGTGAGGTTTTGTATCGGAGGTTGGTTAGCCTGCACCTGGAGTACTGTGTGCAGATTTGTTCCCCTTACATCAGAAAATATATTATTGCCATAAAGGGAGCGCAACAAAGATTCACCAGACTTATTCCGGGGATGGCGTGACTCTCTTATGAAGAAGCGTTGGGGAAATTGGGCCTGTATTCTCCAGCGTTTCAAACAATGAGAGGTGATCTCATTGAAACCCGCAAAATACTTAAAGGGATGGACAGGGTAGATGCAGGGAAGATGTTTCCCTTGGTTGGGGAGTCTAGTACCAGGGCACAATTTGAAGATAAGGGGGATGCCACTTAGGACCGAGGTGAGGAGAAGTTTCTTTACTCAGGGGGTTGTGAATCTTTGGAATTCTCTACCCCAGAGGCCTGTAGAAACTCAGTCATGATCGTATTGAATGACAGAGCCGGTTCGATGGGCTGAATGGCCTCCTCCAATTCCAATGTTCCTTTATTTATTACCTCTTTCTTCAAAACTTACCTCAAGGCTGTGCTTTTGGTCACCTCCAATAATCTCTTCTTCATTCCCTACATAACCATTGGCACTTTTACAAAGCATCTTTGGCCTTTCATTGTATGAAAACCTTTGTAAAGTTGTGAGTTATTGTTACCAATTCGGAACCCAGCAATAACATGTTCAAATTTGGAATGGGTTACAACAACTTGAACATCTAAATATATCTGATTATCTAGCATTTTCTGTTTGTATTTCAGATTTCCAGCATCTGCAGTACTTTGCTTTTTCTAAATGGATCTGTTTTTCGTCTATCTAAACTTTTATGACCAGGATCCTGGGGCTAGAGGGTAGAGAATCAGTCAAGGCCCTGAGCTCACATGAAGTAAATCCATGACTTCAGGACCAGAGGGGTTAGTTAAAAAAATAGATAATGGACATGTTCAAAGTTGATACCAGGAAGCACTTCTTTACACTAAGCACGACTGTTGTCTGTCTTTTGGGACGGGCAGGGGGAGGCTGAATTTCCAGATTTCTTCAATGGGCAGTGGGTACTTTTTCAGGGCATGGGTTTAGAGGAGGGGGAGGAAATCATAGATTTTTTTGGAAGATTGATTGAGATGGGCTGAATGGCCTGCCTCCTTTCTATTATTCCTCTACTTCTGATCACGTTCCCCCGTGACAAACCCGTGGTCGCCGATATTGGGTGAGAACGTGCTCCGCCTCAAGCCCATCATGTTCAATAAGCCAGCTGCCGAACTGTCAAAGATCAGGACGAAACATGGGGTGCTTGGGCGGGGAAATGCAGGAGGGGTTGTACTCATCAGGCTGTTTGCCAACAAGATTCAGCTCTTTCAAGGGAAGCAAGAGGAGAAAGGAATCAAAGACTATCCAGAAAGAGGAAGAAGAAAAAAAATCAGGAACCTTGGGTGGCCCAAGAACGGGGAAGCATTCTTCAATGGGAGCTTTTAGAAACAGAAGCCAATTCTGCTCATCACAGGCCCACAGTGGCATGCCTTTTGTTAAGTTGCCATTGATTATATGATTGATCATTCTCAGTTAAGGGTGTAATTACCTTAAAAGGATTGCAGGGTGGAGAATACAGACAACAGCTGTGCCCAGGCCAGCACTCAAAACCACCTCTTTTCCTCATATGCAAATAAAGCATGTCTCGCACCAATGTAAGCAATTAGCCGAGTCTATAATGCCTTGTCCCAGGAAACACACGCTTTGCATCATGCTGCTTATTGCACTAAAACTAACAAAGTCATTCATTTGTAGCAAATAAAGTTCCTACTAGGTGAAAGCAGGCTGCTTCAGCGCAATCAGTAATAGCCTATTAAACCTGACACAATTATTGAGGCCAAAAACGTTAGCAGCTATTTGATGGCACTGCAGGGGTTGGGGGAGGGGGAGAGGCGGCTAATGGTGGCAGTGAAGGGGGCTGAGGTTTAGCCAGATTTGTTTACCTGTAACTCCTAATCTAGAGCTAGCTAGTTTCCCTGCATTTCTGAACACTCCCTGCATGAAACTAGCCAGGGGCTGTCAGGCAAAAATCCAAATTCAGACCCTTGCTTGGGTTTTGGCTCCACATAAATAAATAAATAAATGATCTTTTATTGTCACATGTAGGCTTACATTAACGCGGCAATGAAGTTACTGTGAAAAGCCCCGAGTCGCCACATTCCGGCGCCTGTTCGGGTACACAGAGGGAGAATTCAGAATTCTCAGCTGGTATGGAAATTGAACCCGTGCTGGCCTTGTTCTGCATCAGCACCAACTGTTGTCCAGAACGGCATTCAGGTAGCCATTTGTTTTTTCGCATCAGCCTTACGTAGGAAGTTTTACAGATTCTCAACCATAGCGCCAAACACAACAAATAATTGATCCAATAGGCAGTTACAAAATCAGCAGGGTGACTAGCTATGTAACCTCATTTAGTTTACAAAACAAACTAAAGCACCAAACGTCATTAGATTGTCGACTTGGAAGGTTTCATCCAGCTGGAGGTGGAGTCCAGGAAATTTCAATGGTTCAGAACTACAGCACATGTTGCATTTTAATAGCATTTTTAACTGTCTCCAAAATGTTCCCAGATATTTCACAGGGATTAATCAGACATTAGGTGAGACTGAGCCGAAGGGGCCATTGGGATAAGAGGCAAAAAGTAGCGGCAAAGACGTAGGTTTCAAGGAGAGGGAGTGTTATGGGCCAGGGTTTAGAGAACCCCAAAGTGTATCATGGAGTTAGACCTGACCCACAACTTTTAATAGATTGTGGTATGGGGAGCACATGGCCCACTCTACATGTGTGGGACAGCATAAATGGAAAAGTAATTTTTAAAGCAAAGCAGTGTTTATTCTATGAATTCAAGTTAATCTTTTTGAAACATACAGTGAACATCTTAGCAACCATTAATTGAAATACAACCCCCCAAAGAATACAACACTAAGTAATCATTTAAACTTTCCTTTTAACATCCATAAGACTTAAAACACCTTTTACCAGAAGCACATTAGGTTTACATTCACTACTGAGAACATTTATAATTCTGAATTCACCAAACGATCAAGAGATAGTCTTTTGATGGCAAAGAGAACAGCAGTACACCTGCTCTGTCTGGCTTCATCTCCAACCCTGAAAACAAAACTAAAACACACCCTGCAGCAAACAGCCGAAAACAAAAGTAAAAAGATAACAGACAGCCCAGCTCCACCCACTCTCTGACATCGCAAACACCCATTTCGTAAAGGTACTCTCACTACAGATATTTATATACACACCCATTTATAAACACCCATTTCTTAAAGGTACTCTCACATGACACCACCCCCCCCCGTCAAAAAATAAACCATCGACTTCAAGATGGTTTCATTTTTCACCTTTTCACGAACCTTTAAGAAATGCACACAGTAAATATACTTTTTCGTTTCAAAAAACAACACACGCAAACAGGTATAATAATAAACATATTTTTTTGTTTGTCTTCCGCCAACTGAAATCCTTCTTGATTGACAGTCTCGTTGAACAAGAAGGTCTCTGCACGATCCGTCCATTTCTCTACGCCGCGGCATTTCTCTTGAAAGTAAGATACTTTAGTTCAATCTGATCACAGAATCCCTTGTAATTCTCCAACACAGGAGCATTGGTTATCACAGCTTTCAGGCCGTCAAATGCCTGTTGAAAGTCCGCTGTCCACTGAAATTTTTGACGCATCTTCAGCAAGCCCATCAGTGGAGCAATCGCGCTACAAAACATTTGCACAAATGTTCGATCAAATCCATTCATGCCAAGAAATCGCATTATTTCCCTTCATCTTGAGGGTATTGAAAACATCTCAATAACTGTTTGTTTCACATCCCGTGTGACCATTCGACCCTATCCATTTGTATGGCCAAGGAAAGTGACTTGGGCTTTTCCAAATTCACTTTTGGCTAGGTTTATCACCAAACCCGCCTCCTGAAGTCGATCGAATAACTGCATCAGATCTTTTAAATGTTCTGTCCATGTCTGGCTGAAAATTACCAGATCGTTGATGTTTACCGCACAATTGGATAATCCTGAAACTAATTTGTTAGTTAACCGTTGAAATGTGGCTGGGGTGTTTTCCATGCCAAATGGCATCACTTTGAATTGGTATATACCATCTGGAGTCACAACACCTGAAATCTCCTTCGCCCTTTCGGATGAAGATACCTGCCAGTAACCTTTAAGTAAATCCAATTTGGAAATAAAAGCTGATTGTCCCACTTTCTCAATGCAATCCTCCAAACGTGGGATAGGAGAAGAGTCCGTTCTTGTAACTGCATTAACATTTCTATAGTCCACACACAACCATTGTCTTTGGTACCATCACTATGGCTGAGCTCCATTGGCTGCAACCCACTTCAATTAAGCCATTTTTAAGCAGACTCTCAATCTCTTTGTTAACCTGTGCCAATTTTAAAGGGTTAAGTCTGTATGGATGTTATTTGATTGGAACAGCATTTCCCACATCTACATCATGGATAGCCATTTTAGTATTTCCCAATTTATGTCTACAAACTTGCCCATGTGATATCAATAACTCTTTCAGGTCAGTTTGTTTTTCCTCTGGAAGGTAACTCAACAATGTATCCCAATTTTTAAGAACATGCTCGTTTTCCAATTTAAATTGAGTATGTCAAATTCACAGTCATCTGGATTTGCTTTGTCACTTTGAGTTAGAATCATTAAAACCTCCTCCTTTTTCTCTCCTTCCATTTCAAAGTACCTTTTAAGCATATTCACATGACACACTCGGTGAGTTTTCGTTCTATCTGGTGTTTTTACCACATAATTCACCTCACTTAATTTCCTTTCAATCTGATAAGGTCCACAAAACCTAGCTTTTAAAGGTTCACCTACCACTGGTAACAATACTAAAATTTTATGTCCACTAGCAAAACTACAAACTTTGGATTTCTTGTCCGCTACCCGTTTTATCACATTTTGTGCAACTTTTAAATGTTGTTTAGCCAATTCACCTGCTCTATTTATTTGTTCCCTAAAATTTGGCACGTAATCCAATAATGTAATTTCCAATTTCTCATTCACCAATTTTTCCTTCATCAATTTAAGTGGTCCTCTTACCTCATGACCAAAAGTTAGTTCAAAAGGACTAAATTTGGTAGACTCATTAGGTGCATCCCTAATTGCAAACAGAACGAATGGAATTCCTTTATCCCAATCCTCTGGATAATCGTGACAACAAGCCCTCAATTTATCCTTGAATGTCTGATGCCACCTTTCTAACGCTCCCTGCGATTCTGGATGGTACGCAGTTGATTTAAATTGTTTTATTCCTAAGCTAACCATAACTTCTTTGAGAACCTTGAAGTAAACTTCGATCCTTGATCCGATTGTATTTCTGTGGGTAGTCCATATCTAGTAAAGAATTTAAGTAACTCCTCCACAATCTTTTTACCTGTAATATTACATAATAGGATGGCCTCTGGAAACCTAGTAGACACATCCATTATAGTCAAAAGATATTGATTCCCACTTTTTGTTTCAGGAAGCTGTCCTACGTAATCAATTAGGACCCTTGTAAAAGGGTCCTCAAATGCTGGAATGGGTATTAAGGGCGCTGGTTTTATCACTGCTTGAGGTTTCCCTATCACTTGACATGTGTGACATGATTGACAAAATTTAACTACATCTTTTTGTAGTCTAGGCCAATAAAAATGTCTTTGGATTTTAGCTTGAGTTTTCCTTATTTCCAAATGACCTCCCACTGGTACCTCATGTGCATCTCGCAACACCTCCTTTCTATACCCTACCGGCAATACTACTTGATGAACTTCTGCCCACTTTTCATCCGCCTGCATATGTAAAGGCCTCCATTCTCTCATCAAGACATCACTTTTATGGTAATAACACTCTGGTATACACACAGATTCCTCTTCCATGTATGCTTTTGATACATCCGTTTTATTTCTACATCTTTTTGTGTAACTCCGCCAATTTTCCTGAACTAAAAATATCCGCCTCATCCTCCACCTGTTCTTGTTCTTTTTGAATCACCTGATCAAAAATCGCTTCTGATAATTGCACTTCAACTTCATCTTCACTCTTTGATTTCTCCTCTTGTCTTAACCTGTGACTTTGCGACCTTGTTACTACACAATCCGGAAAAATCCCAGGATATTCGTCCTTCAACACTGCAGTTGTCTGATTTTCCACTGGCTTATCCACCACAGTAGGCATCACTCACACCTGCGATCCAGCTATATCATTACCCAAAATAAACTGTATTCCTGGACAAGGTAGTTTCTCTATTACTCCTACTACCACTTCACCACTCTTCACTGGACTTTCCAACCTTACCTTATATAATGGAACATGACTCCTCTCACCCTGAATTCCACATATTATCACCTTTTCTGGCAGCATTCTTCCCAAACTACATAACTCCTCATCTCTTACCATTAAAGATTGACTAGCTCCCGTATCTCTTAAAATTGTGACTTCTTTACCTGCTCCTCCTGATACACATGAGTAAACTTTACCCACACAAGTAAATTCTTTAAAGAGATCTGGCACCTTCTTATCAATCACCTCTTGATCAGGCTGTACAATCTTTTGCACCTCCTTCGCTTCACTTGGGCTTTCCTTTACCACATTCACAAACCCCACTGTCTTATCCTGATTTATCACACCAGCCTTCCCAGTACTTTTCTTCAACCACCAACACTGTGACTTTACATGGCCTAGTTTATTACAGTGAAAACATTTGAAATTTTCTTTTCCACCCTCCTGGATTTCTTTTTCAATCTGAGGTACACTCTCCTTATTATCTCCCATCAGTTCACCTTTACCTTTACCACTTGAGTATTTCTCATGTCCCCAGTTTCTAACCCTCACAGACTGAAACTGATGTTGGAAACCAAGCTTTGATTTATGAACTAATTCATAATCATCAGCCATTTCTGTTGCTAACCTCATAATTTTAACCCTCTTCTCTTCCACATGAATTCTCACTCATTCAGGAATTGAATTTTTAAACTCTTCCAAAAGTATAATTTCCCGAAGAGCTTCATACGTTTGATCTATTTTCAATACCCTTATCCACCTATCAAAATTACTCTGTTTGAGCCTTTCAAACTCCATGTATCTTTGACCAGGTTCTTTCTTTAAATTTCTAAGCCTTTGTCTGTAGGCTTCAGGCACGAGTTCATATGCACCCAAGATGGATTTTTTCACCTCCTCATACGTCCCAGATACCTCCTCCAGTAGTGATGCAAACACTTCACTAGCCCTACTTACCAGCTTTGTTTGACTCAGTAATACCCACATGTCCTGTGGCCATTTCATTTGTTTAGGTACCTTCTCAAATGAAATGAAAAAGGCTTCCACTTCCTTCTCGTCAAACCTTGGCAATGTTTGGACATATTTAAATAGATCCCCACCAAGCCTTCGACTATGATGCTCTTTCTCACTATCCTCATCACTATCCTCCAACCATACGTTTCCCTTTACGTCTGCCAATTTTAACTGACTGTTATATTTCATAGCCATTTTCTGAAGTTCAAACTCTCTCTATTTTTCCCTTTCCTCTCTATCTCTTTCTTTCTGTCCTGCTAGGGCTGTTCTTTCTTTGTTTCTTTCTTCTCTCTCCTTTTCTTTTTCCCCGATCTGTATCTCCCTTTCTCTTTCTTTTTCTCTCATTGCATATTCAAGCTGCTTTAATTCTTTTCCATGTTCAAGTTGCTTAATCTCCAATTTAATCTCTTTGCCATTTCTAATGAGTCAAACTGTATCTCAGGAGACTTTAAATGCTTAGCCACCAACATAATTACCTCATCTTTTCGCATTTTGTCAGGTCATGTTAACTGCAATAATTTTGCCAAACCTAACAATCTGCTTTTAGTCTCTGTCCGTAAGGTACTGCATGTGACCGTCTCCATCCCCAAAAACTTCAGAGCCTCTGAAAGAGCCATTGTCCACAACACACTCCCTACTTAAGCTATAATACCACACCTGAAAAGCAACCACAATATGCTCACCCCTCACTGTCTTTAAGTTCACTAAGCCAATCCAATAGATAGACTTTTATCCCCCTCGAGCCCCCAATTTGTTATGGGCCAGGGTTTAGAGAACCCCAAAGTGTATCATGGAATTCACCTGACCCACAACTTTTAATAGATTGTGGTATGGGGAGCACATAGCCCACTCTACTGGCGTGGTACAGCAGAAATGAAAAAGTAATTTTTAAAGCAAAACAATGTTTATTCTATGAAATTATGTTAACCTTTTTAAAACATACAGTGAACATCTTAGCAACCATTAATTCAAATACAACCCCCAAAGAATACAACACTAAGTAATCCTTTAAGCTTTCCTTTTAACATTCATAAGACTTAAAACACCTTTTACCAGAAGCACATAAGGTTTACATTCACTACTGAGAACAGTTATAATTTTGAATTCACCAAATGATCAAGAGATAGTCTTTTGATGGCAGAGAGGACAGCAGTACACCTGCTCTGCCTGGCTTCAGCTCCAACACTGAAAACAAAACTAAAACACACCCTGCAGCAAACAGCCTAAAACAAAAGTAAAAAGCTGACAGAAAGCCCGGCTCCACCAACTCTCTGACATCACTGCAGTAGTAAACACCCATTTCTTAAAGGTACTCTCACATGACAGGAGGCAAAGAGGTTTAGGGAGAGATTTCCAGAGCTTGGGGCCGAGATAGCTGAAGAGTAAATTGTGCTGCAAAGGAAGCAGTGGAATTCACAAAAAGGACAGCATTAGAGGAGCACAGATATCTTAGATATTTGTGAGGGGCTAGATGAGGTTATAGACAGTGAGGGCAAGGTTATGGAACAATTAGAAAATATGAATGAAAATTTTGAAATCAAAGCACTGCCAGGCTGAAACAATATAGTTCAGTGAGCACATGGGAGGATAGGTAGGTTTTTAATTAGTAGCGGGATGAAAGATTATGGGGGTGGGGCGGGCAGGATGGTGGAGAAGACGCTGAGGTCAGTCATGATCGTATTGAATGGTGGAGCGGGTTTGAGAGGCTGAATTGCCTACTCCTGCGCCTGGTTCTTATGTAGGTGCAAGGTCAGACACAATGTACAATCCAAGATGTTGTATGATTTGATTCCCAGTGAGTGCCAATTAAAGTGATCGGAGGCAGGACAGTAGTACCACAGAAGAATGTCGTGCTACTCACTGTGGAGATAACCCTAGCTTTGGTAAAATAAGGATAATAGAGTCAGGAAAAATCCCTGACAGTACAGCAGTGCAACCCACTCTCTCGGTATAACATGAAGCTAATGAATTAAACTTGTACCCATTTGCAGGGCAGCACCATTAGGCTGGCATGGGTGAACATTGGAACAAAAGGTAGCCAGCTGTCAGCACGGCAACATCACCCCTGTGACTGCCAAGATAGAAATTATACTTTGATAATAGGCGACCACACATGCCAACACTCCCACTTTGGCAGAGAGACACGTTCTCATTTTTACACCCATACTTAACACTTCCCATTAACCTTCCTGGACAAGAATACATTTTCTCCATCCACTTTGGCACCTAGATTATTTTAAAGAGCAGAGAGGTGGCATGCAGAACCCTATATAAGGAGGGAAATTGCAATGCAATCATTTTTACATTCATTCATGGAATGCGAGTGTCCTTCACAAGGCCAGCAATTATCGACCATCCTTAATTTCTCTTCAGCAGATGGTGGTGAGTTGCCTGCAACTAAATTGCTTGTTAAGCCATTTCAGGGGGCAGTTAAGAGTCAACCTCATTGGTGGCATATAGCACAATGATTAGCACTCAGGGGAACCGGGTTTGATTCTGACCTCGGGTGACTGTCTGTGTGGAATATGCACTTTCTCCCCACGTCTGTGTGAGTTTCCTCTGGGTGCTCCGGTTTCTTTCCACAGTCCAAAGATGTGCAGGTTAGGTTGATTGGCCATGCTAAATTGCCCTTAAGTGTCCAAAGGTTAGGTGGAGTTACATGGATAGGGCGGGGGATTGGGCCTAGGTAGGTACTCTTTCAAAGGGTGGGTTCAGACTGGATGGGCCAAATGGCCTCTTCCTGCATTGTAGGGTTTCTATGATTCTATGGTGTGGATCTGGAGTCACATGTGGGCCAGACCAAGCAAGCATGGCAAACTTACTTGGCAAAGGGTATCAGTCAAACAGGTTGTGTTTTTTTCAAAAATGGCATTTTAATATAATATTATTCTCATTATCAATGAGACTAGCATTTTATTCTAGATTTATTAATTAATTGAATTAATCTCCATCTTAACTCTTCTTGCCCTTTCTCTCTCTCTCTCCGAGTTCATCGTCCTCCTTTTCTTCCTCGATCTCTCCCTCTACACACACACACAGCTATCCCATCAATTTCACCATCTCAAGTGCACTGGTTGCACCCATTGCATCTATCGGTGGCATGACAATCTCCAATTATTACCTTTCCTACCCTCACTTCCATCTGTGTCTGTCTGGGAGAAAATATATTTTCTCAAATTGCTTATTACGACACTTTTTTTTAATTAAAAAAAATAAATTTAGAATACCCAATTATTTTTTCCAATTAAGGGGCAATTTAGCATGGCCAATCCACCTATCCTGCACATCTTTTGGGTTGTGGGGGCAAAACCCACGCAGACATGGGGAGAATGTGCAAACTCCACACGGACAGTGTCCCAGGGCCGGGATTCGAACCGGGTCCTCAGCGCCGTAGGCAACAATGCTAATCACTGTGCCACCGTGCTGTCCCCTGAGTACGACACTTACAAATTCCCAACATGGGGCCACAATTCATTACATTTCTGCAGCTACCAATTTTCTCAATCACACCCTCTCCTCCACTTCAATGCCATTGTCACCATTAAACCATGATTCCCCCTCGCATCACATTGTTCCTCCAGTATACTGCTAATCTCCACTCCACTAAATCGAAGCGATGCAGGTTGGAATGTTTTTGGTGAGTAACTGGTTTAATCATCCAGTGCCAGATCTGGTCTGGGCCACTTAAAGCATTGTCAGCTCCTGCTAGAACTGCTCAATATTCAAAGATTATGGATGAATGTAAAAGATAACCTTCAGCTTCTCTTCACTACAAACCATCTTCTTAACACCCATAAGACCATAAGATATTGGAGCAGAATTAGGCCACTCAGCCCATCGAGTCTGCTCTGCCATTCAACCATGGCTGATATTTTTCTCATCCCCATTCTCCTGCCTTCTCCCCATAACCCCTGATCCCCTTATTAATCAAGAACCAATCTAAAAAAACGAAAGAGAAAATGCTGGAAAATCTCAGCAGGTCTGGCAGCATCTGTTGGGAGAGAAAAGAGCTCACGTTTCGAGTCCGATGACTCTTTGTCAAAGAGCATATCTATCTCTGTCTTAAAGACACTCAGTGATTTGGCCTCCACAGCCTTCTGCGACAAAGAGTTCCACAGATTCACTACCCTCTGGCTGGAGAAATTCCTCCTCATCTCTGTTTTAAAGGATCATCCCTTTAATCTGTGATTGTGTCCTCTGGTTCTAGTTTTTCCTACAAGTGGAATCATCCTCTCCACATCGACTCTATCCAGGCCTCGCAGTATCCAGTAAGTTTCAATAAAATCTTCCCTCATCCTTCCAAACACCAACCCACCCTCCCACCACCCCTTCCCCCAACCCTCCCCAGCCTCCTGCACCCTCACCTTCACGAAATGTGAGGAGTTCATGAACTCTTGCCACAAAGATTGAGGTGAACCAATCAACTGCCTCTGTGGCTTCTCACTTCCCTCAGCCCATTGGATCAAACATCCCTGAGTGTACCCCACTGTCATAGACCTGAATCCGCGTCATTCTCCGTATTCTATTCCCATCCCACCTCCTGCTGCTCAATCCTATTCCAACGAAACCATTGGTCACCTAACTTCACCTCCTTGGCCATGTGATAGCTGATTTTGTTCATGGTTCCTCTCCTCGGGTACTATCTCTCTCCTCCTTCAAACCTGCCATCATCACACCTCCCCTCAATGAGGTTCACCTTTGATCCCTCTGTCCTCAAAAGCTACCTCCTTATCTGGCAACTTCCTTTTCCCCTCCGAACTCCTTGAACGTGTTGTTGCCTCCATCTTTACCGCAATTATATGTTTGAATTTTTACAATTAGGATTCCAGCCCAGCCACAGAACTAAAATGGCCCATGTCCAAGCCTCAAATAATGGTGGTGATTCTCCAGCCGTGTCGCGTCCGGGCATATCCCGCTATGTGGAGAGAATAGCTGGAGAGCCCCTAAGCGGGACACCGAACATTGCACGCTATACCCGGCCCACTGCAGTAATCATTGGGCGAGAACCAGGGGCGGGATTCTCTGATCCTGGGGCTAAGTGTTGAGCATTTTATGACGGCAGCATCTGGCCCCTAGGATACGGGCATCAGGATGGGCGCCGTGGGTCCGCGCATGCGCACCACGGCAGGCGCGAGTTTGCGCATGCGCATGGGTTGCTGGCCCCGATGCAACATGGCAGTGACCTACAGGGACCCGGCATGGAGGAACATAGGCCCCCACCGGGATAAGCCTGCCTGCCGATCGGTAGGCCCCGATCGCGGGCCAGGCCACCGTGGAGGCTCCCCCGTGGAGTCGGATCCCCCCTTCGCCCCCACTAGGCTGCCTTCCACAGCATGAATGCCGAGGTCCCGCCGGGTAGGACCACACGAGAACGACGCCGGCGGGACTCGGCGTAACTTGGCGGGCACTCGGCTCATCGCGCAGGGAGAATCACGCCCCCCCACCCCAGCGATTCTCCGACCCCGGGGTCGGAGAATCCCGCCCCAGATTAGCATATGTAAACATCCACTTAAACATGCAGGGATGGTTTGAGGCCGGATTCACCGCTGCTCCTGGTATGCTCCCCGAGAGTGTAGCCGGCGGGAATTACTACTGGTCGTCACTACCAGAGAGCAGACATGATGACCACACTGGGGTCTTTGAGGCCATTGGAGCCCCTGGTGGTCGGGGACATGGCAGGGCAGTGCTCTGGCACAGCCCCCAGTATCCTGGCACCCTAGCACTGCCAGGTTGGCACTGCCAAGCGGCGGGGCCTGAAAAGTGGTGGAGACTTAAAGGGGTGCATGAAAGGGGGCCTGAAGAGGGACCGAGGGGGAAACATGAAGGGGACGGACATGAAGGGGAACATGAAGGGGGGCATGAAGGGGCATAGAGCAGCATGAAGAGAGTATGGTGGGGCATATAGGGGGTCGTGTAATGGGGGCATGCAAAGTAGGGGGCATGAAGGGGAAGCGTGTAGGGGGTATGAATGGGGAGGCATGAAGGGGGTTGATGCCAGCGAAGATGTTGGGAGGGGGGGCACTGAAAGTCCATTGAGGCCGATGTTGGGGTGAGGACGGGTGAGGACACACTTTGAGGTGTGTTTATGTCCCGCACCTCTCAGTGCCGGGAAGGTCACAATGGGAATCACATCGGACATGATTGGCACCAATTTTATCGCCCGAAAAGACACACAAGTCATTTTTGGGGAGATTTCCACCCAACATTATGTTTGATTGTGACCCTGCTCATTCTTCTTGACAAATCTGCAGCCTTTGACACACCATCTTCCTCCAAAGCCTCTTCTGCATTCTCCGGCTGGCTGGAACTGCCCTTGCCGAGCTCCATTCTCGTCTGGAATCACCTGCAATGGTATTCCCTTGCCGCTACCGCACCGTTACTTCTGGAGTATCCCCAGGATTTACCCTTGGCCCCTTTCTGTTTCTCACCTACATGGAACCCCCTCAGTGGTCTCACCCGAAAACACATGTGTACATTAATAACACCTAATTTCATCTGACCATAAACGCTCTCAATCCCTCCCCTCTCTCAGATTGTCTGATATCCCGGGCGAGATTCTGTGATCCTGAGGCTAAATGTTGACGCCGTTGGAAACGCCGTCGTGTTTCCCGAAGGCGTCAACATGGCCTCAGGATCAGCAATTTTGGCCCCTATAGGGGGCCAGCACAGCACTGGAGCAACCCACGCCGCTCCAGCTGCCGATCCCGGTGACAATTAAGCGCCACGGGGTCCGCGCATGCGCTGTGGCACCGACGCCAACGCACACATGCGCAGTGGCACCCTTCTCCGCACCAGCCCCAACGCCAAATGGCGTAGGGCGAAAGGAGCCAGCGCGGAAGAAAGGAGGCCCCCAGCCAGAGAGGCCGACCCGCCACTGGCACCGATTCTCCGCTCTGCGGAGAAGCGCGTCCCGGCGTCAGGGCGGAGTGGCGCGATTCGTGCCGGTCGCGGGGATTCTCCGGCCCGGCCTCGGGCTGAGAGAATCCCGCCCCCCCCATATTGCATGAGCATAAATGCCTGAAGTTAATACCAAGAAGAGTGAAGGAATCAGGCTGGATTTAATATAGCCCACCATGGCAGTACACATGGTGGTTGGACCCATTTAATCACAGAGATGATGTGAGGCATGAGGCACTCACACACCGCCTCTTTCCGCTGATGAACATTTACAGAGTGAGTCAGGGTGTATGTATGGTATCACACCTCCAGCGCGTGGCTAAGAGTACATGGTAGTCTAGTTCAGTCAGACAGAGTAACCACACTTAGGTTTGCAGAGAGTCGAACTCATAGAGAACTGTGCTATCTGTGCTACTGGTTAAATAAATCAGATTGAACTAACTTCAAGGTCTGGAGTATCTTTTGGTTAAAGCTGCATCCAGTTGCAGCCTGTGTTATCCCAGAGTACATAACACATCATGGCACCAGGAGTGGGGTATGGTTACTCTGTCTGACTGAACCAGACTAGCTCTTAGCCACGTGCTGGAGGTGTGATACTGTAAATAAACCCTGACTCACTCAGTAGATGTTCATCAGTGGAAAGAGGCGGAGTGTGAGTGTCTCGCGCCTTTTATAGTGAGATACCACCCCTGAGTGTCCTGTCTGCTCATTGGCCATGTCCTGTTCTCTGTGTTCATTAGCTGCCTGCCTGTGCCTGTCTGTATATCATTATCTGCATGTCTGCATATCATGACAGGAGAAACTCTACATTTGTCTCCCCTAAGTCAGAGAATGGGAGGGGCTAACATGGAATTCCCAGCCACCACCAGTGGGATGCCAATCAGACTCATTAATGCACCAATTGATACACTTTATCCCTAATCCCTAAGGATTAAATTGGAGCTGCACAGCTTTCTTGCACCTCTGGAAGGCTGTCCAGCAAACCTCAGTCAGGGTTGCCAGCGGATTCCCATGGTTGGGTCCCTCATTATCAGGTGCTCTGTGGCAGGTTAAGGGACCTGACATTGGGAAGCTGAGAGGCTACTGAAAACCACCTCCCTGCCTTTGCATCTGTCCCCGCCACCTGATCCCTTGCCCCCATCCACTTTCCAGTGACTTTCACCCCATGATCCCAAATCCACCCTCACTCACCTTTGGATTTTTCAAGGGAGTCTTGGTGTATATGTGTGTGTTGCCAGAAGGTCGGACCATTCCCATTGGCACTGACCTGAAATGAGGGGTTGCCGCCCTCTGATTGGAAGGTCCATCAATGACCACTTACGTGCCTGACTGGCCTCCAATACCATTGGGTCTCCCGCATGGAACTGACGGGGATTGTCCGCCTATTTCTCCAATAAGTGGGCAAAACCGCTATTGTGCCCAATTCAGCCCATCGTCTTTGCTCTCGCCTGCCAACTGCTTTCTGACCACCATTTCAATCCCTAGCAACTGTCTGAGGCAGCGTCAGACTGTTTAAAGCCTTGCTTTTGTGTTTGACCCGAAGAAGAGCTTCCAGTCTGAATCCACTCCATCATCAAAACTGACCTCTGCTGCATCCATAACATCACCTCAGTCCGACCTTGCTTCAGATAAACTGCTGGTGAATCACTATTTACCCGCTGTGTTATCTCCAGACTCGACTGTTCCAATGTTCTCCTGGCCAGTCTCTCATTTTCCTCTCTTCACAAACTTATGCTCAGGCAGAACTCAGCTGCCCCTGTCTGACTGGCTCCAAATTTGGCTCACCCATCACCCCAGTGAGTGTTGACCCACATCAGCTCACAGTATAGCAAGACCTCAGGTTTAAAAACATCACTCGTGTTTACAAATTCCTCTATGGTCATGTCCCTTCCTCTCATTAACCTCCTGCAGCCTTACAAGCTGCAGAGTTAAAGGGTTAATGTCAGGAGCATCTGACACTGATGCAATGTCACATGACTAATAGACTAATACCTGGTGGGAAGCCACTTGTGTTGAGTACTGAGATGCATGTAGATCTGTAAATAAACAAGGGGCAAAATTCCCCCCCCCGCCGCCCCCCCCCGCCCCCCCACGCCGGGTGGGAGAATCGCCCGGGCACCGCGCGAGTCCCACCACGCCGTCCCTACGCCCGCACGCGATTCTCCCACCCCCCCCAAACCGGCGCGGCGCGAATCACGTCTGGCCGCTGGGAGAATCGTCGCTTACCGTTGGTAATGGGTGAGCGGCGATTCTCTGGCCCGGATGGGCCGAGCGGCCTGCCCAACACGACAGGTTCCCACCGGCGCCATCCACACCTGGTCGCTGCCGCCGGGTACAGCATGGGAACGCTTGGGGGGGGGGCGGCCTGTGGGGGTGGGCGAGGGGTGTTCTTGCACCGGGGGGGGGGGGCTCAAAAGGGGCCTGGCCCGAGATCGGTGCCCACCGATCGGTGGGCCGGCCTCTCTGAAGGAGGACCTCCTTTCCTCCGCTGCACCGCAAGATCCATCCGCCATCTTCTTGCAGGGCGGCCGCGGGGAGGACGGCAATCGCGCATGCGCGGGTGACGTCATTTACGCGATGCCGGTCGCGTCATTTACGCAGCGCCACTTTTACGCGGCGCCAAGGTCCAGCGCGTGTAAATGACGCGGCGCCGCTCCTAGCGCCCCGGGAGCGGGGGAATAGGGGGCTGAGAACGGCCTCCGACGCCGGAGTGAAACACTCCGGTTTTCACTCCGGCATCGGGACTTAATCTCCCGTTGGGAGAATTGCGCCCCTGAATGTTATTCGTAAAAAAAACAAGCTGTGGTAACATCCTTAGGGTGACTGACAAACCCTAATGTGGCATGGTGGAACAGTGGTTAGCACTGCTGCCTCACAGCGCCAGGGACCCAGGTTCAATTCCGACTTTGGTTGACTGTCTGTGTGGAGTTGCACGTGCTCACTGTATCCGCTTGGGTGCTCCGGATTCCTCCCACAGTCCAAAGATGTGCTAGTTAGCTGGATTTATCAATGTGCTGGGTTACGGGAATAGGGCATGGGAGTGGACCTGGGTAGAGTGTTCGTTCGGAGGGTCGCTGCAGACACGATGGGCTGAATCGCCTCCATCTGCACTGTAGGGAGTTTTTGATTCTAAACGACATCTTGGGCGAAATTCTCCCCCAACGTCGCGATGTCCGCCGACTGGCGGCAAAACCGGCGCCAATCAGACGGGCATCGCCCCAACATTGAGGGGCTAGGCCGGCGCCGGAGGGATTTCCGCCCGCCAGCTGGCGGAAAGGGCGTTTGTTGCCCCGCCAGCTGGCGGAAATGGCGTTTGTTGCCCCGCCAGCTGGCACGGAAATGCGGCGCATGCGCGGGAGCGTCAGCGGCCGCCAACAGTTTCCCGCGCATGCGCAGTGGGGAGAGTCTCTTCCGCCTCCGCCATGGTGGAGGCCGTGGCGGAGGCGGAAGGGAAAGAGTGCCCCCCACGGCACAGGCCCACCTGTGGGGGCACCCCCCGGGGTCAGATCGCCCCGCGCCCCCCCCAGGACCCCGGAGCCCGCCCACGCCGCCTGGTCCCGCCGGTAAATACCAGCTTTGATTTACGCCGGCGGGACAGGCAATTTCTGGGCGGGACATCGGCCCATCCGGGCCGGATAATTGAGCGGGGGGTCCCGCCAACCGGCGCGGCCCGATTCCCGCCCCCGCCCAATCTCCGGTACCGGAGACATCGGCGGGGGCGGGATTCACGGCGGCCAACGGCCATTCTCCGACCCGGCGGGGGGTCAGAGAATGACGCCCCTTGTCTTTGAACGTAAGACAAAACACAAACCTTTAAGATCTCTGCACTGCCTCCGTTATGGCTTGCTGCCAATCCCTGATTTTAATCACTCCACCATTGACAGTTTATTGTCTTGGGCCTGAGCTCTGGTATTTGCTCCCTAAAGCTCTCCCCTCTCTATTTCTCTCTCTCTCTCGCACTCCTTTGGACTCTCCTTAAAACCTCCTTAAAACTTTGACCAAGTTTTGTCATCTGTTCTGATACCTCCTTCCATGGCTCAGTGTCAAGTTTATTTATATTGATACCATTCTTGTTAGTTGCTTTGGGACATCAGCTATGACAAAAGTGTGAAAAGTTAGAACCTGGAGACTGGTTAGAAGATCATTACATAGGGATGACTAGAATACTTGAACTAATTTGATGTCTTTCATTCATAAGACAGATTACTTCCATCCTAACAAGTTGGATAAAAATAGGTACAAATCTAGCCGGTATTGTTACATGCCAACAGGATTTAAACTTTCCTCGGGAAATTAAGATGCATAATTACTCACAACTCGTTGTACACCTTAGGTTGGGTGGCACAGTAGCACAGTGGGTAGAACTGTTGCTTCACAGCTCCAGGGTCCCAGGTTCGATTCCCGGCTTAGGTCACTGTCTGTGTGGAGTTTGCACGTTCTCCCCATGTCTGCGTGGGTTTCCTCCGGGTGCTCCGGTTTCCTCCC
Source organism: Scyliorhinus torazame (assembly GCF_047496885.1). NCBI lineage: Eukaryota > Metazoa > Chordata > Chondrichthyes > Carcharhiniformes > Scyliorhinidae > Scyliorhinus > Scyliorhinus torazame. The sequence continues at coordinate 98,359,414 of NC_092724.1, read as the reverse complement.
ACAAGTCCCGAAAGACGTGCTGTTAGACAATTTGGATAATCTGAAAGCTCCCTCTGTGTACCCAAACAGGTGCCGGAATGTGGCAAATGGGGGCTTTTCACAGTAACTTCATTGCAGTGTGAATGTAAGCCTACTTGTGACAATAAAGATTATTATTAGGGCATTGATCTCATATAGTGCTGACCTCAAGGTAATTGCAGACTAACTTATAATGTTACAGTCACACATTTTGGGGAAACGGCAGAAGATTTTAAAGCATAAAGGCTGAAAAAGGAATTTAATCTGATGGCAAGGCAGAAGGCAGAGTAAGAGTGGAGAGAAATACTGTGCTAAATAGACAACCTATTTTTGGGGACAAATGATTAGAGTGGTGCAGCCTGTCCCCGTGCCTCTTGGCTGTTGAGGTTGAGATTATGCTGCCTGTGTTAAGGCACTAGTTAAATGCAAGTAGTTGAAAGAATCAAATGGAGAAACAGAAGGACAAAGATAAACAGATGAGAATATATATCTACCTCATACAAAATCTGAAAGTTACATTTCTGGAGGTGCCAAATGAAAACTTCTCAATTAAATGTACGCGAACGGTTTCACTCTCTCCAGACTTTATCTGGTCTCTGCTCAGGTGTACACAGGAAAATAGCAGGGAAATGCTCAGGAAATTATTTGGCACAGAGGCCTCTTCTTGTTATGAAGACTTATTAGGAACAGCCTTTAATTCTTTCCATGTAAGAGAATAAATGCCCTCTCTGGAAAGTATTATGACAGTGCAAAACATGATACATTGCTTTAAATCTTTCTGCTGATGGGGTTCCACTAATTGTCTACAATTGCTGTTTCGCTGCGCAGTCCTTTTAGCATTTCTACCATCTCTTCTGGGGATGAACTTAGAACTGGATCTGGCCTCTATTTAGTCCGATTAAGGGCAGCACGGTGGCGCAGTGGGTTAGCCCTGTTGCCTCACGGCGCTGAGGTCCTAGGTTCGATTCTGGGTCACTGTCCGTGTGGAGTTTGCACATTCTCCCCGTGTTTGCGTGGGTTTTGCCCCCACAACCCAAAGATGTGCAAGGTAGGTGAATTGGCCATGCTAAATTGCCCCGTAATTGGAAAATATGAATTGGGTATACTAAATTCTTTTTTAAAAATAAGAATATTTAGTCCGATTGATGGCTTGGTATATTCCTGCCAGCTGCAATTTGTCTGCTTGAGAAGGGTTTAAGTTGTCTCAGTGAAATTCTGAGCCATGACACATCCACAACACAAATCCTGCATCTGGCACAACAGGCAAACTGAGTATTCTCATTCAGAGCTGACGCTAGGATCGATAATGTGGAGAGCAGAAGAATTCTTTGGGCATTTGCTGGGACAGCTTTATTCCTCATACAACATGGGAATACGCGGTGTTGGGTGTAGACGTACAGACAGAATTTGTATGTTTCCTTTTATTGCTGCCCATGATGCGGATATTTGTAGAGTAGAGGTGTGTGTTTCCTTACCCTGAGAGTAAATGTCCCTATTAAATAATTCAAGCAGCAAGCGTTTTGAGAGTTAAACAAATAAAAGCAGTTATTCATTATAACATAATTACCCTGAATTTGACACAACAATTGACTTGCTTGTCTGCCACACACAAAGATTAGATATAAATGAAGGTAAGATACTGTTAATGTTTATAATTATCTGTCACTTTGGTTGCAGGTCTGTAGTTCCTTGGAAGAATTGATGATTTAGTTGAACTGAGGGTCTGGTAAAGCAAATGATCCTCAGCAAGCTGCAAGATTTCCATTAGTCGAATTTCCATGCAGTTAGATTTCAGATCAAAGTTGGAACAGGCTGGGGTGTCCACTTCTCTGTCAGAATCTCCCACTTTCAAGGTATTACTGTGTATTATCCTAGCTGCCTGAATGATTTATAGCTATTTTGTTGGCTTTCTGCAAGCAGCTTCTTGCCTAAAGTAGACTGTGAAAATGGTTCTCTCAATACGTGACTTCTACAAGTTCAAAGCCCTTTTCAAAACAAAAGGGTGATATTTACGTTGACTGCAATCACCCTGTGTAGTCATTTGACTCCTTGAGATTTACCTAGCCTAGTTCAGAATAGACAAACTTTCATTATACAATGGAAGGTTGATAAAGTCTATTCACATCCATCTTATGCACATTGAGTTCTGATGTACCCATTCATCCAGGGTGAAGCAGAGTCAGGTCAACTGGAATTCTACAGTCCTCTTGTGTTGATCCATCCTGAAACAAAGGGATGTGCAAATTTCCCAGATGGTTGCTAATGTTCATATGAGATCAGGTATTCACTTAAGACTTAGGACTGTATGAAGCTCACATGCCAAGGGCAACAACATTGACTTATATTCATATAGCACCTTTAACATAATGAAACTTCCTTAGGTTTTTCAAAGGAGCATTACAAAGAAAAATACAAATCTCAAAAGGCTAGTATGCAGGTGCAGCAAGCAATTGGGAAAGCTAATAGAATGTTATCATTTTTTAAAATTAATTGTGGGGATGTGGGTGGCGCTGGCTGTGCTAGCAATGCCCATCCCTAATGGCCCTCCATTTCAGAGGGAATTTGAGAGTCAACCATATTGCTGTGGATCTGGAGTCACTTGTAGGCCAGACCAGATAAGGACAGCGGATTTCCATTCCTGAAGGACAGATGGGTTTTTACAAGAATGGTTTATGGTCATCATTTTTAATGCCAGATTTTTTATTGAATTCAAATCTCACCATCTGCCATGGTGGGATTTGAACCATGGATAGAATCCCTACAGTGCAGGAGGCCATTCAGCCCATCAAGTATGCACCGACCCTCTGAAAGAGCACCTCACTTAGGTCCAACCTATCTCCAAAACACCATCTAGGCAATTAAGCACATATTTGGACTGTGGGAGGAAACCAGAGCAACTGGAGAAACCCTCGCAGATACGGGAAGAATGTGCAAACTCCACAAAGTCACCTGAGGTCGGAATTGAACCAGGGTCCCTGGCACTATGAGGCAACAGTACTAACAGTACTAACTACATCGTGCCACCCCTGGGATCTTGCCTTGGACAATGCCACTGCACCATTGCCACCTCGTATTTGTTGTCGATGATAGCCATGATGTGGAAATGCCAGCGTTGGACTGGGGTGAGCACAGTAAGAAGTCTTAAACACCAGGTTAAAGTCCAACATGTTTGCTTCAAATCACTAGCTTTCGGAGGGCAGCTCCTTCATCAGGTGAATGAAGGGGTGGGTTAAAATTACACAACGGCAGTGTGACAATGACTGATCTGTTTTTCTTCTCAGTGATACTGGTTGACGGATCAATTTCAAACAAGATACTCAGAGACAAGCTTGAATCATAGGCATTCAGACTCAAATTATACTGTTGAGCTGGCAGTGGTCCTCCTTTATTCTGTCAATGGTGACAGTGCATTGAAATTATTGTGTCACTGCTATCAAGGGGACTAAAACCAGATGTTCTATTTATACAGCCAAATAAATTTGTGGCCTCGCATTCTGCTGCCATTGCTAATTAGTAACAAGACAATTGGAACTCTACTGTCTGAACCCATTCCCAACAGATCACCCCAAAGTAACCTTTCCTTCCACTTTGAAATCAGGAGTAAACCCAACAGGGCCATGTAGTGATGGCCTGTCAGTGCTATGATTACAAACAGGTTGGTGTTGTGTTTGAAGAGAATTAAAGGGAGTTCAGTAGTTTCCAAGAGTTCCATCGACTCTTACTTTGCTATTTTATAGCGAGCGAAACCCTTAATGTTCAGCAAATCACTAGGGTTCCATTAAAATCAGAGGTGCGCAATCACGTTAAACAGCTAATTATCTTTGATTGTCCCACGGGGAAAGTGTTTTTTCTTCCCCAGTTCGTCCACGATTATAATTGGGGCTGAGTTATTCCTTAACAGCTGCTTACTGTCATTTCTCACTAGCTTCCATTGCCTGGCCATGCAGCTCGCTGTTTGCGAAACAGGCAGTCAGAATTCTGAATGCCAAGAGGCACCTAAAAAGGACTGATGCAGCTGCAGACGTTACGTCATTATTAACGAACTGCCTGACTGAAGGCACAAATGAGTGGAAGCCAAGTAGCGGTCCAACTTTATTCAACCATGATTGGTGTAGCAGGCAGTGAGTCAGAGCTTCAGCTCCTTTGAGGGCAGAAGTCGACATAACAATGTAGTATTCTGCTACTGAGTGAGCAGCATGGCCTGTCCCTTTAAGTTTCATTTTTGTAAATGTCTTATGCTGAGCTCATCTAATTTTATTGATTGAAATCAGTAAGAAATATCAGTCCTTGATTTTTGAATAAGTACTTGGCATTGATGAGCCAGATCTTTTGAGGAAATAACATCAAAACTCAGATTATGTTTTTTTAAATTGTTCTTGAGATGTGAGCACCACAAGTAAGGCCACAATTCAGTGCCCATTCCTAAGTGCCCTCACCTACTTGAACTACTGCAATTTAACTGGTGTAGGTACACCCACAGTCCTGTTAGGGATTTTGGTCCAGCGGCAGTAAAGGAAAAGCATGTCCAAGTCAGGATGGTGTGTGGCTTGGAGGGGAAATTGCAGGCGATGGGTGCTCTCATGCATGTGATAACCAGCGTTATTGCACTGTAAGCAACATTTGATAGCACTTTTGATTGACAACTTCCATCACATTGCTGATGATTGAGAGTGGTTTTTGGGGCGCTAATTGTCTGGATTGAATTTGTCCTGCTTTTTCTGTATAGGATGTACCTAAGTAAGTTTATACATCATCAGGTGTTGTGTTGTACATGAACAGCTTGGCAAAGAGTTCAGCTAGTTCTGGATATTGTCTTTGATTTCGCGAGGTGCAGCAGCTGTCAGGAATCCTGCGGAGGCCTCTCCCAGGGTATACTGGTCTTGTCGTGCTCCGGTTCTGGTGGGACCCGCGTGGCCGGTAGATCGCGCCCAATATGTAGCAATGCTCCACGGACGTTAGCTCTCAAGTGTCGAATGTACTGTTACAAATTTCATGCTCTCTCTGTATTCTCACTGTGTGTACCAAGACTCGGTATTATTTACAACTTGGACACATTCTCTCCCCAAAATCCAAATACGATCAAACTTCATACCTCCCTCAATATTTTCCTCTTTGTTAGGAACCTAGATGCTTTTAAAGCTCAAGTTTTGCATCAGCTTGATAATCTGTGTCATTTTTAATCTTTGCCAAGGAGTAATTTGGGCTCGCTTTTTATTCCTGCATTGCATAGTTAAGCCTGCACTTTCTACGAATGGAAATTTGATATTATACACAAAACATCAGGGTATTAGGGCTCTAGGAAATCAACAGGACCTTTTTGCTTTGAAGTATGCAGCAGAACAACTTTTGATCTCCTTGGAAGAAAATATCATCCGGCAAGTATATTGCTGCAGGTTAAATTTGTTAATTTCCATTTATTCTCAAATAAGGCTAAAGAGAGCAAAAATAGAGCAGAGTTAAATAGTCTACAAAAGCAGTTCATGTCCAAATGCAGCATGATCTACGCTTAGGCTAACAAGTGACAAGTAATATTTGAATCCCACAACTGCGAAACAATGACCATCTCCATCAAGGGAGGATGTAACTATCTTCCCTTGAGATCCAATGGCATTGCCATTGCTGAATCCCCTACTATCAGCATCCTGGAGATTACAGTTGTCCAGAAACTGAACTGAACCAGCCATATAAATCTATGACTACAAGAGCAGGTCAGAGGCAAGGAATTCTGCAGTGAGTAACTCACCTCCTGACTCCCCAAAGCCTGTCCACCATCTACAAGGCACAAGTCAGCAGTGTGATGGAATCTGCTCGACTTGCCTGGACAAGTGCAGCTCCAACAATGCTCAGGAAGGATCCCAGATGACTGGAAAGTAGCCAATGTAACACCACTGTTTAAGATGGGAGGGAGGCAGAAGATGGGAAATTATAGGCCGGTTAGCCTGACTTAGATCATTGTTAAGATTTTAGAGTCCATAATTAAAGATGAGATAGTGGAGTACTTGGAAGTGCATGATAAAATACGACTGAGTCAGCATGGCTTCGTCAAGGGGAGGTCTTGTCTGACAAATCTGTTAGAGTTCTTTGAGGAGGTAACAAGGAAGTTAGACAAAGGAGAACCAGTGGATGTGATTTATTTAGATTTCCAGAAGGCCTTTGACAAGGTGCCACATAGGAGACTGTTAAATAAGTTAAGAGCCCATGGTGTTCAGGGTAAGATCCTGGCATGGATAGAGGATTGGCTGACTGGCAGAAGGCAGAGAGTGGGGAATAAAGGGATTTTTCCAAGATGGCAGCCGGTAACTAGTGGTGTACCTCAGGGGTCGGTGCTGGGACCACAACTTTTCACAATATACATTCATGATCTGGAGGAAGGAACTGAAGGCACGGTTGCTAAGCTGATGATACAAAGATCTATAGAGGGGCAGGTAGTATTGAGGAAGCAGGCGGGCTTCAGAAGGACTTGGACAGGCTAGAGGAGTGGGCAATGAAGTGGCAGATGGAATACAATGTGGAAAAGTATGAGGTTATGCACTTTGGAAGGAGAAATGGAGTCATAGACTATTTTCGAAATGGGAAGATGCTGAGCAAATCAGAAGCACAAAGGGACTTGGGAGTCCTTGTTCACAATTCTATTAAGGTTATCGTGCCTTCAGCCGGCAGTTAGGAAGGCAAATGCAATGTTAGCATTCATGTCGAGATGGTAGAATACAAGACCAGGGATGTACTTTTGAGGCTGTATAAGGCTCTGGTCAGACCCCATTTGGAGTATTGTGAGCAGTTTTGGGCCCATTACCTAAGAAAGGATGTGCTGGCCTTGGAAAGGGTCCAGAGGAGGTTCACAAGAATGATCCCAAGAGCTTGTCGTAAGAGGAACGGCTGAGGACTCTGGGTCTGTACTCATTGGAGTTTAGAAGGATGAGGGGGGATCTTATTGAAACTTACAGGATACTGCGTGGCCTGGATAGAGTAGACGTGGAGAGAATGTTTCCACTTGTAAGAAAAAGTAGAAGCAGAGGACAGAATTTCAGACTAAAGGGACAATCCTTTAAAACAGAGATGAGGAGGAATTTCTTCAGCCAGAAGGTGGTGAATCTATTGAACTCTTTGCCACAGAAGGCTGTGGAGGCCAAATCACTGAGTGTTTTTAAAACAGAGATAGATAGGTTTTTGATCAACAAGGGGATCAGGGGAGTTATGGGGAGAAGGCAGGAGAATGGGGATGAGAAAATATCAGCCATGATTGAATGGCAGAGCAGACTCGATGGGCCAAGTGTCCTAATTCTGCTCCTATGTCTGATGGTCTTGTGGTCTTATGGACACCATCCAGGACAAAGCAACCCGCTTTATTGGCACCCCATCCATATATATTCACTCCCTCCACCACTGCCACACAGTGGCAGCAGTGTGTACCATCTACAAGATGCACTGCAGAAACTCACTAGGCAGCACTTTGCAAACCCATGACCACTACTTTTAGAAGGACAAGGGCAGCAGACACACAGGAACATCACCACCTGCAAGTTTCCTTCCAAACCATCTGCCATCCTTACTTGGAAATACATCGCCGTTCCTTCACTGTCCCTGGGTCAAAATCCTCGAACTCCCTCTCTACCAGCACTATGGGTGTACCTACACCTCATGGACTGCAGAGGTTCAAGAAGGCAGCTCACTATCATCTTCTCAAGTTAGGAATGGGCAATAAATGCTGGCCTAGCCAGCAAAGCCCACATCCCAAGAATGAATTCAAAAAATTACAGAACATAGCTCTAATTGTCGAATAAAGAATAAAAGTTCCAGCGTCTTCATAGTTGTTTTTCATAACCTCATGCATACATGATGAACAATTTTACAGGCAAATTATTATTAATGGAGTGCCCAACATGCCCCCAGCCTGTAAATCTAAATAACAAATTAAGAGAGAACCTAGGCTAGCTGCCTCGGTTACATGCTTTTCTTCCTTTTGAAGTCAAGCTGATACAGAAGGTAGATAAAACATTTACCATTGCAATAGAAAAACAGACTTGTCAATGGAAATATATTTCAAAGACTTAAACGTTTTGTTTGTCCTCGCAGGTATTCCCTGATGGAACAATGGCAAAGAATTGGTATACATCTGGTGCCTTTCATTCTTTGGTACTTCTCTGCTAGGAATATCCAGAAATAAAAAGATCCATACCTTAGTTGGCGGAGATCAAATGCTACTGAGGCCTTCAATCGTCTAACTATACCTATTAGACTGCTGCAACATTAGCTATTCCTAGACAATCAATTGGTGTCCATTAAAAAATATATCCAACATATTGACCCAGTTAGATTTTTAATTTAATTTAAAGTTAATTAAGATGAAGCATCAAACTTCCTATGATCTGGAATAAAATGGATCCTTTCATCTAACAACACCTTCTGTACTATATTCCTGGGTTCTTCTGCTTTTTAAAAATATTCTTCAAAAGAAATATACTGACCTATGACACTCTTCATCGGTTCCTCCATGTGTGCTTCAATTATCAATACGAATCATTGGAACATAGGAACAGGAGTAGGCCATTCAGCCCCTCGAGCTGGTCCCACCATTGAATGAGGCCATGGGTGACCTGTGACCTAAGTCCATATACCTGCCTTTGGCCCATGTCCCTGAATATATTTTCATCAAAATCTATCCATCTCAGGTTAAAAATTAACAACTGATTTAGCTTCAACTGCTGTTTGTGGGAGAGAGCTCCAAACCTCGACCACTCTCTGAGTGAAGAATACCTTCTGAACATCTCTTCTGAATGGTCTAGCCTCAATTTTTAGACTATGTCCCCTAGTTTTAAAATCTCAAACCAATGGAAATAGTTTATTTTTATCTACCCTGCCTTTCCCTGTTAATACCTTGAATACTTCGATCAAATCACCCCCTAACCTTCTAAATTCTAGCGAAATCAGGTCTAATTTGAGTAATCTCTCCTCGTAATTTTTGTAAACCTGCATCGCATTCCCCCCAAAATATCCTAAATTGCTCACACCCATCGAGCAAGGTTTATTCACCAATAATCCACTAACTGACAGTCAGTTCAGGTTCCGCCAGAACAAGTTGACACCAGAGCTCATCACAGCATTGATTCAGACCAGAATAACCTCCCTCGATATCAAGGCAACATTCCACTGAATAAGAAGCATCAGCTTCATTGGGAAGGCACTCCAATGGCATGAGTCAGGGAAGATGGTTGTTGCTGTCACGACATCCCCAGGGCACTACTTACAAGAGTCAAGGAAACATAACTGGCCCAAGCTGCTTCAGTTACTTAATTAATGGTGTATTCAATTATAAGGTCAGGAGTGCGACTTTTATTGACAAATTCATGGTTTTCAGATCCATCATATCTCCTCCAATAATGAAGGAGCGAGCTGGTGCCAACCTACAAGAGGGCATCCAGAGTTGAATTGACAGATGGCAGATAACCAAAAGTGCCAGGTAACACCATCTCAAACAGGAGAAAGCGAAACAGTGTCCACTTGGTCTTTAATGCTTCCGGAGTTGTGGGTCTCTTATCACCTACATCCTGGGGGGCGATGGGGGGGGGGGGGAGGGGGGGCAGGGATCACCTTTCACCAGAAACTAAACTGAACCAGCTATTACACCATTAACTATAACTACGGGACCTAAGCTAGGTGCCTCAGCATAGCTCACCCCTTATCCTCCAATTACAAGGTACAGATCAGGAGAATGATAGACAATACAACACAAGCCTGAATAAGTGCAACATAGGAGCATATAGGAAATCGGAGCAAGAATAGGCCATTCAGCCCCTTGAGCTTGCTCCACCATTTAACAGGTCATGGATGGTCTTCTGTCTCAATCCCATTTTCTCGCACTGTCCCCATATTCCTTGTTAGAAATCTTACAACACCAGGTTAAAGTCCAACAGGTTTGTTTCGGATCACTAGCTTTCGGAGCTCAGCTCCTTCCTCAGGTGAATGAAGAGGTGGGTTCCTGAAACATATATACAGACAAAGTCAACGATGCAAGACGATACTTTGAATGGGAGTCTTTGCAGGTAATTAAGTCTTTGCAGGTCCAGGCGGAGCAACTGGAGAGAGGGGTAATCACAGAAGTGGAATTAAAGAAGTGTGACTTGTCTCAAGCCAGGACAGTTGGTATAATTTCACAAGCCCAGGCCAGATGGTGGGGGGGTGAATGTAATGCGACATGAATCCAAGGTCCCGGTTGAGGCCGTACTCACGTGTGCGGAACTTGGCTATAAGTTTCTGCTCGGCGATTCTGCGTTCTCGCATGTCCTGAAGGCCACCTTGGAGAACGCTTACCCGACGATCAGAGGCAGAATGCCCTTGACTGCTAAAGTGTTCCCCGACTGGAAGAAAACATTCCTGCCTGGCGAGTGTCGTGAGATGTCCGTTCATCTGTTGTCGCAGCATCTGCATGGTCTCGCCAATGTTCCACGATTCGGGACATCCTTTCCAGCATATGAGGTAGACAATGCTAGCTGAGTCGCACGAGTATGTACCACGTACCTGGTGGGTGGTGTTCTCACGTGTACTGGTAGTACCCATGTTGATGATCTGGCACGACGTGCAGAGATGGCCATGGCAGGATTGCGTGGTGTCGTGGTCTCTGTTCTGAAGGCCGGGTAGTTTGCTGCAAAGAATGGTCTGTTTGAGGTTGCGCGGTTGTTTGAAGGCAAGTAGTGGGGGTGTGGGGATGACCTTGGCAAGATGTTCATCTTCATCGATGACATCTTGAAGGCTGCAAAGAAGATGTCGTTGTTTATCCACCCCGGGGAAGTACTGGACGACGAAGGGTAACCTGGCGGTTGTGTCCCATGTTTGTCTTCTGAGGAGGTCAGTGCGGCTTTTTGCTGTGACACGTTGGAACTGTCGATCGATGAGTCGAGCGTCATATCCCGGTCATACGAGGGCATCTTTCAGCGTCTGTAGATGTCTGTTACGCTCCTCCTCGTCTGAGCAGATCCTGTGTATACGGAGGGCTTTTCCAGAGGGAATGACTTCTTGAATGTGATTCGGGTGGAAGCTGGAGAAGTGGAGCAACATGAGGTTATCCGTGAGCTTGGGGTAAAGCAAAGTGCTGAGGTGACAGTCCTTGATGGCGATGAGTGTGTCCAAGAATGCAACCGATTCTGGAGAGTAGTATTCCTTGATATCTTTACTGCCTAGAAACTAGGGATCTCTGTCTTGAACGTATACAATGACTCAGCCTCCACAGCCCTCTGGGTGGAGAATTCCAAATATTCACCACCCACTGGAGTAAAGAAATTATTTCTCATCTCAGTCCTGAATGATTAAACTCTTTTCTGAGACTGTGTCCGTTGGTTTTAGACACTCCAGCCAGGGCAAACATCCTTCCTACACCTACCTTGTCCAGCCTTATGAATATTACATGTTTCAATAAGATTGTGTAAGGGTCCATCCGGTTGATTCCCTTAGTTGCTATTCCTTTTATTTTGTCTTTCTTGTTTATGGTCCATGGATCGTTAATGGAGATACACCTTTAAGCCGAACAAAGGAAGTAAGGAACTCAAAGTGTCAAAATAGTACATTGTGTTGTAAAGGTTTGTATTTTGTGCAGAAGAATTTTATGGCACCCAAGAGATTGGAGGGGTTCATTTCGATTGGTTGCTGGTGGGCAATGGATTGGCCAGGGACAGTTTTCTGCCCAGCAGCTGACACCGATTGATTCCTAGCAGGCGGGGTCTTTTGAAGAGAACCCAGGAGATGTCACTGGACCTTCAAGGTTGAAGAAGCTCTCTCTCTCTGCCCTATTGCCTAATGTCTGAAGGCAGAACCTTCTAGACCTTGAAAGAAGATGCATTTTCTCTTTCTCTCTCAAATGCTGGCTGCCTGCTATTTCTGTGAATCTACAGTGAAAACTATTACAAGTGTAAAGAAGATAACATCCATCTGACAACCTAGAGTGAAGAAAGAAATTAAATGGAAGGCGTCCATCTGAAACAAAGACTCTTATCGTTTTATTTTCATCATTATTTTATTGTCTGTATGTGTATATCTGAAATGTCAGGCGAGTTAAATGGGGGATGGGTAGAGATTAGATAGCAGTTAACCAGTTGTATTTATTGCCTATTTAATTATAGATACTGTTAATAATAAAATGTTAATTCTGTTTAAATTGACAACCTGGTACTCGTTATTGGGCAACCAAAGACATCCAGTATTTTGAAAATAAAAGTTAATTGCAACCGTATCACAACTCTGGGTCAAGTAGGCCTGGAATTGACCATAAACTGGCTCAGGGTGTGCAACAACTGCCTCACATTCTTTTAAACTCTAGAGGATAAAGGCCAAGTCTCCTCAATCTCTCCTCATAGGACAATTTCACCATTTCAGGAATCAGTATGGTGAACCTTCACTGTACTCCCTCAATGGCAAGTATATCCTTCGGTAAGGAGACTACAACTGTACAGAATACTCCAGATGTGGTCTCACTAAGAGTCTATACAGTTGCAGCAAGGCATCTTAACTGCTGTACTCAAATCCTTGCCATAAAGGCCAACATCCCATTTGCCTTCTTATTGCTTACTGCAGCGGCATGCTAGATTTCAGTGACTCATGAACAAGTTCCTTTGGACATCATCATATCCCAATACATTATCATTTAAAAAATACACCACATTTCTGTTTTTCCCACCAAAAATGGATAACTTTACATTTTTCCATATTATATTCCATTTGCCAGGTTCTTGTCCGCTCATTTAGCATGGCCCCTTGAAACCTTGGGGAGTGCCGGGACGGGGGTCCGTGCTGGGGAGGGGGATGGGGGGTCCGTGCCGGGGAGGATGTTGGGGTCCGTGCCGGGAAGGAGGTTGGGGGGGTCCGTGCCGGGGAGGGGGATGGGGGGGGTCCGTGCCGGGGTGGAGGTTGGGGGGGGGGGGGGGGTCCGTGCCGGGGAGGGGGATGGTGGGTCCGTGCCGTGGAAGAGGTTGGGGGCCGTGCCGGGGAGGAGGTTGGGGGGGGGTCCGTGCCGGGGAGGGGGATGCGAGGGCAAGTGAGTTGGTCCACCTGGCCAGGTGCCAGCCTCCAACAGTTGGATCCATGCGGTCCATGCCACCTGGCTGGGGGGAGGAGGGGATATGGGCAATGATGACATGTCCTCGTTCCCCTCCCCCCCACCAGGCCGTCATGTTTTCCGATCATCCAGCGATGTTGGCCGCCGTGGCGGCAGCCGCTAATGTCTATGTTGCTCTGGATGAGGAGGAGGAGGAGGAGCGTGCCAGAGAGGAGGCGCAGGCTGCCGCAGAGGGACAGGCGGCAGCCGCCCAGGCTGGAGGGACACCTGACCGACAGGACGAGGAGGGGGAGGAGGACGTCGCGGCCCCACGGCAATGGAGGCACCCGAGGGCGCCCCGTGTGTACCGGCCCCGGCAGTCATATCAGGACCTCACGGACCGGGAATGCAGGAGGAGACTCCGGATGAGGCGGGAAACCGTGGCACACATCTGCCACCTGCTGGCACACCTGTCACCGCGTGGCACTGGCGGGGGACACCCTCTCCCCGTGTCCGTCAAGGTTACGGTGGCCCTGAACTTTTATGCAACGGGGTCATTCCAGGCACCGAGTGGGGACCTGTCCGGCATATCGCAGACATCGGTGCATCCGGGCAGTGACAGATGCCATAAAGACCATGGCGCACCGCTACATCCGCTTCCTTGTGGACCGGGCCAGCCAAGATACCCGGGCCGTGGGCTTCTCTGCCATGGCTGGGTTCCCCATGGTCCAGGGCGCGATTGATGGGATGCACGTCGCCGTGCGGCCACCTGCAGATAACAGGGCCGTGTTCACTAATAGGAAGGGGACCTATTCGATGAACATACAGGTGGTCTGCAACCACCGCATGATGATCCTGCACGTCTGCGCCCGTTACCCAGGCAGTGTACACGACTCATTCGTGTTGTCGCGGTCATCCATCCCCGGCATGTACAAGGGACGCCATCCCCGGCTGAGGGGCTGGTTGCTGGGCGACAGGGGCTACCCATTGCGATCGTGGCTGATGACGCCTATACGGAGGCCACGCAATGAGGCGGAGAACCGCTACAATGGTGCCCATGTAGCGACAAGGGGAGTGATAGAGAGGTGCTTTGGCGTGCTGAAGATGCGTTTCAGGTGCCTGGTCCTCTCTGGGGGCGCCCTCCAGTATCGGTCAGATAGGGTCGGCCGCATCATCGTGGTGTGCTGCGTCCTGCACAACATAGCCCAGCAGAGGGGCGATGTGCCGCAGGCAGAGGAGGGCAGAGTGGAGGAGCAGCAGGAAGAGACGCAGTCCTCCCAGATGAGGGGGAAAGGGGTAATGGTCAGAGCAGACGTGGTAGACACAGGCGGGTGGCTGTCCACCGTTACCGGCTGGCCCAGCGGGCACGGGACAGACTGACAGACGCCCGCTTCACTGACTAGATGGGCGTGGGAATCGGGTAGTATGGCCACAGACCGCACACCATGGCAACAGCCGACCACCCACACCCCCCACCCATCCACTCACCCAGCACCCTCACCCCCCTCCCCAACCAGACCCACCCCACCCGCATGCACACAACCCCCCCCCCCCCATTGCCGATCCACCTGCGGCACAATGGGCCGGGCTCACACAGTTGCGGGTGGCGTGTCTATTGCAGGCCATGGAGGATGATGACAACCCGCCCTGCGGTGAACTCCTGGCTCCACATCGTTGGACTATGTCTGACCCATGGCCACAGTACCACCATCCACCCGGACCATCCCTGCATGCGGCTGTGACACTGCAGCGCACGGTCCCGTCCTCTGCCCGGGGGATGTTGATGGCGGCCCAGGGGGAAGGGGGCAGACTCACCTAGGGCTGAGGTAAGACCACCCCTCACACACACACTTGCGCTCAACGTACATGACACCCCCGCACACTTTGGACAGAGCACAAAGGCAGCTTTTGTAGGTGTAACATTGACTTTAATAACCAAACGAGTTCATGCACGTGCCCTAGCCCTTAAAACTCATCTGTGCCCTGCACCCGTGCCAACTTACTCAGTGTCTAATTGTTTGGCCTTACGGGCCCTTTGACTACGTCTACGTGGTTCCCCAGACGGTACAGCAGAACTGGAGGTGGACTCCTGTGATTCCTGCCCTCTGACACTGGATCCCTTTGGCGGCTGTTTCCTGGGGCGTCCTGGCCTAGATGGGCCAGGCTGCGGCCCGGGCGACTGGGATGGCGAGCTGCCAGCCTATCCTGCCCGTTGCCCTCCCGATGCACCTGGGACGGAAGGGGGGGGAGTCCGAGGTGTCGCGGTGTACCGGGGCCTCCCCTACAGGGGGAGCTGGGACGGACCACACCACCTCCTCCTCCCTCGGGGTGCCCGATGGCCCCCAGGCCTCTACATGGGTGGGGGATGCGAACGGACTGGCCATCCGACGCCCCCCCGACATCTGGCGCTGCCAGTCCTGGAGGCCCGTGCTGGTATCGACAGGGGTCTGCAGGTTTGCAGCCATGGAGCCCAGGGGGTTGGCAAACCCTGTCTGTGACAGTGCGACGCCGGCTCGCACATGGCCACTGGCGCCGATGCCCTCAGCGATGGCCTGCAGAGACTGGGCCATGGCCTGCTGAGACTGGGCCATGGCCTGCGGAGACTGGGCTATGGCGTTGAGTGCCTCTGCCATCTGGCACTGGCACTGGCTCATGGCCTCCTGTGAGAGGGCAGCCATGTCCTGGGCCACAGACGCCGCCTGCACGGAAAGCCCCAGGCCCCGCAAACCGTTCCTCATGTCTGACACCGTTGCACCCATTGCCTCCACCGCGGTGGCACGCATGACCGGCACCACTCCCAGCTCCTGGACGCGGGTGGACTCCTCCACCTGCGACCGCAGCCGCCGCAAGCCGCCCGTCACCCTCTTCGCTTGTCTCCGGGTCGGTGGTTGCATCGGATCTATGTGTGGGTGTGGTAACTCCAGGAACCCGGGATCCATCTGGGCGGCAGATGTTCGCTTGGGCTGGGCTGCCCTCCGACCGCCCGGCCCCTCTGCTGCTCCTACCTCCACCTGCTGTACCGGGACGGCTGTGTTGTGCGCACCAGTGAGTGTAGCAGGCGCCTCATCACTAAAGTGCCCAACCGAGGTGAGTGTTTCTGCGATGGTGGAGGGTGTTGGTGACAGCAGTGGCGTTGTGTCGTGCTCTTCGTCCCACTCTGAGTCCATGGCACTTTGGGGTGGGGGTTCGTGTCCACCCATCCACTCTGAGTCACTGTCCGGTATTTCGTCTTCCTGGGTAGTGCTGTCCCGGGTAGGGGTGTCCTGGGCAGTGCTGTCCCGGGTAGTGGTGTCCTGGGTAGTGGTGTCCTTGGTAGTGGTGTCCTGGATAGTGGTGTCCTGGCTCGGATGTGACGGGGGCCTGTGGCTGCCCCCCTCGTCGCTGGGTGGTCACTCCCGCACGTGACGGGGGTGTCGTCTCCCTGTTGCTCCAGGTCTCTCCGTCTCCCATGGTGTGCGAGGGGCATCCTGCGGGCGTCGCATGCTGGAGGGTCCGGGTCTCTCCGTCTCCCGTGGTCTCCGAGGGGCATCCTGCGGGCATCGCATGCTGGAGGGTTCGGGTCTCTCCGTCTCCCGTTGCCTCCGAGGGGCATCCTGCGGGCGTCGCATGCTGGAGGGTCCGGGTCTCTCTGTCTCCCGTGGCCTCCGAGGGGCATCCTGCAGGCGTCGCATGCTGGAGGGTCCGGGTCTCTCCGTCTCCCGTGGTGTGCGAGGGGCATCCTGCGGGCATCGCATGCTGGAGGGTCCGGGTCTCTCTGTCCCCCGTGGCCTCCGAGGGGCATCCTGCGGGCGGTCTGCACCTGCGGGATGGGTGCCTGGACGTTTGGTCCTGCGATACACAATGAAGCATGCATGGTTAGACATCAGGCAGTGATCAGGTGATATGGGGGAGGGGGATATAGGGGAGAGGGGATATGGGGACGGGCTGTCGGTGGCTCACTTGCTAGTACACCCCCGACCTCTGCATCAGCAACCTCCCGGTCCTCAGGTCTGCCAGCCAGTTCCAGGGCCCTTTCCTCGTGTTCGGTCAGTGGCCTCTCATCAGCGGGGCCTCCTCCAGTCCTCACATGCTCCCTATTGTTGTGTGCGCACTTCTCCTGTGGGGGGGGGGGGGGGGGGGGGCAGTGGCAGGGGGAAAAGGCAACACTGTTAGGCATGTATATGAATGCACGTCATTGGTTGCGCGTGCATTGCAGAGGTTAAGGTTCGGGCTGCATTCACTTGGGGTTATGGGGGATATGGGGAGGGGGATATGGGCGAGGGGGGATATGTGGGAGGGGGGAATATGGGGGATATGGGGGAGGGGGGATATGGGGAGGGGGGATATGGGGGAGGGGGGTATGGGGGAGGGGGGATATGGGGAGGAGGATATGGGGGAGGGGGGATATGGGGGAGGGGGGATATGGGGAGGCTCACCCTGCCTGCTCTGACGAGGTCGTTCACCTTCTTGTGGCACTGGGTGCCTGTCCGTGGTGTCAGGGCCGCAGCGGTGACGGCCTCTGCCACTTCCCTCCACAGACGCCGACTGTGGCGTGGGGCAACTCTGCGGCCGTGCCCGGGATACAGAGCGTCCCTCCTCTGCTCCACCGCGTCCAGGAGCGCCTCCACATCCCGTGACTCGAACCACGGGGCTGAGCGGCGGCCAGCCATCCAGTTGGGTGTTCCGGTCGGGTGTTCCGGTTGGGAGGGGGGGAGCAGCGCAGCCTTATGAGCTGTCACGCCGTGCGGCGCGTATGATGCTGCACGGCGTGAACCACTGCGCAAGCGCGGATCCCGTTACGTCGCTGCTAGCCCATTTCGGGCCGGAGACTTTCGACCCATTTTTCCGACGTGACGCAAGTCGGATTTGCGCCGTTGTCTGCACCGATCGGCGGACTTTCCGCCGATAACGGTGAATTTCGCCCAACATCTAGCAGATCACTCAGTTGGTAGACCTGGTGATATCTACCTCTGCATACCTGTAATGAATGTAGGACATTTTTACATATATTTTATTTGTGTCATTTGCAATCATTTTTTGAAAGAACTTAGGTTAAGGTACGCAGATTATGGGCGCGATTCTCCACTCCCGTGCCGGTTGGGAGAATCGCCTGGGCCGCCAAAATTTCCGGGGACGCCGGTCCGACGCCCTCCCGCGATTCTCCCAAGCGGCGGCAACGGCCCGGTCGAGTTTCGCGGGCTGCAGGCCGGAGAATCGCCGGAGACACCGAAAATGGAGATTCTCCAGCACCCCCACTATTCTGAGGCCCGGATGGGCCGAGCGGCCAGGCCAAAACGGCAGGTTCCCCCCGGCACTGTCCACACCTGGTCGCTGCAGTCGTGAGCGGTGCGTGAACGCTGGGGGGGCGGCCTGTGGGGGGGCGAGGGGAGATCCTGCGCTGGGCTTTACCTGAAATGTGGGGTGGCCCACGATCGGTGCCCACTGATCGTCGGGCCATCCTCTCTGAAGGAGGACCTCCTTCCTTCCGCGGCCCCGCAAGATCCGTCCCCCATCGTCTTGTGGGGCGGACATAGAGAGGACGGCAATCACCGGCCAACCCGCGCATGCGCGGATGACGCCCGTTATGCGGCGCCGGCCGCGTCATTTATGTGGCGCCGCTTTTACGCGGGCGACAAGGCCTGGCACGTGTAGATGACGCGGCCCCGATCCTGGCCCATTGTCAGGGCCTGAATCGGTCAGGACCGGGGCCGTTCCGCGCCGTCGTGAACCTCGACGGCGCGGCCACTTCGGCGCGGGAGTGGAGAATCCCGCCCTATATGTTTGCTAAAGCTGTGGCTAAGGGGTTAACAGCTAAGCAGGTTGTGATGTCAATCATGGGAGGGACTGGGTCTCATTCAGTTTCATTTTCAGCCCTGCCCTGTGTCTGTTGTTTTTAGTTTCATCTTTAGAGTTTTGCTCTGCTTTCTGAGGAAAGGAGTTGTTTTGTCAGACTGATCTCTGAAAGCTTCTCTCCCAAGGACTTTGTGAATAAATCTGCAAGCCACTGAGTGTTCACTGTATGAATAAGTGGCATTTGACCTGTGTGTGTGGATTTTGCTTAATTGAAAGTTTTGAGGTAGATGGAAAAGTAAGCTCAAAGGCCTTTCTTTGTTTTTTGTAAGAAAATGTAACTGTTAATTGACAGCAACCTTGGATGTTACTGGGGTAATTCCGTGTTAATAATAAAATTTGTTTTAATATAAAAGATCCCGAGCTGTCAGTGGTATCACTCCTGGGATGTAGTATCCTATCCTCATTATGAATTTAAAAATTGTTGGGGTCTTGTCCGGTTTCCTAATGTAAATTGGGGTCTGGTCTGGGTACCGTAACATGTCACTGCCGCACACTGGCTGCAGTATATACGATCTCACCACCATTACATCAACAGTACCTCTTTGCTCGCAGCCTCTACCACCAAAAACATGGGAGGTAAAACAGTGGGAATGCCATCACTTCCACACCACACACCAATCTGACTTGGACATAAATTGCCATTCCTTCGTTGTCACGGGGTCAACATCCTGAAAGACCCTACCTAACACCAAGAAATGTAGCGATGCAGCAAAGAATGCCTTGGACCGTCACAACCTCAGAACAAGGGATGGGTGCATGTTATAACTAAGATAACCATGCAATGAAGGATAGGATACTGGAGTCTAGTCTTTATATGTTTAAGAGCTTTTATTTGCAGACATATATATATTGCACACATCAAAATCAACAAATACAGTTTCAGCCTGATCCCGTATGTATGAGCACTGGTTGAATCCCCAGTTAATGAGCTGAATACAATTAAACATTGAATTAATTTACAATTAATCATCCCAAGAATAAAACAAAAATCTTGGCCATCCCTTTGATAGAAATAGAAATTCAACCTACTTCTCTCTGGAGGTTGCCTGTGAGGTACATTTAGAACATAAGAAACAGGAGGAGGTGGTCGCAATTCAATCTGCTCTACCACTCAATATGTGCACAGCTCATCGCCTACCTCAATCTCACTTTCCCAAATTATCAACACCCTCCGTTTCCTTAACGTCCAAAAATCGAAACATCCCCGTCTTGAATATGCTCCGTGACTGAATATTCATTGCTCTTTGGAGGAATTCCAAAGATTATTAGGGAAAGAATTCCCCCCTTATTTCTGTCGTCAGTGGCTGGCCCCTTATTCCAAGGCTGTGCTCTACTACTAGGCTCCCCAGGCAGGGAAAACACCCTCTGAGAATCTCCCGTGTCACACTCCTTGTCACAATGCATCAGTGAGATCATGTCTCATTCTTCTAACTTCTTGGGAATATAGGCCCACTTGACTCAATCTCTCCTCAAAGGCCAATCCCCTCATCCTAATAATCAGTCTGATGAAGCATTGTTGCACTATCCTAAGGCAGGTACATACATTCTTAGGTAAGGAGACCATAACGATACACAGTACTTCAGATATTAGCACACCTGGGACCCATATAACTGTAGTAAGATTATACTTATACTCCAATCCACTTTGTAACTGTTTTCTGCACTTGCGTGTAAACGTTTAGTTATTTGTGTGCAAGGACACCCAGGCTTTTCCCAATCTCTCACTATTTTAAAAACAATCGTTTGCTTCCAAAGCCGATAGCTTCACAGTTCTCCATAAGATATTCCATCTGCCATCTTCTTTCCCATTCACTTATTTTTCTTTATTCGTTCATGGGATGTGGAAGTCGCTGGCTGGGCTAGCATTTATTGCCCATCCCTGAGGGCATTTAAGAGTCAACCACATTGCTGTGGGTCTGGAGTCACACTAGGCCAGACTGGGTAAGGATGGCAGATTCTCTTCCCTAAAGGACATTAGTGAACCAGATGGGTTTTTACAACAATTGATAATGGTTTCATGGTCGTCATTAGACTTTTAACACCTGATTATTTTTTTAAATTGAATTCAAATTCCACAATCTGCCTTGGTGGGATCTGAACTCAGATCTCCAGAGCATTACCCTGGATCTCTGGATTACCTGTCCAATGACAATACCACTGTGTCACTGCCTATCTCTATTGTTATGGGTCCAGGTTTACAGAACCCCAAAGTATTTCATGGAGTTCAACCGACCCACAACTTGTAATATATTGTGGTGTGGGAATCACACGGCGTCTCCAGGTGTGATACAGCAGAAATGGACAAGTGGTTTTTAAAACAAAACAATGTTTATTCTATGAACTCAAGTTAACCCTTTTAAAACAAACATTAAATATCTTAACACCCATTACTTCAAAGATAACCCCAAAAGACTACAACAATAAATAATCCTTCAAACTGTTCCTTTAAACATCCAAAAGACTTCAAACCTTCAAAAATAGGAGTACATTAGGTTACATTCAATATATCTATAGTCTTTGGATTGCAGAAATCAACAGACCAGCTCTGTGTTTCTTCCTGCAGCTCACAGCAAAACACAGACATTCCCAGCTGCATTCTCAAACTGAAACTCAAAAAGCAGAAGTGAGCTCAGATCCCCCCACCCTCTGACATCACTTCAGTAATATGATCAGCTCCATTTCTTAAAGGTACATTGCTGAAACATCCATTTCTTAAAGGTACTTTCACATGACACTATCTCCTCTATCTCTTTATAGCCTTTTGGGGTTCTCCTGACAGTTTACCTTCCAACCTAACTTTATACTATAAGCAAACGTGAATATATCCTCCCCATCTACTGATCTAATCATTGATATAGACTGTAAATAGTTTGAGCCCAAGACTAATCCTATAGTAGATCATTCATTATAGTCTGCAGATCCATAAATAATTGTTTGTTCCTACTACATGGGCCACATGACAGTCTAGAGCCGATGGGGACACAGCACCCAGGTTTAGGTGCAGTTCTGGCCACTGGGGCTTGGTTAGACTTAGCCCGGGAGTCATGGGAACAAGCCCTGTGTATTAGTTGTACTGTACAGTGTATGTAGTTTGTCTATTAATCAATCCTCAATCCAAAGTAATATATTGGGCGCGATACTCCGGAAAAATATCCAAGTACTACAGCGAGTGGGAATTGCCGTGCGTTTCCAGGCGCTCGGCCCGGCAAGGCCGGTAACACTATTCAATGTTAAATGGTCCATGCAACAAGGCCTCATGGGCTTCTCGTCCCGAATGCCAGCTCACCAGCTGATTCACTGGGACTGCGCTCGCAAGGCCCCCGCTAACAACGTCAAGCAGCACTTAGGCCGCACTTGCACAGTCAATCCCAGCCAGCTTGCAACAATGGTGCCAAGGAGACCGTCCCAAAGTTTCGGGGATGCTGACCTGGGGAGGCTCCTGGACACAGTAGAGGCCAGGAGGGATGTCCTGTTCCCCTGAGGGTCCCAGAGGGTGAGCCACAAGGCAGCTAGTGGTAGAGCTAGGAGGGCAAAGCACATTGAGGATCACTGAGGACACTGGGGGAGGGGGACAGAGTAGGTAGGGGGTAAGAGGTGGCTCAGAGTTGGTGGGGGAAACAACATCGGGAGAGTGGGGGCATATATTGAACAATAAACGCCCTCCACCCAACCAGTAGGAAGCCTCGGTCACTTTCTTCCGCAATACATTGCCGTGTGCAGGTGATGGGTGTGAGCGAGCATTCAGAAGACAAGCAGGGGTCAGATTATGGCCTAAATTGAGGAACACAATGCCCAATTCTCTGCGCGTTATCATCACCCCCCCCTGCCCTCGACAGTGACCTGTGGACAGTGCCAACACAGTCCCAGCATCGTGGAATGAGGTGCCACATACCCTGGGAGCATTGGAAATGGGCGTCCAGGTGGGTAAGAATGCGACGATGGACCAGGCCACATCCTCAGTGAATCAGACGAGTATGAGGCCCACCCTGAACCTCTGGCTTGCCGGGCCCTCAACGCCGCCCCTGTCCTGCAGCCTCTGGCTGGGCCTCCCCAGCCTCATCCTCCAGCCTCTGCTGGTCCGGCACCTCCTCATCATCCTCATCCCCGTCCTGTCCCCCTCCTCCTCCTCCTCCGAGGTGGCCACATATTCCTCATCACCAAGCTCCAGCTTGTCGCCCCACTGCTGTGCGAGGTTGTGGAGGACACATCAGGTCACAACAAAGAGGGCGACCCTCCAGGCAGTGTACTGGAATGCACCTCCGGAGCGGTCGAGGCATCAGAACCGCATCTTGAGAAGTCCGATGCACCGCTCAGTGACAGCCCGGGTGGCTGCATGGTCTTCGTTGTCGTGGGTCTCCGCTCCAGTCTCCAGCCTCTGTACTGACATCATTAGCCAGGTCCTCAGCGGATATCCCTTGTCCCCCAAGAGACAGCCGTCCATCCTGGGGTGCTCCTTTCGGTTAACATAGAGTACCCCAGATGGCCGAGAGAGCGCAGGGCAACGTGCGTGGCATCTATGATTCCCTGGACCTGGGGCATCCCAGCAATATTGGGGAAACCTGCTGCCCGGGCAACTTGTTGGGGCAGGTCCATGTCAAAAACAATGTAGTCTTCCGCCCGGGCATACAGGGCATTCGTGAGCCATTGGATGCAGCTGTGTGGCCTGTGAGATACCAGAGGTCCGCACTCGAGCCCTGGAATGATCCCGTGGCATAAACATTCAGAGCTGCAGTGACTTTGACGGCCACCGGGAGCAGGTGTCCTCCTCCACTTTCTGGTGCCATGTCCGTGAGGATATGGCACGGATGTTGCACCGTTTCCTTGTTTCTTTTTATAAATTTAGAGTATCCAATTCATTTTTTCCAATTAAGGTGCAATTTAGCATGGCCAATCCACCTACCCTGCACATCTTTTGGGTTGTGGGGGCGAAACCCACGCAAACGCCGGGAGAATGTGCAAACTCCAAACGGACAGTGACCCAGAGCCGGGATCGAACCTGGGACCTCGGCGCCGTGAGGCAACAGTGCTAACCACTTGAACCATGGTGCTGGCCTTCACCTTGTTGAGGCAGAGCCTCCTGCGGCACGCAGGAACATTTGTTTGAATGACCAGCGGTGCCCATACACACTGGGCTGTTGCGGGACTCCCCCTTTGGGCCCCCCTGGCCTATAGGGCGGCCGGATTTCATGGTTTGGAGCAAGGTCAGGCACATGGGCCGATACCTCGAGCATCTGCAGACGCTGCTGCTGTTGCCGCCTTCTCTGACGTCTAGCCGCATCGCGTACCACCAGCATCGCGAGGGCAACTTCTGCATCCATCATCCCTGCCAATGTGTTCAATATCTGTAAGGCATTGGGAGAGGGTGTTAGACTGACCAACAGCAGTGATTTCCACCCCAGCTCCCTCCATTCCCCCATTGATCCCCCCCTCCCTCACCAGCCTCCTTGGAATGCCTTCCCCACGTACCCCAGGCCACAACGGGCCCCCTTCACCGGGCCCTAGACCCTGTACCCCGGACACCTGCTCACAACACCACCCAGACCTGGTGCTGGCCCCCTCCCCGTGGCACTCACCCACCGTCCGACTGTGGACATGTCGCTGGAGCTGTGCCCCATCCCCTGGATGTCCGGATGTTGGCTGCTGCGTGTGTGGTGTTGCCTCTCACGGTGTTCAGATATACTGTCCAGGTATAACCGTCTGTTTGGGATGTCAGGAAATGACTCCCGCATGCTACATTGCCGGCCCACCCACGGGAATACACGTGGGTTGCGTAAAGTTCTCAGTTGACCACGATTGCCAATTCTCTCCTGGCAATAGCCTTCACCTGCACGCCCAGAGGCCTTAGCAGCCAGTGGGGGTTATGGGTGGTCAGGGAGAAGATAGACACGGACAAATGTTGCCCCCGAATGGGTACACACGATCCAGGAATTGGCATGGAGGTGCAGAGAGCGCTTGCCCCCCCCCCACGGTTGCTTCCCCCCACCCACCCTCCCATGGGGGCCCACCCCTGCAGAGGGTCCCCCATCCCTCACCAAGCACAGGAGCAGCAAGCCCTCAGGCTCTTTGCCTGTGAGCAGAGATGGCTACTCACCGCCTCGGCTCTCCACAGAAGCCCTTCCGCCAGATGCACATTTTTATAAACGAGTACTAATCGGCGCCAGCGTGAGCACTTTTTGGGGAGGCCGGTGAATGACAGGAGGCTGTTGGATGATGGGTGGCTCTTGTTAATTGTATGGAAATGGGGCTTAAGTGCTGATAATTGGTTATTCGCCACACTAAGGCCGGTTACATTGCAAACTGTTTGATGCCTGGCGCAGTTCCTGTTTTTGTCCTCTCCCACTATTCATCGGCCTCGTTATGCTTGAACACGAGAGGTGGCATGTGGCACAGTGGTTAGCACTGAGACTGCGGTGCCTCACGGTGCTGAAGACCTGGGTTCGAATCCCAGCCCCGGGTCACTGTACGTGTGGAGTTTGCACATTCTCTCCATGTCTGCATGGGTTTCACCCCCACAACCTAAATATGTGCAAGATAGGTGGATTGGCCACGCTAAATTGCCTCTTAATTGGAAAACAAATAATTGGGTACTCTACATTTATTTTTAAAAAATGCTTGAACATGAGTGTAATGAGGCCGGATGATCAAGGGCGGGATTCTCCGACCTCCCGTCGGGTCGGAGAATCGCGGAGGGAGACGTGAATCCCGCCCCCGTCGGCTGCTGAATCCTCCGGCACTGGGGTTTTGGCGGGGGCATGAATCGCGCCGGTCGACGGCCGCTGGCAGCGGCTCCCCAGCGATTCTCCGGCCCGCAATAGGTCGAGTGGACGCCCGTCTTCGGCGGGTCCCCCCGGCGTAAATTACAACAGGTTCTTACCAGCGTCCTCGGGGGGGCGCGGGAGGATCTGGTCCCGGGGGGTGCCCCCACGGTGGCCTGGCCCGCGATCGGGGCTCACCGATCCATCGGCAGGCCTGTGCCATGGGGGCACTCTTTCCCTCCGCACCGGCCGCTGTCAACCTCCGCCATGGCCGGTGCGGAGAAGAATCCCCCTGCGCACGCACTGGGATGACACCAGCACACGCTAGCACTCCCGCACATGCGGCAACTCGCGCCGGCCGGCGGAGGCCCTTCGGCGCCGGTTGGCGTGGCGCCAAGCCATTCCGCGCCGGCCCAAACACTCCAGTGTCGGCCTAGCCCCTGAATGTGCGGAGGATTCCGCACCTTCGGGGTGGCCTGACGCCAGAGTGGATCACGGCACCGGAGTGGCCCGTCCCGTCGGTTCGCGGAGAATCCCGCCCCACGTCTATTATCTTTAAATCCTATGAGTCCAAATATTGTGCAACAACCTCTGATGTAGCACCTTGTTAAATGTATTTTTGAATATCCAAGTGCACTACAGACATTATCCACCACCATCCCCTCCCCATCACCTTATCTATTCTGCTTATTAAACAAGCTCAATAGCTTTAACAAATTTGGCAAATGCAATTTTCCACTCATAGATCGATGTTGACTCTGCCCAATCATATGATTTTTCAAGTGCTCTATTGCCACTTTCCTAATAATAGATTCTAGCATTTTCTTGGTAACTAGATTCTAGCATTTTCATGTCAAACTGATTCCAGGGTATCTATCTCCCTCCTTTTCTTGAATAGCAGGGCTTCATCTGCTACCTTCCAATCCATGGGGACCATTCTATAATCAAGGGATTTCATGAAGATCAAGATTAAAATCAGAACGATCTCTGCATCTGCTCAATTTGCAACCCTGACATGCAGGCCATTAATGCAAGGAGATGTGTCAGCTTTTAGTCCCATTAATTACTCCAGTACTATTATTCCTTAACTAATACTAATTTCTTTAATTTCCTTATTTTTGCCGGAATAGTTGGTTTTCCACTATTTCTGGATTTAATTTGCATTTGTTTTCACAATGGAAAATACAAAGTTTTTGTTTAATGTCTTTACCATTTTCTTATTTCTTCTTGCCATTTTGCCTGTCTCTGCCTATGAAGAGACCCCCATTTACCCTGCTTGCATACTCTTTTCACATACCCATAGAAACTTCCAACTTGTTTGGTGTTGCATGTTTACTTTCATATTCCCTTGTTAATTTCTTGGTTAACCTTTGCTAAATTCCAAAGATCCTCCCAATCTTCAGGATTACTACTTTTTTTGGCAAAAGCATCAGCCTCTTCCTTTAAGTTAATACTTTCTTTAATTTCTCTTGTTAGTCACAGATGGATCACTATTTCCGTGGGGGTTTTGTTCCTTAAGGGAACAGTGATCTCAATAACCTATTAGACAAGCCAATAATGCCTAAGCGAACCTGTTCACCTCTCACACATGTATTCAATGGCTAACATACAATGCTGCCACAGATACAGCAGAAGGTGTTTTCCTGACTCCTGTTGTAGTGCCCTGCCAGCTAATCAAGTCTTTATCCCCTCTTTTCATAATACAAACATGATTAAAAGGGATTTTTGTTTTTGTTTCTAGCTTCGCCTGTCATTTCTGCTCATTGTGTACTTGCAATATGAAACTCAATCAACCACTAACCTTTACACTTCCTGACAGTGACAGTTGAATAAGCGTTAAAGAAAACATTGTGTACTCTGTAAGCAATAAACCGTTAACAGTGTCTGCCATTGCATCAGCCTGGCAATAAAAACAAAAGCAAAGAGAATAAACCATTAATTACTGATGGCGTAGGCAAACGATACTCACTTTAGTATTCTCACAAATGGAACCTACATATTACCAAGCAGTGTCGGACTTGTATCTACACTGCCTCAACTCATCAGGATCTGGTTAGACAACTGAGAGGTCAGGCGGAAAGCGGACCTGGGCACGGTTCCAATCCATTCCCAGGTGTAACAACTGGACTAACAATCTCCCTCATTGCCAGTCAATCCAGTTTCAATTATGTTCGCAGTTCAGTTCCTTTGTTTATTGTTCTTTAGCTCACTGAATGCCCATCTCTTTATTCAGCCTCATGCTGCAGTTAGCAATCCAATCCAATATGATGTTATGTTACCATTCTGATATCGAGAGAGCCCTCGTCTCCAGATATTTTTGCAACCATCCAAATGAACCATTGCTGACCCCCATCTATTTCCTCTAGTGGGGAAGTACAGAACAACAAGGCATAGTCTTAAAATGCAAGCCAGCTTATTAAACCAGGAGGTGGGTTGTGGGGTCAGGGTGGATGGACACGGAACACCATTGCATCAGCCTGCAAGGCAGCCATGCAGCTGCGCACATCGCTGATTGCCCGCTGTGAACCTAGCCACAGGTCGTATGCCCCCTCCTCCCATGCACCCCCCCCAGGTGCCCTCTGGCCCAAGCCGAACCACCAGTGGGATGGGCCTGCTCCAGCGCAACCAGTGCCATCTTATTGGCTGAGATGGTGTGTGAGGGGAGTGAAGTGTATAGAGGGCTGCAGCTTGTCAGCCACCCGAGTGTCAATCACAGACCCAATGAATCCAGCACCGTTTCTCATTGGAATTTGCTGTCGTGGAAGTCCACAAATCCTGCCCCGGCATCAACACGGTATCAGGAATGGGCGATTCCACCAGCCATCTTCCAGATGAGGTTCAAGACCTCACCAGCACCCTCCTGTGAGCATAAAAGATCCCATGGCACTATTGTGAAGAAGAACAGAGGCATCCTCTCAATTTTAACCCCACAACCAATGGAAACAGATTAGCCGGTGATGATCTCAATACTGTATGTGGGAGTTTGTTAAGTGCAAATTGTTTGCTGGGTTTCCCACATCACAACAGTAACGCTACTTCAAAAGTACTTAATTGGCAGTCAAACATTTTCAACAATCCTGAGACCATAAAAAAGTCTTATACGTAATGCAAGCTCTTAAATTGTTCATATCACTTATCACTGGACTTACACAGTTTCCTTCAATACTAACTGTGGTTGTGCAGGATTAGACTATAAAGATCATAATATTATTTTTTACAAAATGGGATTGGGTTTCCCTATTGATCCAACAAATTTACAAATAGCTAATCTGTCCAGACCAGTCTATGCAATTAAACCCATTCTTTACAGATTTTTACCGTCCTAAAATCCAACTTGAAGGACCAGTATAATTGAAGCCAATCTTACTTGTGCTATTGTTAGCTAATCAGTGGCTCCACAGAACAACAAACAAACAAGGTGTGAAATGTTCTGTTTAATCTAATGGGGTTAAATTGTAACAATTCTTGCCTTTATTCGTTCATTAAAACTGATCAATAATAGACCAAAGCAGATTCTCCACCAACCAAGATGCAAAATGATCCATTTGATCTCACACAGCTTCATCGTACACACTTTCTACTTGGTTAACTTGTTAAAAACTCCATTTCACATTCACAATAAACTCAGAACTGACATTCCTCTCCACGACAAACTGCAGAGCAACTCTGTTTCTGTTTACCTGATATAAAGTGCAGTTCCTTTTCCCATCAGGTTATTGTACATTTACCAAGCCAAAGGGAACTTCAGCATTGATTGTCAAGAGCTGAAATTTTAAGGATCTGCAAACATGGAAATGGTGACTGCTTTGCTTTGACCAGTTAAAACTAGCCGACTAGCTCAGAGCATTGGTGAGTATCCTGCTATATAGTGAGCTAGGACACCGGTTATAGCGTCAAATGGAAGGAATTCCACCTCCATAGCGGTAGTTTGACTTTACCATTGAGGCAGACTCGTTGGTCAACTATCATCAAATTTCTCGACATAAAAGCTGAGTGTAAAAGCTTCTATAAGTATGCAAATAAAAAGGATTAGTGAACCAGCCTGGCTTGCAGACAGATAACTAAGGGTGCCAAAAAGGATCAATTTAGTTCCAATCTTCCATTAAGAGATATGTTATTGTGCAGCCAATTTACCCAGAAAGAGAGTCATATTTCTGCTCTCAACGTTCTGAGGAGCGAAGGTCAGTAGTTTTGCATTGGACAATGAAAAAGATGGAGTTGGAGCCCTCTTTAGGCAAATGGCAAGTACTCCTGCCAAGTGACAACATGTGCACAAACTCTCATCGTAAAGTATGACTTCAACTCATAATCCACTTTCCGGGAAGTTTAGCACCAACTGAAGCAAGCTAACATGCAAACACTGCACTTGACCATCCTGAAAATGTGCAATGGGAAGCATCCGGTGCCAGTGTCAGAATGGACCAACTGGGAATTCTGACTCCCAAAACCTCACGAAAGCTGGAGAAAAGTTCCTGATTTGTAAACATGCCACAAGTGGCAGATCTGTGACACATTCAATAAAGGGAAACCATAGAGGTGAAACTGAACAAGTCTCCTCCCCCAGCTCACTATGTACAGCCAAAGAAAATTATTTGCAGGAATCCAGACCCTTGATCCAGCCTAGATCTCTAGGTGGGCTCCATTGTCATCCTGGTGGGCAAACACTGGCTGTACATTGGGTCCCATTGGTTCTAAAGCATGGAATGTATGGAGACACAGCAACCAGCACACTCTTTCCTATGCCTATGGCCGTCTTAAAATATCGGGCACAGGGAAAGGGCCCAGGTTCTGGCCGAGATCCAGGCCTTTCAAGTGGACACTGACCAAGGGATTCAGCTGGGGGAGGACACAGGTTTTCAAGGCTAACAAGCTGAGTGTAATTCACCCAGATCCAGCTACCACAACATGCCAAGAGTGATCCTCCTGGATCTGTACCCAGGGCACAAAGCCATCTGAGTGTCGCAAATATCAAGAGATCGGGGGTTTTGAACAACATTAAGAATGAACAAACTTGCACTCATAGATAAGTGCTTTACAGCCTACTTTTGAAGTGTGATCACTGGTGCGACGTTGGTTGAGGGAAAAGTATTGACCAGGACACCATAGAAAACTCTAAACCTCTTTGCTAAAATAGTGTGCTTCTACCTGAGGGGACAGACATGCTCTGGGTTTAACATCCTATCCAAAAGATAGTACCTCCAACAGAGCAGCATTGCACTGGAGTGTCAGCCTTTGTTTTGTGCTCAAATCTCTGGGGTTGGGCAAGAACCCATAACTTTGTGACTGAGGGGCAGGGAAGCTATCTATTGAGCAAATGCTGGCATGCCTGGCAAGAGGGCCACCCTAATCTTTCCATTAAAATAATAGAAAGAACATCGGGAAAGTTTCCATTCCCTGGAGCGGGACTTGAACCTGCAACTTTCTGAGGCAGGAGTGTTATCAATGAGATCGAGGAAGTAAAATTCAATAAATATTCTTAAAAACATTGAATTGACTGACACCACACACCAAACCAAAGAGCAATATGAAGCACTAATGATGGGTAAATAAAACACAGTAAAAAGTGGGAGTAGGTCAACGAGGTGGACAATTGTTTTGCATTATATGCAAGAGTAAAATACAAATTAAAGCTTTCATAAAAGGAGATGGGGCAGAATTTAACTGATGTCATCAAAAATATACAATCTAATTACCCATCAGTGGTTCATTACAGTATGCAGTATAAAAGCGAGGAGCTCCTCATAAGGACAGAAACAGCTAGATTCTTTTCACTGCTTTTGACTACAATGTCCCTCCCCACTGCACTAAAGCTGCTGACCCGTGCCGAGATAGAATTTCACAGGCACTTGCCGCCCTCCAGTTCCTCAATCAATAGGCCATTCTTCATCTGAGAGTTTAAGAGAGTAAATGTGAATATGTTGTTCAACAGTGGCAGATGGCTTCGCATCGAACATGTCCTCAACCAACATCCTCAACACGACCGATTCCTCTGTAAACTAACCTGTTACATTCATAACATTTTCTAATTCTGAACGACCTGGAACACAAACTTTGTCATTTTGTTTATTTTTCCATGGGGTGTGGGCGTCATTGGCATTTTGTTGCCCGTCCCGAATTGCCCTAGAATTCAGTGGCTTGTTCGGCCATTTCTGAGGGCGGCTAGAATCAACCACATTGCTGTGGGTCTGGAGTCACGTTTAGGCCAGGCCAGACCCAGGGAAGGGTGACAGAGTTCTTTCCCAAAAGGGTATTAGTGAACCAGGTGGGTTTTTACGATAATATCATGGCCACAATTCCAAATTTGTTAATTGTATTAAAACTCCACCAGCTGCGGTGGGATTTGAACCCTCATCCCCAGAGCATTCCCTGGGCCTCTGGACTATGAGTCCATTGACGTTACCACTCTGTCATCAACTCCCCATGTCTCTTCACAGCTGCTGTCCGACCTGAGCATTTCTAGCTATGCTGGTTGACTTTTGGATTTATATGGTGCTTTTCAAATAACAAAATGTTCCCAAGTCTTACAGGATTGTTATCAAACAAGGCTTGTCACAATGGAAGCCACATAAGATGACTGGACAAAGAATTTGGTTTTAAGGAGCATTTTAAGAAGAGAACAAAGATGTGGAGTGGTAGAGGTGTTTAGAAAGGGAAGTCCCGAGTTTCAATGACGAAGGCCAGCAGTGAAAATTAATGATGTGCAAGAGAGCAGAATGGAAGAATGTAGAGGTCTGAGAGATCTGTTAGGCTGGAGGAGGTTACAGAGATAGGAAGGGTTGTGGGACCGAATGAGGTGACAGAGATAGGGAGTGTTTCTGGACAGAAGGCAGTTACAGAGATGGGTACTGTTATAGGACTGAAGGATGTTACAGAGATAAGGAGGGTGTAGGAAGTTACTGAGATAGGGAGGGTTGTAGGGTTGAAGAAGGTCTGGTGGTGAATTAATTGTGCAAGTATCAATGTCTGCCTTTCACTTTAAGATCAGGATAGCAAAGTGCATCTGATTTGTTTCCGTTTCCCTCCAGGTGTCTGCTCAGTATCAAAAGCGACGTTGAAATTAGAAGGATACCGCGACTCCTTTGTCCTTTGCAATGTGCTCTTTATTCCTTAATCTTTTACAAAATATAATTTAGTAATAACAGTCACGGCAGGATGACTTATGATGCAATTATCACAGGACACGCAATTTTTCATTAAACACCCACGCATTAAAATGAATATAGTGCCCCCGTGGTGACTGTTATTGTTCGAGCCCATTACACTGCATGAAACTTGGAATCGCCGATCTCAGTGAGAGGCAAGTGTGAGAACATGTAGGGGAAAGGATTGTGAGTGGGAGTCTGAGAGGAGGTAACACAGAAATCTGTACAATAACTGGAACACTGCCAGATGGCAAATATAGGATCCAACATTTTCCACAATGTGTTTTCAGTCAGAATCATAGATGGAAATAAAATCTCACATCGGTACCCAGTCAGAGGTGCCCCTGTCCTACATCAGTCCCAGACTCGTAACTCAGTCAGGGAAAGTACAGTCCCATCTCAGTAATCTGATCTGCTGCAGGACAGGAGCAAGATATGTCATCAGAGTACCTTGGGCATGGTCACTGGTTAGTCCACACTTACTACTCTAAGTCAGAGGTTTGTAGCTTCAGCTCCAAATTCAAAGACTTGAGCATGGGAATCTAGGCTGGCTGGAGCATTCAGAGGGAGTACTGCACTGGTGGAAGGGCTTTTTAGATAAGTGATTAAACCACGGTCCCGTTCATTCTCCCAAGGTGACATTGAAGATGCCACAACAATATTTGAAGACAAGCAAGGATATTCTCTCTGGTTTCATGGCCAATATATATTCCTCAAATTGACATTACTAAAAGCAGGTTATATCTGGCCATTACCACATTGCTGTTTGTGGAAGTTGGTGCAATCATCTGCCATGTTTTCTATGTGATAACAGTGCCTTCACGTCAAAATTACATCATTGACTGTAAAGCAATTGGGATGACCTGAGGTCATGAAAGGCTCTAGAATAAATGCAAAGTCATTCTTTTTCTTCACGCCATTGTGACTTGTATCACCATTCCTTCATTGCCAAAATCCAGGCACTCTCTATCCAACACCTCTGAGGAAACACTTCACCACATGTACTGTAGTGTGTTACTGACAGGAGAGAGAGAGGCAAATCTGAACTCCTTTGTATTCTTGCCATCTGCCCACAAGCAGAGGTGTTTTCAATTTTGAATAGGCTGTGGCATGTTTCCTCAAACCCTATGTGTGACGTCGGTTTTTTAATGTGACTTGCAGCAAACTCTTTTTAGAGTTAGAACATAGAACATAGAACAGTACAACGCAGAACAGGCTCTTCGGCCCTCGATGTTGTGCTGAGCATTGTCCAATTCCAAGATCAAGCGATCTCAAAAACAGCTTCTTCCCCACTGTCACCAGACTTCTAAATGCCCCTCTTATGGACTGAACTCATTAACACTACACCCTGTATGCTTCATCCGATGCCAGTGCTTATGTAGTTACATTGTATATGTTGTGTTGCCCTATTATGTATTTTCTTTTCTTCCCTTTTCTTCCCATGTATTTAATGATCTGTTGAGCTGCTCGCAGAAAAATACTTTTCACTGTACCTCGGTACACGTGACAATAAACAAATCCAATCCAATCCAATCCACTCTCTGTCATTCTGGTGTGCTCCACAGAAGTATTGTTTATTCATACATCCAAACCTGGAGAATGATTGCAACTTCATACTCACACCAAGGCATCCAGCACAAAGACAGGAAAGAGGAGTTTTTACAACAATGATTAACCGAAGAGAAAAAGAACCACAGATTTGGATCCCAGTCAGAGTCCAGAAAGTCAGACTCCAATGAGACTTCCTCCAGGAAGGAATTACAGTTTAGCCAGATTCAGCTGGCTGAAGCAGGAGTTGCAGATTTCCTTTAAAGTTGATGGTGACACAGGAAGATGAGGTTGGCATACAGAGACTTGGTCTGCTCAGCACGCAATGGCATGAATCTCCCAGAGGCACAATTTTCAAGTAGGCTTAGACTTGATGCAGGCTGTTGGTCAGCCTTGATCCTGCTTTGATGTATGTAGGCTGGAGGTTAAACTGCAGACTGAGTTGCAAGTCTAGAAATGTAATCTTGAAACTTTCCAAATGTCAGAAGCAAAGGTCATGTGATTTGACCCATTAATGAGTCAGTTGCACGCAAACAAGCCCTTTCTATGCCTCTGATGAAAAATCTAGGTGATAGATGGTGGTTATTAACTTTTCTGCCAGCATGTCAAGATTCAATAGCTCTCCCTTTATTATAGGACCTGGCTGAGGAGACAGATCATCTGCTGGTCCCTGGTGTCATTGATTGTAATGTGTCCTCACAACGAGAGGTGTGAGATTCCACAAGGATGAGCATTGAGCTTTTATCCTGTAACTGCTGTTGGACATTTCCAGAAACTGTAGCCATAGTGAATCAGTTGACCTGTAGCAGCCATCTTTTGGTTCAGAAAAGTGCATGTTATAAACAAGCAAAAAGGTATGGTTCGATTTTAATGGTTCATGGTCCCTTTCATGTCTTAGGGACATTACAAGTGATTCAAGGAGGTCTCCCACCTCCGATCTCTTTTAAGAGGCTATGGACATTAAGTGTGATTTTGTATTGTGATCCAAATGCTGAGAACAAAATCGAAATGTCACTGCAATGGATTTAACGATCACCGAAGAGTCTCCAATTCAAGCCAAATGGAAAGCGGCACACAGAATTTCTGTTTCAGAGTTTGTTAACATCATTTGTTTGAGGGGTTAAGCTAAAATCCTCTTCAAAAGTGCATCGAGATACCCAACTCAAAGGCCAAAGCATTAATTCTGCTTCTTCTTTCTCGCCATCAAACTAAATAATTGGAAAACACACAAGCTGATAAAAAGCACTCCAGAGAACTGGAACTAATTGTCTGTTTGTTTTAAGAAATCAGGCAATTTATCTGGCATGGGGCAGACTCGGTGCTGGAGGTGTTTATTTCCCTCATTTCATTAACAATTCCGGCAGTTCTCAGGCGGCTTCTGGAAGATGTATAGAGGAGCAAATGAGCCGATCTCCTTGATTGCAGATGTAAAACAATCTGTCACATGGACAATTCTCCAGACACACTGGCAAGCTGTCTCCAACACAGAGAGGTGTTTCCGCCAAAAAGCATAACACGGAAGGGTGTAATTCTGCCCATCGTGACTGTGCTGGATATTAGAATGCATTCTCCAATTTGTCCCATCCCTTTGTTCTTTCCCCGTAGTCCTGTCATTCTTTTTTTTCAAGTGTGCATTCAATTCCCTTTTGAAAATCACGACTGAATCTGCTCCCATCTTAGGCAAAGAATTTGAGATAATAGCAACTTGCTGAGTAAAGAAATTTCTCATTTCCCTCCTGGCTTTTGTAAAAAAACAATTATCTTAAACCTGTGCCCTTTGATTACCGACCCGCCTGCTAGTGGGAACAATTTCTTCCTACGTATTCTATCATAATTTTGGACATGGCTGTTAATTGACCCTGAAACCATCCCCACTCTAAAGAGAATAATTCCAGATTAAGCATGCTTAAACCCTTCACACCCTCCTCCAGATATGCATAATGTATGGCTTAACTTGATAACAAAAATACACTCTATTTCTTCCTTTAAACCTTTGAGAGAGACTGTCAATTTAGTATTGAATTACAGGCATTTCTGTATTGTGCACATACCTTCACTTGAGAAGGTTTTACCTTGTTTCTTCCCAGGCTACAACCCACAGACACCTGGACTCCTCCACTTCTGGACTCTTGGACATGCACAATTTTAATCGCTCCACAAAAGATCGTAAGTTTTCATTTTTTAAATAAAACATGGAGGAACACAGTGACAGGATCACTAATTAGTTTTAACAACAAGAAGAAAATATTAACTAAACATGAAACAATTGGATCATGATACACTAGGTCTTTACTTTCTCCTTGCTTTAACAAAAAAAAAGAGTTTAAGATTAACACAGATTAAAAAGCACATCTTAAAATACAATGGTCTCATTAACATAAAGTCCCTTTTAAGCACACAGATTGGCTATGGTCAAATACACAGACTCCGCTCTGAACCCAAGTTAGTGTCCATGGTTTTCTCCTCAGAGTCCTCCCAGATGATTGTCCCATGAGAGTTTCTAAACTCCACTCCCAAAAACACAGTTTAAAATCTTCTCTCATAATTATAATGCTTTCCCCCAGTGGTTTGCATTACAAAATCCAGTCCAGGTTTTCCAAGTTACACTTTTAAACAAAACTACCACTCCATTTTTGACAGTGATTCCAGGCCAAGATTTTACACACATTCCTTTAGGATTTCTTCATTTTGTCTGCTATGTAAGCTACTCACAATTGCTTCAAATATCGAATCCCAGATTATATTAAAATGACATCAGACGTTTGATTGACCTTTGAAGGCTGCTATCCCTCTTTAAATCTGGTGACTGCAATCGCCTCTTTAACTCAGAATACCTTGTTTACTCTTCTTTTAATTCTTCTGAACCATACCTTCATGTCTGTTCACTTAACTCCAGACTTCTTGGACACTTCTCTATTTTTATCTAGCTTCCTTAATGAGATTGACTTTAGATTACTGGCATCTGTTTTCTCAGCCATTACTCCATAGCATGGCTTTTCTTCTAGCACGGCTAAGAGAGATGTTCCCTCTTTCACCTTCTAAAGCCAACTGCCTCTTGCAGAAGTGTGACAGCTGCCTTCTCTCCCGCTACCTATCTCCAGCTGCAATCACATAAGCTAAACAAAACCTAAAAGCTTCTCTACCTTACAAGGCCTAAGTTGTGAAGTGGCCACTGACTATTTATTTATTCTTTACTCCTTAGCCCTCTCCAAGCACAAGGAAAACACAGTTGGAACTTAACCAGCCCCCATATATACAATCACCTTTGTTCAACATGAATCTAACTATAGGTTTTACCCTTCCAGGCACAAAAAGATGAAATGAAACACATTTTAAACTATGCCTTATTTTGAATGTTTCCTAATACAAATATGAATTCCTTAAAACATCCTTTGTTTTCCTGACATATTATCAAATTTCTGCCTCTGAAATAAATCTAACCTATCTTCCTCTTCAAGGATTGGACTGAAAGCATCCCTTGGCCAGGTTATATAGAAGGAAATTCAGGTGGGAAGGATCACATGCCTGTTCAATGTTTCACTGGGAATTTTTTTAAAAAATCATTCATGGGATCTGCAGTTGCTGGCTAGACCAGCATTTATTACCCATCCTTAATTGTCCTTGATAAGGTGGTGGTGAGCTTCCTTCTTGAACCGCAGCAACCCATGTGGCAGAGGTACACTCACAGTCTTTTTTGATCCAGTGAGAGTGAAGGAACAGAGATATGTTTCTTAGCCAAGAATGTGTGCAGCTTGGAGGGAAATTTGCAGTATCTGCCGCCGTTGTCCTTCCAACACATAGACAAGTGCTAATGAGGAAACTTTTCCCCCA
Organism: Scyliorhinus torazame; assembly: GCF_047496885.1. Classification (NCBI taxonomy): domain Eukaryota; kingdom Metazoa; phylum Chordata; class Chondrichthyes; order Carcharhiniformes; family Scyliorhinidae; genus Scyliorhinus; species Scyliorhinus torazame. The sequence goes on along the minus strand of NC_092724.1, from coordinate 98,321,267 downwards.
ACAATTGATATTCATTATTGCCAATTCAATTGAATGATGCTATCTGCTGGTAAGTGGTTTCAAAAAGTAATATACAGTTAACAAATACCATCCATGCATCGGCTGTGTGCCCACTGATCTACTGTGGCTCCCAGTCCCCAGAGGCTTCAATTCCCATATGCAAATCCCTCCATGGCCTTACCACACTCAATCTCTAACCTTCTCCAAGTGTTTCTCCAACTATATTCTCTTATCCACCCTCACACTCTTTACTCCACAGCCATGTATTGAGCTGTCTAGGCCTTAAACTCTGGCTATGCCCCCTAATCCTCTCCATTTATCTCTCTTTCTCCTTTAAAATTTATGATCATCTTTTCTGACATCACCTCCAGAGTCAATTCTTTTGATTGGTTATGCTCGAATAAAATGTCTTGTTTTCCTATGTGTCTTTAATTCATTTTTATGGGATGAGGGCATCGCAGGCTGGGCCAGCATTTGTTTCCGATCCACGGCGGGCCTGTGCCGTGGGGGCACTCTTTTCCTTCCACCTTCGCCACGGTCTCCACCATGGCGGAGGCAGAAGAGACTCCCTCCACAGCTCATGTGCAGGGATGCTGTGAGCGGCCGCTAATGCTCCCGCGCATGCGCCGCCCAGGCAATGTCATTTCCGCGCCAGCTGATGGGGCACCAAAGGCCTTTTCCCCCAGCTGGCGGGGCGGAAATTAGTCTGGCGCGGGCCTAGCCCCTCAAGGTTAGGGCTCGGCCCTCCAAGATGCGGAGCATTCCGCACCTTTGGGGCGGCGCGATGCCCGACTGATTTGCACCGTTTTTGGCGCCAGTCGGCGGACATTGCGCCGATACCGGAGAATTTCGCCCCACGTCTCTCATACCACGGCTCTCAGGAACCTGGTCAGGAAGACGACAAACTTCCAATGGCTCCCTGCCCACGAGCGCAAATGGAGGGAACTCAAGGCAAAACTGACCACGGCCCCGGTCTTAGCCTTCTTTGATCCAGCAAGGGAGACCAACATTTCGACCGATGCCAGTCAATCCGGCATTGGGGCAGTGCTCCTTTAATTTGATGAGGCCTCATCATGGGCCCCCATTGCATATGCGTCACGTGCGATGACCCCCACGGAGCAGTGCTACGCGCAGATAGAAAAGGAGTGCCTGGGCCTTCTGACCGGTGCTGCTAAGTTTCACGATTATGTCTACAGACTTCCTCAATTCACCGTCGAGACCGACCATCGCCCGCTGGTCAATATAATACAGAAAGACTTGAACGACATGACACCTCACATCTAGCGTATTCTTCTCAAGCTCTGGCAATACGACTTCCAGCTGGTATACACCCCAGGCAAGGACCTCATCATTGCTGACGCTCTCTGCAGGGCAGTCAACACTCCATGTGACCCAGTGGGATTTGTCTACCAGGTTGACTCCCATGTGGCATTCGCGGCCTCCAATCTACCTGCCTCGGATGAACGCCTCGTCCAAATTCGCCACGAGACGGCGGCTGACCCCTTGCTACAGCGTGTCATGCACCACCTAATGGACGGGTGGCGCAAGGGCCAATGCCCTCAATTCTATAATGTCAGAAATGACCTGGCGGTAGTAGATGGGGTTCTTCTAAAACTGGACCGCATTGTCATCCCGCACAGCATGCGCCAGCTTGTCCTGGAACAACTATACGAGGGCCACCTTGGCGTGGAAAAGTGCCGCCGACGGGCCCGAGAGGCAGTGTACTGGCCCGGCATTAATGAGGACATGGCCAACACATTGCTCAACTGCCCCACTTGTCAGCGCTTCCAGCCGGCCCAACCACGTGAGACCCTGCAGCCCCATGAGTTGGTTACGTCACCATGGACCAAGGTGGGCATCGACCTGTTCCACGCGCTGGTTAGAGACTATGTCCTGATCGTGGACTACTTTTTGAATTACCCAGAGGTGATACGATTGCACGACCTCACCTCGTCTGCAGTCATTCGTGCATGTCAAGAAACCTTTGCTCGACACGGCATCTCGCTCACGGTTATGTCGGGCAATGGCCCCTGCTTCGCCAGCCAAGAATGGTCCAACTTTGCCAGGCGGTACAATTTTGCCCATGTGATGTCCAGTCCCCTATAGCCCCAATCCAATGGCAAAGCAGAGAAAGGAGTACATATCGTCAAACGGCTCCTATGCAAGGCTGCCGATGCCGGGTCAGATTTCCACCTTGCCTTGCTGGCCTATCACTCCGCCTCACTGTCCACTGGCCTGTCGCCAGCCCAATTACTCATGAGTCACACCCTGAGGACAACGGTGCTATCCATCCATGTCCCAGACCACGACCACGTTCCGGTCCTTCGCCAGATGCAGCTGTCTCGTGCACAGCACAAGGCGGCTCATGACTCTCGTGCAGCTGATCACCCTGCTCTGGCTCCAGTTGACAACATCCGCGTCCATCTTCCGGATGGTGGCTGGTCTGCAACTATTGTTGTCCTTCGGCACGTGGCCCCCCACTCGTTCCTGGTTCGTCTACCGGATGGCTCTATTCTGCGCCGCAGTCGACGTGCCCTTCGTCTCTTTCCACGCTCGCTACGTGATCCTCCAGTGTCGCCTCGCCCTCCTGCTGACCCTGCCACGAACATAGCAGAGCTCCCTGTCACTCTGCCTCCCCCTGACTTTGACGCAGTCCAGCCCGCTCCTGAACCGGCGGCTCTCGACCCACCCTTGAGGCGGTCAACCAGAACCCGTCGCCCACCTCAGAGACTAAATTTATGAACTTTTCGAATTTATGGACTCTCTGAATTGTTTCGTTGCTTTGTTTGATCGTTTCCCTGGTTTGTATACAGTGTTGATCTCGCTATTCTTGTTGCATACTGCTTCTCTGCACCAGGCACCTTCCCATGTAAATAGCTTAGTTCTCATGTACGTAGTCCTATAAATATGACTTCACACCCCACACATAGTTAGGAACATTCTCACCACACATTATTTATTGCCACACACATACATTTTTTTATAAAAGGGGGGATGTCATAATATACACCAGTATATCATGGTGCAGATACACACACTGATGGACACACAGCAAGACCAATCAACACACACAACACCACAGCCAATCACCAGTTAGAGCACACTCACTATAAAGACAGGGGGCATCAGAGTTCCCGCTCATTCGGGATGCAGCCTCTGAGAAGGACAGAGCTTACAGCTTACAGCACAGATCTTCACCATGTGCTGAGTGCATAGACTGGTTAGGACAGGCATAGGTCTTTAGTTTAATCAAACATCGTGTTAACCCACAGTGAAAGTATGTTCAACAGTTTCTAACTTAATAAAATAGTGTTGCACTATTTTAAGTGTTGGTGGCCTGTATGTGTTCCACGGATCTAGAGCACCCAACACATCAGGAAGGTGCTGCCGAAGGAGCTTTGGTGAGTTCCTGGTGTATCTTATCGGTGGTACACACAGCTACTACTGTGCGTCGGTGATGAAGGGAGTGAATATTTGTGGAAGAGGTGCCAATCACGCATGTTGCTTTGTCCTGGATTGTGTGGAGCTTCTGATTGTTGTTAAAGATTCACTCATCCAGGCCAGCGGGGACTATTCTATTACATTCCTGGCTTGTGCTTTGTAGATGGTAGACAGGCTTTGGAGAGTTGGGATGTGAACTACTCACCACAGGATTCCTAGCCTCTGACCTGCTCTTGTAGCCACAGTATTTATATGGCTAGTCCAGTTCCTTTTCTGGTCAATGGTCACCCCCAGGATGTTGATAGTGGGAGTTCAGCGAAGGTAATGCCATTGAATGTCATGGGGCGATGGTTTGATTCTCTCTTATTGAAGATGGTCATTGCCTGGCACCTGAGTGGTGCGAATGTTACTTGCCACTTGCCAATCCAAGTCTGGATATTGTCCAGGTCTTTCTGTATTTGCATGTGAACTACTTCAGTGTCTGAGGAGTTGCGACTGGTGCTGAACATTGTGCAAACATCAGCGAACATCCCCACAACTGGCCTTAAGTTGGAAGCAAGGTCATTGGTGTAGCTGCCTCAGATGGTTGGGCCCAGGTCACTACCCTGACAAACTCCTGCAGTGATGTCCCGAGACTGAGATGACTGACCTCCAACAACCACAGCCAACTTTGTGAAAGTTGCTATATATATTTATTTGTTTATGGGACATGGGCATCACTGGCTGGGCCAACATTTATTGTTAAAACACCCTGAGCGAGTGCGCAGTCAGTTTCAGCCCCACAGATGCCGGAGTCCCAACAGAAATGAATTAACCAATAATCTGTGTGTTTTCCTGAGATTGATAACCCTTGACTGCTCCAATGAGTTACAGGCACCAAATTTATATGTTTAACATTAACAAACTGTTTATTTATAACAAGAGTAAAAGATGAACATATAATGGAAATAATGGAACAATGGTCTACTATTTTCAAAATCCCATCCCACCCTCCACCCAGACGCACACAAGACAAATATATGGTCGGGGTAGGGAAAGGATTAAAATAACGGGAATTGAAGGAATAGATTTGAGGTGAATCTTTGCTGCTGAGGTTGTGGTCTCTGTCGGTGCCGGCCTTCTCTGAATGCGATCCTCTGGGGAATCGATGTAAAAAAGCAGATTCAGGTTGGTGCCCTTCTATTGTTTGGCCACCAGATGGAGCCTCTGTCTCCCTGAGATATTACTGGAGTCCTCTACCTGAGAATTTATAGCAGAGTCTGCCTTTTCCGATTGTCTAATCTCTGTGCAGAGATTCTGGCTGTATCGTGAAGAGAGTTCTCAGTCTTGGCTTTTCCCAGCCATTCAGACAGAAGATTAAACTGTTGCAGACCTGGTGGGAGAACCTGTTCACAGCCTTTCAAACCAGTAGTCCATTCACAGGTCTGGCTACTACTTGCGGTCTTTCAAATAGGAGTGCCTTCCACAGGTCAGGCTATTGGCCTCTTAAATCACCGGACAGAGTGAAAGCTGAGAGAGAGTACTGTTAAAGCTGCTTGAAGCTTGAATATTTCACAGAACTGACAAAATGGGGCTTGCTTCTCCTGTTCCAGAAGTTTCTGAAAAGCTCCACCAATCCTAAATGAGAATCGGCCCAAGGCCTGGATTGCAAACATGCTGATTGGCTACTTGCCAAGTCCATCAGCACGACATCACGGGCTATGCCACAGAGCATACTGAATCACAGGGGATCTGCCAGATCGGTCCGCACAGCAGCTTGCGGCGTATGGGGGTGGGGTGGGGGAGTGGGGAGGTTGGTTTCAGTTCAAAACCAGAAGTCGGTGATTTTAAAACCAGCCAGCAGAATAGGCATTAAGCGAAACACATGAAACAGACCTGGATTTTAACAAGTTCCTCACAATTGCCCATCCTTAATTGCCTTGAACTGAGTAGCATGCCAGGCCATTTTAGAGGACATATGAGAGTCAGCCACACTGTTGAGGATCTGGAGTCACATGTAGGCCAGACCAGGTAAGGATGGCAGATTTCCTTCCTTAAAGGGCATTCATGAACCAGATGGGTTTTTATGACAATTTTATTGGATTCAAATTTTGCCATCTGCCATGGTGGAATTCAAACCTGGATCCCCATTACCCGGTCACTGGATTACTAGTCCAGTGGCAACTCCTCTGCCTCCTCGCAGATATGTATCGACTGCAATATAGATATATTCATGAAAGACAAAGGAATGAATATGTTACATGTGTAGTTATATATTATATACAGTATATATTTAGAAAGGTGGGGAGGTATATAGTGAGAAAGGGATATGTATACACACACACGCCCCTATATTTCACCATTGGACACACTTGAACAAGAGTGGGAGCATTTGCATGAATTCACATTCAGCAAAGACACATCCTCTGCACAGTAACACAATCATATAAAAATAGGCTCTCCAACTGGGAGATGTTAATTTTCCATCCTACACTGGTATTATTCACAGTCCCTGAGCAAGATTAAAAAGTCTGTGTGAAATTAAACTTTTCCTCTTCACCAAATGGACCTGGTTTTATTTTGACTTGAAACTAATTCCAAAAGAAATTTGTAGCTTAAATCAGCATACCGAGTAAGAAACAGGACATTATCTTTACTTATTCCATTTTCAGAATGAATAGTGCATAGAGAATGTCGCATATATATGGAGGATGTATGGGTCAATCATGCCCCATCAAATTTGGTAGCTCTCTCAGACATCGGTTTCTTGTAATCAATTCTCCCAAGATCATCTCTCAAACTGTTTGGAATGCTGCAGTATATTAGTATTGGTTGCATTTGCCACAGCTTTTAGACTAGCTGCCATCCACTCTTCCCGCCCACATCCACTGTACATATATGAAAGTCACCCAGTCAAGACCAAGGCAGTGCTTTATAACATAGCCACTTATTATTGTTTCCAAACAGTAAAAATTTTACGTTTGGCAATTAAATGTGAATTATCTTGCAATTTTGTTCAAGTGCTCATTTCGGAATTGAGAGTGAACCCAGTGAAGGCGGTGCCAGCCAACGATACCCCTGGCATCAGGGACGGGTGCTAGAACCAGGGGCCCCCACGGTGCCGGACACCGACAGGGCAGGAGTGAGGGAGTGGGGGAGGGACATGCGGGGGTGGAGCCTGCACTGCCAACTGGGGCCACCATGTAGCCCATGGTACCTTGTTGGGCACAGGAGTATGCGCCATGCTAACATGTTGGCCTCTCACCCCATGCAGGCAATGGCATTTGGCATTCAACCAGCAATGGTGGCCGCCGTGGTGATGATCGCAGCTCTGCGGGATGCTCTGCAGCCGGGTGAGCAGGAGCCGCCCGGAGAGGAGAGGACGGGGAAGCTGCAGTGGCGGAGCGGGCAACAGCAGAGTGGGCAGCAGTAGAGCGACCAGCTGTTGAACGGGCTACAGAGGAAGGGGTTGCAGAGGGGCAGGTGGCAGCCGCACAGACTGAGGAGGAGGAGGTGCCAAGGGGGCGCCATATGAGGCCTTGTATGGTATCGGCAGCGCCTGTCATTCGAGGGCCTGGCGGACCCGGCATGCTGTTGAAGAATCCGGCTGAACAGAGAGAGAATGTGGCATATCTGCCATATGATGGCACATCTGGCACAGCGGGGGTATGGGGGAGGACACCTGCCTCCGGTGACTGTCAAGGGGATGGTCGCCCTAAACGGCTATGCCACGATGTCCTTTCAGTGGCCGAGTCGGGACATGTCCGAGATCTCACAGGCCTCGGTGCACAGGTGCAGCCGCGTCGTCACCGAGACCTATTTGCCCAGGCAGATCAATATAACCATTTTGATGTAGACCAAGCCCACCAGGATGCCTGGGCAGCGGGGTTCGCCGCCATTGCCAGGATGCCCCGGGTCCAGGGGGTGATAGACGGGATGCATGTCGCTCTACGGGCACCTGCAGATAACAGGCCGCTCTACACAAACTGAAAGGGGTTCCACTCAATGAACGTTCAGCTGGCCTGTGACCATCAGCTGCGCATCGTACACTTCTGCATCCGATACCCGGGCAGTGTGCACGATTTCTTCATTCTGGCACACTTGGCAATCCCTGACATGTTCGAGCACCCCCCCCCCCCCCCCGTCACAGACTGACCGGAAACCCGCTACAATGACACCCATACAGCAACGAGAGGAGGGACCCTCCAGTACGAGGCTGAGAGGGTCGTCCACGTCGTGCCGCATGCTGCATCCTTCACAACATCACGCAGCAGAGGGGCGATGTGCTGGAGGCGGAGGAGAAGGAGAAAGGGCAGGCCTCATCTGATGGGGAGGATGCGGGGGAGGGGGACGATGAGCAGGACATGGGGCCCGGGCAGGCAGGGTAGGCCACACGTCGTGTGTGCCAGAAACAGCGCACATGGGACGCTCTGATTGCCTCCAGGTTCACTTCCCACCCCGCCAAACCGCCTACTTGCACCCCCCTCGTTATGCATACCTGCAGCGTTATGAGCTGGGGGCTCTGGGTTGACAGTATTAGCGGGTCTGGTACATGGTGTGGTGAACGTATTATGGTAACCATTCACCACTGTATTACATTGTTGTTGCCCATGTGGGCTCCACCTATGGACCGTTGTACTGTATTACACCGCTTGTATCATGTTGGTGCCCTTGTGGTCTCCACCCATGGCTCCGCCCCCTTGAGGGGAGGTATAGAGAGCAGCTGTCCTGTAGGCGGCTCTCAGTGCAGAGCAGTCACAGGCAGGCACTGTTCTAGTTGATTAAAGCCACTGTTCACTTCAACTCTCTGTCTCGTGTGAATTGATGGTCGCATCAATTTAATCAACTACAACATTGCGATGGAAGCAGCCCTCAAACCTGACCAACTGGAACTCGACCCACAGGCCGCGGAAGCTAAAGAGATTTTTTCACACTGGCTCCGATGTTTCGAGGCCTACCTCGCCGCCTCCTCCTCGCCTTCCGTCACTGAGAACAAAAGCTGAGCCTCCTCCACGCCCGGGTGAGCCATCGAATCTCCGTACAACTCGAGGAAGCGACCACATACGCAGACACGCTCGCGATGCTGAAGCGCCAATTCGTGAGGCCGGTGAACAAAGTGTTCGTGCGGCATCTCCTCACCACTCGCCGCCAACGCCCTGGGGAATCGCTGGAGGTGTACCTACGAGACCTCAAAGTCCTCGTGCGAAGCTGCAACTACGAGGCCGTCACGTCCTCCCAACACATGGAACTCGCCGTCCAGGACACCTACATGGCTGGAGTCCGGCCCAACTACGTCAGACAGCGCCTGCTCGGGAAGGGCTCCCTCGACCTAGAAGAGACGGTAAAACTAGCCACCTCCCTAGAAGTTGCGTTCCAGATTCTCAACGCTTTCTCCTCCGACAACGCAACCCCCCTCATGGACACCCAACCAAAGAGTACCCCAGGCCTGTGCCGCATGGCTGCCCGCCCATCCCAGGGGGCTGCACTGCTACTTTTGCGGCCAGAGCCAGCACCCGAGGCAGCAGTGCCCGGCTCGGAACACAAACTGTAGCGACTGCGGCAAGAAAGGACACTTTGCCAAAGCTTGCCTGGCCAGGTCCAAGTCCTCCAAATCACAGGCCCGACTCAGACCCCGCAGCGTGGCTGGGTGCCTGCCGGCTCCGCCCACTTTGGACACATCACCCGCCTCGTGTTGTCCGTGTGGGCAGCCATCTTCGACTCTACACAACACGTGTGACTCATGGGGCTGCCATCTTGGCCGCCATCTTACCGCCGCCCGACACGTGCGACAGACGGGGGCCGCCATCTTCAACATTGCCCGACACGTGCGACCGACGGGGGACAGCGATCTTGGGACCATCCCACCACCTCTGACTACGCCGGCTATCCGCAACTCGGCGTGGTCATCCTTGACCAGTCACGCCCAAAGCACCTCAGGAACTCCATGATGATCGTCTGGGTCAATGGGCATGAAACGCCCTGCCTGTTTGACTCCAGGAGCACAGAGAGCTTCATTCACCCAGACATGGTAAGGCGCTGTTCTCTCCAAATCTCCCCCGCATTCTAAACAATCTCCCTCGCTTCTGGATCGCACTCAGTGCAGATCCAGGGGTACACCGTCGCGAACCTCGAGATACAGGGCGTCGAATACGCTAACTTTAAACTGTATGTACTCCCCGATCTCTGCGATCCTCTTTTGTTGGGACTGGACTTCCAGTGCAACCTCAGGAGCCTGACCCTAAAGTTCGGCGGGCCCCTACCCTCCCTCACCGTTTGTAGCCTCGCGACCCTGAAGGTCGGCCCTCACCCGCTATTCGCAAATCTCACCGCCGACTGTAAACCCGTCGCCACCAGGAGCAGGCAGTACAGTATCCAGGACAGGACTTTTATTAAGTCCGAGGTCCAGCGACTCTTGCGGGAAGGGATCACCGAGGCCAGTAACAGCTCCTGGAAAGCCCAGGTGGTGGTCATCAGGATCGGGGAAAAGAACCGGATGGTTGTAGATTACAGTCAACCATAAACCAATACACACACCTCGATGCTTACCCCCTTCCCCGGATCACAGACATGGTTAATCAGATTGCCCACTACCGGGTGTTCTCCACGGTAGATCTGAAGTCCGCATACCACCAGTTCCCAATCTGCCCAGAGGACTGCCACTACACGGCCTTTGAGGCAAACGGCCGCCTCTTCCACTTCCTCCGGGTCTCCTTCGGTGTCAGGAACTCCATGATGACCGTCTCGGTCCTCCAAAGAATGATGGACTGAATGGTAGACCAGTACAGGCTGCGGGCCGCATTTCTGTACTTGGACAACGTCACCATCTGCGGCCACGACCAGCAGGACCACAAGGCCAACCTTCAGAAGTTTCTCCAAACCGCCCAAGCCCTCAACCTCGCTTATAACAAGGAGTATTGCGTTTTGTGCACAACCAGACTCGCCATCGGCTATGTCGTAGAAAACGGAGTTCTAGGGCCCGACCCCGACCATATGCGCCCTGTACTGCAACTCCCCCTTCCCCACTGCCCCAAGGCCCTGAAAAGGTGCCTCGGGTTCTTTTCCTATTATGCCCAGTGGGTCCCCAACTATGCGGACAAAGCCCGCCCACTGATCAAAGCTACCATCTTCCCGCTAGCGGCTGAGGCCCGCCTGGCCTTCAGCCGCATCAAGGCAGATATTGTCAAAGCCGCGATGCGCGCGGTGGACGAGTCCGTCTCCTTCCAGGTGGAGAGCGATGCGTCAGAGGTCGCACTCGCCGCCACCCTTAACCAGGCAGGCAGGCCAGTAGCATTTTTCTCCCGTACCCTCAACGCCTCCAAAATTCGACACTCCTCAGTCGAAAAAGAAGCTCAAGCCATCGTGGAAGCTGTACGGCACTGGAGGCACTACCTCGCTGGTAAGAGGTTTACACTCGTCACCGACCAACGGTCGGTAGCTTTCATGTTCGTCAATACACAGCGGGGCAAGATCAAGAACGATAAAATCTTGAGGTGGAGGATCGAACTCTCCACCTATAATTACGATATAGTGTATCATCCTGGGATGTTCAACGAGCCACCAGATGCCCTGTCCCACGGCACATGCGCCAGCGTGCAAGATGACCGAGTCCGGGCCATACACAATGACCTCTGCCACCCAGGGGTCACCCGGCTTATCCACTACATCAAGGCCCGCAACCTGCCCTACTCCACTGAGGAGGTCAGGGCCATGACCAGGGACTGCCAAATCTGCGCGGAGTGTAAGCCGCACTTCCATCGACCGGATAAGGCCCACTTGGTGAAGGCATCCCGGCCCTTTGAGTGCCTCAGTATCGACTTCAAAGGGCCCCTCCCCTCTACCAACCGCAACGCGTATTTTCTCAACGTCGTTGACGAGTACTCCCGTTTCCCCTTTGCAATCCCTTGCCCCGACATGACCGCGGCCGCTGTCATTAAGGCCCTACATAGTATCTTCACCTTGTTCGGTTTCCCCACTTACGTCCACAGTAACCGGGTCTCCTCGTTTATGAGCGACAAACTGCGTCAGTACCTGCTCGGTAAGGGGATCGCCTCGAGCAGGACTACCAGTTACAACACCCGGAGAAACGGACAGGCAGAGAGGGAGAACGCGACGGTATGGAAGGCCGTCCTCCTGGCCCTATGGTCTAGGAATCTTCCAGCTTCCCATTGGCAGGAGGTCCTCCCCGACACGCTCCACTCCATTAAGTCACTTCTTTGCATAGCCACGAACGAGACCCCTCATGACCGCCTGTTTGTTTTCCCTGGGAAATCCATCTCCGGGGTCTCGCTTCTGTCCTGGCTGAAGACACCGGGGCCCGTACTCCTCCGGAAACATATGAGGAGCCATAAGTCCGACCCCCTGGTCGAGAGGGTCCAGCTCCTTCATGCCAATGCCCAGCGCACCCCGACGGCCGACAAGATATGGTCTCCGTCCGGGACCTGGCACCCGCAGGATCCCCTACCATCACCGACCCCCCCAACCTACACCGAACATCGCCCCCGCCACTACATGGCCTCCACACTCCCTCCGACACCGTCTTCCCCCATCACCGACCTACAGGGATGAAGCTCCAGAAGACACGCTCCCAGCGTCCACACCTGTGCCCGCATCGACGAGTTTAACACCCAAGCCCACACCGACGAGTTCGACACCCGTGCCCGCTGCGAAACCAGGGCTCAGGCGATCGCAGCGCATGATCAGGACGCCGGACAGACTCAACCTGTGAGTCCTTCACCCCCGCCGGACTTCAATTTTTTAACAGGGGGTGAATGTGGTGAACGTATTATGGTAACCATTCACCACTGTATTACATTTTATTATGCTGTTTCCCATGTGGGCGCCACCTATGGACCATTGTACTGTATTACACCGCTTGTATCATGTTGGTGCCCTTGTGGGCTCTGCCCATGGCTCCGCCCCCTTGAGGGGAGGTATATAGAGCAGCTATCCTGTAGGCGGCTCTCACTAGCAGAGCAGTCGCAGGCAGGCACTGTTCTAGTTGATTAAAGCCACTGTTCACTTCAACTCTCTGTCTCGTGTGAATTAATGGTCGCATCACATGGGATGGAGGATGCTGACAACCCTCTCTACGATGATCTCTGGTGCTCCACATCGTATGACAACATCTGACTCATGCCCATGGTAGCATTTTTCACCATCCACCATACGAGCTGGCCATTCCATCTCAAGGTCATGCTGAATCCCTGGAGTGTCAATGCTGGGGATAGTTGGGGAACAGGTGGGGGGAGGGAGGAGGGGGAAGCATGGTCCCACAGGGAACGGCGGCACCTGGCGGCCTTCCGCCCGGTCCAGGTATTGGGTTCTCCTTCTCTCCTCTACGGCGTCCAGGATGGTCTCCAGCTCAGCGTCGCTGAACCATGGTGCTAATCTCCTTCCAGCCATCTTGTTGGCTGTGGCGGTCTGTGTGGGGGGGATGGACCGTTTAAATGCGGCTGTGGCATGTGAGCCTGATGAGTGCCAATCACAGACCCGGTGAATCTGGCACCGTTGTTCCTGGAATTGATTGCATTCCACATGGCGCCGGTGCTGGCTCATTAAACGTTGCTCGATAGGTGCAGATGTTGTGCCAATTTCTTTGTCATAATATTCCACACATCCTCTGTTGGCATCAACACTTAGTCTCAAAAATGGTGAATCCAGCCCTATGTTCTCCGTAGTACAGGGCGGCACCGTAGCACAGTGGTCAGCACCAGTGCTTCACAGCACCAGGGTCGATTCCCGGCTTTGTCACTGTCTGTGCGGAGTCTGCACGTTCTCCCCGTGTCTGCGTGGGTTTCCTCCGGGCGCTCCAGTTTCCTCCCACAAGTCCCGAAAGACGCACTGTTCGGTAATTTGGACATTCTGAATTCTCCCTCAATGTACCCGAACAGGCGCCGGAATGTGGCGACGCGGGTCTTTTCACAGTAAGCTCATTGCAGTATTAATGTGTGCCGACTTGTGACAATAAAGATTATTTTTAAAATTATTCTTTAAAGAATCGCAGCTGATTTGCGCTCACAATGAAGCATGAATCAGGATTCGAGTTCCAATTCTTTACCATGCAAATGTATGTATGGCGACGATTGCGAGAGATTCCCCGGTAAATCCCATTAGCATTTTGAGCAGGTGGACCGATAGCTAGGACTGGCGGTGACCTGACCCCTCCCCCCTGCCCCCACAGCAGCCCACCACCAGGAACCCCCTAATTAGAGGGACCCCAGTAGAGATCCCGAATTAGAGAGCCCCCAGCATGGAACCCCAGTTAGAGAGACCACCACCAGAGACCTACATAAGTGAGACCCCTGCTTGGAAGCTCCCCCATAAGAGAGGTCCCTGCCTTGAAGCCCCCCATAAGGGACACCTCTGCCTGGAAGACCACCTTAAGAGGCATCCCTGCCTGGAAGCCCCCCATAAGAGAGACCCGTAGCTGGAAGCTAGAGAGCAGTCCAGATCGAGGCAGTGAAACAATCACTGCTTTAAAACTCACCTGTGCATTTCTCTGTGAAATTGCTTTAAAGTACCCAGCTGTGAAACTAACCATAACATTTCTGAACATCTAGCTATGATTGACAGCTCCCGGACCACATTGAAGACAGTTAAATGCTTTCTGTTAGTTTCATAACCAGATACTTCAATGCCACTCAAGCCTGAAGGGAAAGGAATGAAACAATACAGACAGTTCAGTGTGTGTGGAGGCTCTCAATCACAGCTAGTGAAAGCAATTCACAAAGAAATGAATGAAAGGCTTTCAGATCAAACATCTGAGGGGTTTTAAACCCATCTGACTGGTTTTCTCTTTCCAGGAATTAACAGGTGCTGCTTCCTCTGCCTGAGCCAGTAGATCTATGCTCTCTAGCTCCCAGGCAGGAGTCTCTCTTCTGGGGGGTTTCCAGGCAGAGGTCTCTCTAATTGGGGGTCTTTGATGGGAGTCTCTCTAATTGGTGGGTCTCAGGTGGGGGGAGTCTGGTGGAGGTGGGGTGGGCAGGTATTGCATTGTGGGGGGGGGGGGGGAGGAGGGTGGCTCTCGGATGGACTTTGGGGGCAACTCCCATAAAGAGTTATCCCCTTGGCCCACCGCGAGGTCCACTGTGTCAGGGCCATGTTTGCCAAGACCTGCACCAGTTTTCACCCACGTGATTTCACCATAGGATCACACGGGCCCGGTGAATGTGGTCCCCGGCCGCTTAATAGAATGCAAATAGAGATGTGAACCTCGATTCCGATGCCAGTGAGGAACCGGAGCATCGGAATGGGATCAATCCCATTTTTTGCCTGACGCCGGATTCACTGCCTGATTGCGAATCACCATTCCAGTGTGGCGAACCGAAGAATCCAGACCCAGGTGTTTCAGCATAGCCCATCGCAAAGTAAAATCTCCTCGACTGTCATTTTTTGACGAAGTGACTGAAGTAGTGGACAGGATGATGTCTATGAATGACAGTTATTTGGACTTCTTGATAACATTTGAAAATAGACTGTTAGCTAAAGTTGAAGCCGATGTAATTGAAGGCAAATTATTGAGGAATTTGGTTGAGTGGCAGCTGATAGAGTAGAAATAATGAGCAGGTACCTTACGTGCCAGGATGTGACTAGTGATGTCCGACAATGAGGTGTTTGGGACCCTCAACTATTCACCTTATTTGTTAATGAGTTTGATGATGGAGTAGAACGCATCGTCAGATTTGCTGATGTCACAAAGGTAGGCAGTATTGTAAGCAATGTAGGTGGAAGCACAAAATCACATAGAAATATAGATAGAGTGAATGAGCAAAACTATGGCAAATGAATTTAAATGTATTGAATGAATTTGAATGTGAGGTCATCCATTTTGGATAGAAAGGAGCTGGAATAGATTCTAATTGGTGAAAATCTAGAAACATTGGAGCTCGAGGTACATAGATTATTAAAATGCCATCAACAGGTGCAGAAAATAAGCAGAAAGGCTCCTAAAATGCTGGCTGCTAAACAATGAGAATGCACTGGGGTACAAGTCACATTGCAGTTAAACAAAGCCCTGGTTAGACAACACCGAGAGTATTGTGATCAGTTCTGGACACCATCTTAGAAAGGATATCTTGGCTTTGTAAGGAGTCCAGTGAATATTTAAAAGAGAGAAATACTTGCATTTATACAGAATTTTTCATGTAGCATAAAGGCCTGGCATAGAAAAGGTAGGCCTGGGACTGGGTATAGCACCACCCAAACTGTGATGTAAAGGAACACTTGGGACTGGATTCTCCGATTCTGAGACTAAGTGCTGACGCAGTGGCCTTTTACGACCTGAAAAACGGCGCAAAACGGTCACCGATCCCCCGTCTGGTGGGGGACTAGCAGGCACGCATCATAGAGCACCGGGCTCTAGCTGTGGATATAGCCGGAGAATTGCCGGGTCTGTGACCGCTCATGCGGACGGCAGTGGCCTGCAGCGGCCACGCCGTGCAACATGGCGCTGGCCGTGCGGACGCGGCCTACCAAAAACTGTCCCCCATTGACCAGGCTCGCTACCCCTGGACTACCCCCACCAGTGCCCCCAGTCCCCGCCAAAGCCCCCCCCCCCGCCCACGGATCGACTTCCCCCAACTGTGGCGGCGCTGGACTCAGTCTGCAGCCGCCACGCCGAGTTCCCGAAAATCAATACCACAAGCGACCGACGCCAATTCAGCCCATCGGGGGCGGAGCATCGGGGGAGGGCCTCAGGTAACATCCCGAGGCCATCCATATGGCATGCGGCGTACTCCTAGAGTACGCCGTTTTGGACTGGGCGCTGCATCGCAAAAGCGGCGCCGCCCCGATTTCGGTGCAAAGGTGGATTCTCCAAACTGAGCCGTGGCTGACACTTTACCAGGACGATACCTGGACTCTAAGGGTTAAACCCAGATCACATTCCCTGGAAGTTAGAAGGTTCACAAGTGATTTGAGTGAAATTTCAGGATATTAGGGCGAACAGACTGCGGTAGACAGTGACAAACAATTTCTGGTGATTGGGAGAGTCTAGGACTAGTCTACAAATTAGAGATAGATCTTTCAGGATTGAAGTTAGGAAACATATCTACACACAAAGGGTGGTAGAGGTTTGGATCTCGATTCTGCAAGCAGCAGATGATGCTGCAACGACACGAATGCTGAATGCTGAGATTTTGCAATTCAGAAATAAAAATAGAAAATGCTAAAAGTATTCAGCAGGCTAGGCAGCATCAATTGAGAGAAACACAGAGTTAATGTTTTGGGTCAATGGTGCTAGGTCAATTGTTAATTTTAAAATCGGAGATATTTGGATTTTTGTTAATCTCAGGGATTAAGCAATAGAGGGAAAAGGTAGGTCGATGGAGTTAGGTCACCAATCAGTTATGATCTCATTGAATGCTGGAACAGGTTTGAAAGGAGAAATGGTTTACTTAAGTGTCAGCACTACTGCTCTGATTAATACAAACCCAACAAGATACCTCAGCCCCAGCACTAGAATCTTTCAATTTCTTGTACCTGCTATTTTTAATGGTAAACTCTGTGTGGTTTGAAAATGCCGGGTAAATCATGATTTGAAATGGCCCAAGCTCACTTCACTTTAGACTCGTAACACTAGATTCACTGATAGTGGTGGGCTAGCACTTGTCCGGTTTGTATGCATTATGGTGTTGGTCTTCAAATAGTATTCTGGACAACTCAAGCTCGACACATACTCGGACATTTTCTGCTTTGAGGGGCTTAAAAGTTATGTTCTGGAGTAGCAGGGCAGTACAATAAGTTGCTCCATCCTTATTTATCCAGTCTCCAGTTACCTGATACCTGGGTGAATCTGATGAAAACAGATTTTCACAGGGAACTACCGGCTCGCCGATCTTGAATCTTCAGTCCTTTAGAAACTTTGGAAACAGAACTGGACCATTCAGCACCTCATGCTGCTCTGTCATTGGGTTTTATCGTGGCTGGTCTGTCCTTCAGCTCCATTTATCCACCTCTGCTCCTTATCCTCAGTACCCTAAACTGACAAAAAAATCTCATTTCCAATTGACTTACAACATCCACATTGGAGTGGAGGGTGCATGGTATGGGGGAAAGTTCTAGATTTCTTCTACCCTTGGTGTGCAAAAAGGCTTCCTGATTTTACTCCCAAGTGGCCTAGCTTTAATTGAAAACAAGTGACAAACAAGTCAGTGTCATATGACACCAACCCGCTTCTCCATCTTGCTCGCTGCTATGCTCACCTCCGGCAAAATTACCAGTAGGTGTGGAGATAATCGACAGGACAGAGGGAACTGTATCCATCTATGTCAAAACCACTCCCAACCTCAGTCAAAGAGCTCCAGTGTGCAGATGACAAGTGTGTGCGCTCACAGAGTAGCTGAACTCCAGGTCACTGCCAACTCCTCTCCTGAAGCGTGTAAAGAAATGGGCCTTTCACTAAACCCTCGGGAAAATGAAGTTCCCCTTCCAGCCAGCTCCCACAGTAAAACTCCTCCCCCAATGATTAAGATCAATCCTGGAAAATGTGGACTCTTTTCCACATCTTGGGAGTTTCCTCATGATGAAGGCAGGATAATAATAATAATAATAATATTTACTTTGTCACAAGTAGGCTTACATGAACATTGCAATGAAGTTACTGTGAAAATCCCCCAGTCGCTACATTTTGGCGCCTGTTCAGGTACACAGAGGGAGAATTCAGAATGTCTGAATTTACCTAACAAGCACATCTTTCGGGGCTTGTGGGAGAAAACCGGAGCACCTGGAGGAAACCTACTCAGACAGAGGGAGAAGGTGCACACTCCGCACAGACAGTGACCCAAGCTGGGAATCGAACCTGGGACCTTGGCGCTGTGAAGCAACAGTGCTAACCACTGTGCTACCATGTGAAGCATAACTGGAGACAAATAGGAGACCCTGGCTTGTGATCGACCAAAATGAGGAAGGCTCATTCGGGAAGGTACCAAATATATTGAGGGACATTGTCGGGATTATGTAGAGGCAAAATTGAGGCATCAGAAGGAGGGCAAAAAACCCTCCAATCAAACCAGGTCTCCAAACCATCAAGCATCACTGGCCCCACATGTGGCGGAGTGTGCAGATTGTGCATTGGATTTGTCAGCCATTTCAGGACCCATCGAACCGGAGTGGAAGCCCTGGGTGCTTAGGGACTGCCAAAGAAGGACGATTTCTATGCCAAC
The DNA here is from genome assembly GCF_047496885.1 of Scyliorhinus torazame. Taxonomy (NCBI): domain Eukaryota; kingdom Metazoa; phylum Chordata; class Chondrichthyes; order Carcharhiniformes; family Scyliorhinidae; genus Scyliorhinus; species Scyliorhinus torazame. The sequence continues at coordinate 98,302,686 of NC_092724.1, read as the reverse complement.
TATGCTGGTGACCTATCACTGGCACTGCTGAGTTAAGGGGGTAAATATTGCACAAATCATTATCTGGAATGACCCAATTTTTCCAAACTGCTTCTGAAGCATGCCCCAAATCACAATTGTTTGTTGTTAACCCTTCCTTTGTATTATATTGAGAGCAGCTCTATGCTGTGAACACGAGACCATCAGCACGTGGGCTGAGGTTGCCAACCACATTACAATGCACCTGAAAACAAAGTAATTCTTTCACCTCATCAGTCTGACCAAAGATTCAAAGCAGATCTCCAACATGAAAAAAAAGGTTTGCCCTGCACTGTTCCACCCTTTTCTATACTAATATATCCTGGGCACATGACATCGCCGTAATTAACTGCTCATTGTCTCACTAAGTGTCAAAGAGTTACATTACCCTACTGTGAATGACATATGGCACTACAATGCTCAGCAAAAATCACCTACTACTGACGTGACACATGCCCACTGATTCCTCACCACACACAGCTGCAAAGTGCCAAAAACCTGCTCCTCGGGCCTTTGCCAATCCTCCTCCGTAGGCCCGTTGCTAAGGAGATGCCTGAAACTGGCCCAGGGCGGCTCTCCTGCTGATTCATCACCCCTCTGCCATTTCCCTCCTCCTCTCCCACTGAGCCCAATCCTCCACTCAGTCTCCCAGGGCAGATTCTGAGAGTCAGATGAATGTACAAAACTGTGAAAGCTGTGAAGTTCAAAAGCATAACAATAGTATGTAACCTTCCTCGATTAATAATAGAAAAACACTGCCAAATTTGCCAAGATGCGAGAGAATTAGCGATCAATAAATAAATATATTGGCATTATAAGGTGCAACTGACTGTATTTTTAATTCCAAACAAAATTGTTTCTGCCTCAAGGAAAGAAGGATTATTCATGGAGGGTTTCTGACTGCTGAAGTCAGTTTTGAAGTGTGTAGCAAAGATTGAAGATTGACAATATTGAAAATGCAAACAACTCAACTGTGCTTAACCCTTAAAATGGGAAACAAAGTCATCTAACAAAGACAGCGTTGAAATGGAATTTTAGTTTAATATAAACATGGCAGCTAATCTTTCAATGGATAATACAAATCAAACCTTTATTTTTCATTGTGTTATCTCTCCTCTTCCCCAAAGCAGTCTCCCTCTCTTGACTTGCAGTTTGAGGAGCTTGTTGCATATTCATGGTCTAAATTGGGACTGACTAAATATTCCAAAAAGACCATAGATCCATAGAATTCCTGCAGTGCAGAAGGACGCCATTCGGCCCATCGAGCCTGCACCTGCCCTCTGAAAGAGCACCCAATCTAAGCCCACTCCCTCACCCTATCCCTGTAACCCCGCCTAACCTTGCACATCCCTGGGCATTAAAGGGCAATTTAGCGTGGCCAATCCACCTAACCTGCACGTCTTTGGACTGTGGGAGGAAACCTGAGCACCAGAAGGAAACCCACGCACACACGGGGAGAAAGTGCAAATTCCACACAGTAAGCCAAAGCCAGAATTGAACCCAGGTCCGGGGTGTTATGAGGCAGCAGTGCTAACCACTGTGGCAGTGCAGAAATGCTTAAACAGTACTTTTAAAAATAGATTTTTTTTAAAAAAGGACTTATTTGCCACATGGTGGAAAATAAATTCGGGTCAGGAATCCCAGTATGCTGGAGGCTGAGAATCTCACAAGTGAGAACAGGAGACACCGCCGGGTGGCGCCAACGTGACCGCTTTAAAGTTGTGAATGAAGTCGTGGGAATCTTTGAAAAAGATTGCAGCTTACCCTTCACAACTTCAGCTGAGGGACAGTGCGGGGCCCGTCGCCGCCAGTAAATTCACAGCACCTACTTACAGCGGAATGCACTTGCAAATGATAATATTTCACCTGCATTATTTTTGTGTGCAGAAACCATGAACATGGGGCAAGAGGTAACCGTCTATCCAAATATTTACGGAACACTTTCCTTAAACGGGTGCAATTAAATCGCGGGAGAGGAGGCGGGAGCAGAGAATACATTAATACCAACTATTGCACACTGTTTGATATAAATACATCAGAAAGACACATTTCCAACTTGCTCCCAGTTAAATTCCCCAGTCCTCTGCAAGCTGGGCCATTAAATAAAGATTCAATGATCTTCAAACTGCAGACAACTTGATTCTTATCAGTTTTCGGTCTCATATTCATGGACTGACTATAAAAATAAAGCCCATAACGATTTTAAGATGATGAATTGCAATTGGCAGTTAATTGCATCCCACAATATTTCCACTCAGTTCTGATCAGAAATGATGACCCGAAGCACAAAAGCGGAACGTGACTGGATGTTAACCTTGCACCAGGTTCCTCCATTCGCATTGAACAGGCAGCTGTGCTCGTTCGCGGCTCCTGTTTAAAGACAGGAACAGGGACAGCTGAGTGTGAGGCAGACCCGCGCTGGCCGTGCACTCGGGACTCGCTTTTAACTCGGTTTCAGACGAAATGAGTTCACATTGAGGGCTGCTGAACTCGGGCCAAAGCTGAGCTGTCCTTTCGGTAACTTTGCAGCATGTCCCCCTTGGCACACATTGCCTCCTCGACAGGTGGTACATTGTAGGTGAGACTGTCACTGGCCCGCTCCCTTGTCAGGATTAGTATTGTGTTAAGTTCTGAACAACGGGGCGGGGGGAGGCGGGGGGCAGAGAGAGAGAAAGGGAGGGAGAGAGGGGGAGTGAAAAAGAGGGGAGGCGAGTAGGAGAAGTGAGAAAGAGAGAAGAGGGAGAGAGAGAAGAAGAGGAGAGAGAGAGGCTAGTAAGACAGAAGAGTGTGAGAGAGAAGAGGAGAGAGAGAGAAAAGGACAGTAAGCCAGAAGAGTGTGAGAGAAAGAGGAGAGAGAGGAGAGAAGAGGAGAGAGAGAAGAGGATAGTAAGACAGAGGAGTGTGAGAAGAGAGAGGGGAGATAGGAGAGTGAACAGAAAGCAGAGGAGAGAAGAGGAGAGTGAGAGAGGAGAGAAATTAGGAGAAGAAAGAAAAGGGAGAAGAAAGAGAGAGGGAGAGAGGGAGGAGGAAGGGAAGAGGGAGGGAGAGAAAGTGAAGGGGAGAGACAGAGAGAGGGCGAGAAGAGGAACGAGAAAGAGAGAGAAGCGAAGAGGAGAAGAGAGCGGGACTGGAGAGGGCGGGAGTGGAGAGAGGGGAGAATGTGGAACAGGCTGGAGCTTTGTTACTGCCAAGGGGAGTGTTTTATCGACAGAAGGACAAGTAGTGAATGGAGAGATGGGGGGTGGGGGGGGGGGGGTGATAAAAACTGGATGAGCTTTTAAACAACAGAATAGAGAAGATGGGGCGAACGGTCTGTTTCTTAGCTGTAGGGATTGGGTAAACACCCCAAATCCTACACAGAACGAGTCGCTTTGATAATTTGATGCGTAAGCCAGCATCTTTAGAACAGAAAATACCCAGGCAACCATTTGAAACCACACATTTTGCCCCCCGTTTCCCGGTACGCTTCGCTTGGCCGGTTTCACGGGGACATGGGAGAGGTGGGAGGTCGGAGTGAGACCCAGCGGAGGGTTCAGTTGTGAATGGGAAACATATGGGGGGACAGGGGTTTGAACGGATCACCAAGGACAGGGGTAGCTGCAGATCATAAGATTCATCTGAATCCACAGCGATGGGAAAGTTCAGACACTTGGGCAGCAAGTCCAGTAGACAGGGAGAGGGGGAGAATGCTTCGAGATCAATCGGGAAACGATATGAGTGGGTCGGGTAGGTAGGTGGAGAGATTACGAGATGGGTCGACAGATATAGAAAGATGATAAGGATATCAGTTTCCAGATAGATCAGTGGCAGAGTAAACGATTGTACAATACTTAAAGATTAATAGACAATTTACAGCACAGGATAATAATGCGGTATGATAAATAGATAAACAGAAACAAATGGCCACAGATAATGACTATAAATCGGGTTGTTAGCTGCAAATAGATAAATTATACATCTATACTGTATATGGGCCATGGCTGGCTTAGATTAATAGCCTGTGTAGACTCTTGCCGTAAATAGCGACCCATCTCCGATGCTGACAGTTAACCCGGCTCTCTCCGAGCACAGGTCCATGTGAAGGATATGCAGTGTGTGTGTTTGTGTTGTGGGTACTTTGCTCGCCCAGTCCTGACAGTTTGCTCGGTGGTGGCTCAGTGCGGCAATTCTGGGACCCAGCTCTGAGGGTCTGGGACTATCTGGGACCCTGCTCTGGTTTGTGTGTGTGTGGGGGGGGGGGGGGGGTTCTGGGTCCCTATTGTGGGAGAAGTGCACTTGAGTCCCTGCTCTTGGGGCGATGCATCTGGGTGCCTGTGCTTGGGGTATCTGGGTCCCTGTGCCTGGGGTATCTGGGTCCCTGTGCTTGGGGTATCTGGGTGCCTGTGTTTGGGGTATCTGGGTGCCAGTGCTTGGGGTATCTGGGTCTTGTGCTTGGGGTATCTGGGTGCCTGTGCTTGGGGTATCTGGGTGCCTGTACTTGGGGTATCGGGGTCCTTGTGCTTGGGGTATCTGGGTCCCTGTGCTTGGGGTATCTGGGTGCCTGTGCTTGGGGTATCTGGGTGCCTGTGCTTGGGGTATCTGGGTGCCTGTGCTTGGGGTATCTGGGTGCCTGTGCTTGGGGTATCTGGGTGCCTGTACTTGGGGTATCTGGGTCCTTGTGCTTGGGGTATCTGGGTGCCTGTGCTTGGGGTATCTGGGTGCCTGCGCTTGGGGTATCTGGGTCCCTGTGCTTGGGGTATCTGGGTCCCTGTGCTTGGGGTATCTGGGTGCCTGTGCTTGGGGTATCTGGGTGCCTGTGCTTGGGGTATCTGGGTGCCTATGCTTGGGGTATCTGGGTCCTTGTGCCTGGGGTATCTGGGTGCCTGTGCTTGGGGTATCTGGGTGCCTGTGCTTGGGGTATCTGGGTATCTGTGCTTGGGGTATCTGGGTGCCTGTGCTTGGGGTATCTGGGTGCCTGTGCTTGGGGTATCTGGGTGCCTGTGCTTGGGGTATCTGGGTCCCTGTGCTTGGGGTATCTGGGTCCCTGTGCTTGGGGTATCTGGGTGCCTGTGCTTGGGGTATCTGGGCGCCTGTGCTTGGGGTATCTGGGTGCCTGTGCTTGGGGTATCTGGGTCCTTGTGCCTGGGGTATCTGGGTGCCTGTGCTTGGGGTATCTGGGTCTCTGTGCTTGAGGTATCTGGGTGCCTGTGCTGGGGTATCTGGGTCCCTGTGCTTGAGGTATCTGGGTGCCTTTGCTTGGGGTATCTGGGTGCATGTGCTTGGGGTATCTGGGTATCTGTGCTAGGGTATCTGGGTCCCTGTGCTTGGGGTATCTGGGTGTCTGTGCTTGGGGTATCTGGGTCCCTGTGCTTGAGGTATCTGGGTGCATGTGCTTGGGGTATCTGGTTATCTGTGCTAGGGTATCTGGGTCCCTGTGCTTGGGGTATCTGGGTGTCTGTGCTTGGGATATCTGGGTGCCTGTGCTTGGGGTATCTGGGTCCCTGTGCTTTCGGTATCTGGGTGCCTATGCTGGGGTATCTGGGTCCCTGTGCTTGGGGTATCTGGGTGCCTGTGCTTGGGGTATCTGGGTCCCTGTGCTTGGGGTATCTGGGTCTCGGTGCTTGGGGTATCTGGGTGCATTTGCTTGGGGTATCTGGGTGTCTGTGCTTGGGGTATCTGGGTGCCTTTGCTTGGGGTATCTGGGTCTCTGTTCTTGGGGTGTCTGGATCCCTGCTCTGGGGGAGGGGGCGGGGGGTATTCTTGGTCTCTGCTCTGGGGGGAAGGGGTATCTGTGCCTTGTTCTGGGGAGGAGATATCAGGGCCCATGTTCCGAGGGGGGGGGGGGGGGTATCTGGGTACTTGTCATGTCTGTATCTGGGTCCCTGTTCTCGGGGGTAACTGGGTCCCTGTCTTGTGGAAGGATATCTGGGTCGCTCTATCTGACCCTGTCGGGTCTTTTCTGACACTGCCGCCTCCCCTCTCCTCTCCCAGAGCCCCGCTGTGGAGAGTAAATGGGTGAGAGAGTTCAGGCTGCCCCTTACCTGTACCACTGGAGCCCTTTGCCGTAGTGCCTGTCGAAGAAATGCGGCTCCGCTCCCAGCGCCCTGACTGCCGGGTGCAGCCGCATGAACTCCAGCAGCGCCCGGGTGCCCCCTTTCTTCACGCCGATGATGAGAGCCTCGGGCAGCCGGCGCAGGGCGCACCACCAGCGGCTGCCCGCTTTGGCCGTGCCGTTCGCCGCCTCCCTGGCCGGGGGCGAGTGTCCCGCCGCCGCCTCCGGGGCTCCGCTGCCCTGCTGCGGCTCAGCGCCGTCCGGCCCGGCCGTCGGGGTGTCAGATCCGGACGAGGGCTCCTCGTCGCTGGGCTGCGGCCGCCCCTCCGCGCGGAGCTGGCGGCTCAAGCCCGGCTCCTGGCTCCTGGCCCCCGCCGGGACTGAGTCGCAGCAGCCGGTCAGGATATAGAGGCAGAAGAGCGAGAGGGTGAAGAGCGAGAACATGGCCAGGTGTTTGTGCAGGAGGCTCCCGGTGAACAGGCTGACTTGGTGGAAGCTCCTACATGCCATTCCTCAGAGCGATGCCCATTCTCGCCCATCCTACTGGCATCAATGCCCTCTCATCTTCACTGCTGCCAGCACTGAACAGCATCATTCCATCCTAGACTGCCCTGCAAAAAAGAACTCTTCAAATGATCTTCAACTTTTCCCTCTTTCCCCCTTCTATTTTTTTGCTTTACTGTTTGGGTTTGCTGCCTCTCTTGCAGCTCTGACAGAGGCTGGGTCGCTCTCACTCTCTCACCCGCACTCAGTGTGTGTGTGTGTGTCTGTGACAGGCAGCTTGCTGGATTTAATTCTTCCCCCCTCTCTCTCTCTCACTCCCTCCTGCTAAACAGGACTGGCTCCAGGCACTTTTCATTCATTCATTCATTCATAGAACCCGAGACAAGCCTGGACCCAGCTCGACTGGCAACAGGGGGGTGGCATTCCCATTGGGCCAGGCGGGGCTCGTGGGCGTGGCTATTCAAATCAGGAGTGTTCTAATTGGACGCGAGTCGGGATGGGCGGAGCAATGGTTTGCTTCCTGTTCACATGGACCTTTCTTGTCGTGAGTGGAGGCTGGAGAATTGCAATCCGTTCCCCGCAGCAGAGGTAGTGATCCTCCTCTGCCTCTCTCCCTCTTTAAAAAAAAAGGGTGATCAGCCACAAGAGCGATCAGTCGCTGATTCGGATCCAATAACTTTCGCTCACGTGCAAGGGAAGTTTTGTTGGCGTAAGAAAAATACAAAGAGGGGCACAAGAATCAGAACACTGCTTGGAAATCTGAAATTAAATATAATGGTGCTGGAAACACACAGCAGCAGCTCCGACAGCATCCGAGTAAAGAGCTGCATTCCTTTCGAACCCATTCGACCTGAAACTATCACGGGGGGAATACCCTGTTTGAAAGGGGCGCCGGCGGGACTCACAAGGGGCCGTAGTGTTTGGAGAGAAAGGTCCACTTGTGAGTGAGGGGATGGGCCACGAAATGAGTGGCTTGACCCAGGGGACTCGTCCCTGGAGGTCATCGTTTGAGCAGTGAGGGAAGATCAGGCCTGGTTTCAAGATGCCAACCGTGAGTGTGGTACCTACCCAGGTATGGTGTCCAGGTTCAGTGCCCATTTGTGGTGCCCAGCGCAGAACCCAAAGTGTGGTTCTCATTTGTGGTGTACAGGTGTAGTGCCCAAGTGTGTTGCCCAGGTGCAGTTCCCAGACACAGTGTCTATTTGTGGTGCCCAGGTGCAATGCCGAAGTGTGGTGCCCAGGTGCATTGCCTAGGAGTGGTGCCCAGATGGACCTGGATCTAGAGCTGTAAAAAGTTCAATAATCATGGCAAGGTGAGTGTCTCAGCTGGCAACTATAGTTAGCTCACCACCTGAGCACTCTCCTGCACACTACATTTAAAATTCATTTATGGGATGTGGGCGTCGCTGGTTCGGCCAACATTTATTGCCCATCCCTAATTGCCCTTCAGAAGGTGGTGGTGAGTTGCCTTCTTGAAACGCTGCAGTCCTTCACGTCCAGTTTCATTCCTTTTTAGTGTTTTCGTAGCGGTTGAATACAACTGAGTGGCTTGCTAGGCCATTTCAGAGGGCATTTAAGAATCAACTACATTGCTCTGAAACTGGACGGACCACCCAACATCGACTCAGGCACCGGAAATGACAATAGCAACTCCAGCCCTGTCAACCCTGCAAAGTCCTCCTTACTAACGCCTGAGAGCTTGTGCCAGTTGGGTGAGCTGTCTCACAGGCTAGTTAAACAGCAGCCTGACGCAGTCATACCCACAGAATCATACCTGACAGACAATGTCCCAGACACCGCTATCTCCATTCCTGGGTATATCCTGTCTCACTGGCAGGACAGACCCAGCAGAGGCGGCGGCACAATGGGATGCAGTCGAGAGGGAGTTGCCCTCCTCAACATCAAATCTGAAGTCGCATGTAAGCCAGACCAGGTAAGGATGGCAGATTTCCTTCCCTGAAGGACATTAGTGAACCAGATGGGTTTTTACGACAATTGACAATGGTTTCATGGGTATCGTTAGACTTTTAATTCCAGATATTCCACTTTTCCACACTCTGCTATCACACACACTCCTTTCTCTCCAGCCTCCTTCTCAAATCCCAATCTCAACAGACAACACTCAAACACTTATAGAATTTACAGTGCAGAAGGAGGCCATTCGGCCCTTCGAGTCTGCACCGGCTCTTGGTAAGAGCATCCTACCCAAGCCCACACCCCCACCATATCTCCATAACCCAGTAACCCCATCCAACACTAAGGGTAATTTTGAACTAAGGACATTTAGCATGGCCAAACCACCTAACCTGCACATCTTTGGACTGTGGGAGGAAACCGGAACACCCGGAGGAAACCAACGCACACACGGGGAGAATGTGCAGACTCTGCACAGGCAGTGACCCAAGCCGGGAATCGACCTGGGACCGTGGTGCTTTGAAGCAATTGTGCTAACCATTATGCTACCGTGCTGCCCACTTGGATGTCACCTGGTGGCTCAGTCGGCAGCATAAGTGCATCTAAATCACAAAGATGTGGTGATGCCGGCGTTGGGCTGGTGTGAGCACAGTAAGAAGTCTTACAACACCAGGTTAAAGTCCAACAAGTTTTTTCCGAATCACTAGCTTTCGGAGCACTGCTCCTTCCTCAGGTGAATGAAGAGGTAGGTTCCAGAAACATATATATAGACAAAGTCTTTGACAAACCTGTTGGACTTTAACCTGGTGTTTTAAGACTTCTTACTAAATCACAAGGTTCAGGGTTTAAGTCCCACTCCAGTGCCGCGGCACAAAAATCAAGGCTGGCCACTCCACTGCAGTACCGAGGGAGTGCAGCACCATCAGAGGTGCTGCCTTTTTCTTGAGATGTTAAACTGAGGCCTTAGCTGCCTGCTCAGGTGGATATGAACAATCTGCTCTGTACTCTATAGTACCTGTGCTTCAGGAACCTGTTCAAAACTTGGTGTTTTGAAGAGGCCTTTTCTGAGAAAAATCCTGCAGGCAAGGCAGCAATTTTAAAGTCACTTCCTGTACCGTGCAGTACTGCAGACTGTACAGTGCAGTGTTTCGATTTGTATATTGATTTTGCCAGGTAAGATTTGTCCCCAGGAACCTAACTCTGGCGTTAACTTTGATTCCTATGGGAAACCATGCTCCACATAAAGGCATTTCACCTGAAGTGGCGATTTTCAGGAAAGCAATCGCTTTAAGTGGGGACAACCTGTATTTTTAAAAAGAGCTGGGGAAATATCCCTGGTGTCCTGGTCAACATAAATTCTTCAATCACCATCACAAAAAAGAGATTATCTCACCATTATCGTATGGAGAAGTTACATTCTTCCAACTCTGTTTCAGCCCACAGAGGCTGCCAGACCTGTTGAGTAGTTCCAGCATTTTCTGTTTTTACTTCTGACTTTCAGCATCCATAATATTCTGCATTTCGATAACTATTTGTGGGTGTTTGCTGTATGCAAATTAGTTGACATTTCCAATTTTACAACAGTGACCAAATTTAATTAGCTGTGAAGCACTTTGAGACAGCGGTTGTGAAAAGCACTGTATCAATGCATGTCTTCATTCCTGCCTTTCTTTCACCTGCAACCTATTTCCCTCTTGCTGCCACCAGCATCCTCAAATGTCTGACCTCCATCTGCAGCAATCAGTTAACTCTACACATTTCAAACCTTTCTTCACTGCAGGAGAAGGGAGCCCACAGCTCCAGGGCAAGGCAGAGAATCGGGATGGGGGAACTGTGGCCATGACCTGGCCTCGCAGCTGGAGGACACCCTGGAGATTGGCAGTGGAGAGATGTGGATCGCCCACAGGTATGGTGACAGCATTTGTCATCTTACTTTTGACACATAACTGGCATTCAGGTTGATTCAATGTCAGCAATCTTTGAATGTCATGATCTGAACCAGCCTAATGTGGAACTTTACTTCACCCAGGCTCAGCACTGAGTCAAGTTTTCACCTTCCACAGGGCACTGCCGGAGGAGGATGAACTTGCCATGCCCTCAGTGGATGACCAGCATTCTGAGGATGCACCATGGCATAATTCTGGCATCCCCTCCACCAGTGCAGATATGAATACCTTATTGCACTCAGCCTCTCCGTTGGCTAAGGTAGTTTATGCGGAGCTTTACGAGGGGGAGGCAGGGGTGGGGGGTTGGGGGGGTGGGAGAGGAGGTGTGGGCTTGCTCTCCAAGGGTTGTCAGCCAGGTACCAACCGCTGAAGCTGTTTAGTGGAGAGAAGAGCTGCAGAGTTGAGACAGGCACCTCAGATTAAAAAAGAAATCCAGGAGGGTGGAAGAGACATGAAAAATTTCAAATGTTTTGACTGCAATAAACTAGGCCATGTAAAGTCACAGTGTTGGTGGTTGAAGAAAAGCACTGGGAAGGCTGATGTGGTAAAACAGGATAAGACAGTGGGGTTTGTTGAAGTGGTAAAGGAAAGCCCAAGTGAAGCGAAGGAGGTGCAAAAGATTGTATAGCCTGATCAAGAAGTGATTGATAAGAAGGTGCCAGATGTCTTTAAAGAATTTACTTGTGTGGGTAAAGTTTACTCATGTGTATCAGGAGGAGCATGTAAAGAAGTCACAATTTTAAGAGATACGGGAGCTAGTCAATCTTTCATGGTAAGAGATGAGGAATTATGTAGTTTGGGAAGAATGTTGCCAGAAAAGGGGGTAATATGTTGAATTCAGGGTGAGAGGAGTAGTGTTCAATTATATAAGGTAAGGTTGGAAAGTCCAGTGAAGAGTGGTGAAGTGGTAGGAGTAATAGAGAAAGCATCTTGTCCAGGAATACAGTTTATCTTGGGTAACGATATAGCTGGATCACAGGTGGGAATGATGCCTACTGTGGTTGATAAGCCAGTGGAAAATCAGACAACTGAAGTGTTGAAGGACGAATATCTTGGGATTTTTCCGGATTGTGTAGTAACAAGGCCGCAAAGTCACAGGTTAAGACAAGAGGATAAATCAAAGAGTCAAGATGAAGTTGAAGTGCAATTATCAGAAACGATTTTTGATCGGATGTTTGGAAAAGAACAGGTGGAGGATGAGGTGGATATTTTTAGTTCGGGAAAATTGGTGGAGTTACAACAGAAAGATGTAGAAATAAAACGGATGTATCAGAAAGCATACATGGAAGAGGAATCTGATTGTATACCAGAGTGTTATTGCCGTAAAAGTGATGTCTTGATGAGAAAATGGAGACCTTTACATATGCAGGCGGATGAAAAGTGGGCAGAAGTTCATCAAGTAGTTTTGCCGGTCGGGTATAGAAAGGAGGTGTTGCGAGATGCACATGAGGTACCAGTGGGAGGTCATTTGGAAATATGGAAAACTCAAGCTAAAATCCAAAGACATTTTTATTGGCCTAGACTACATAAAGATGTAGTTAAATTTTGTCAATCATGTCACACATGTCAAGTGATAGGGAAACCTCAAGCAGTGATAAAACCAGCACCCTTAGTACCCATTCCAGCATTTGAGGAACCTTTTACAAGGCTCCTAATTAATTGCGTAGGACCGCTTCCTAAAACAAAAAGTGGGAATCAATATCTTTTGACGATAATGGATGTGTCTGCTAGGTTTCCAGAGGCCATTCCAGTACGTCATATTACAGCTAAAAAGATTGTGGAGGAGTTACTTAAATTCTTTACTAGATATGGACTATCCACAGAAATACAATCGGATCAAGGATCAAATTTTACCTCAAGATTATTCAAAGAAGTTATGGAAACCTTAGGAATAAAACAATTTAAATCAACTGCATACCATCCAGAATTGCAGGGAGCGTTGGAAAGGTGGCATCAGACATTAAAGACATTGTTGAGGGCTTATTGTCAAGATTATCCAGAGCATTGGGAAAAAGGAATTCCATTCGTACTGTTTGCAATTAGGGATGCACCTAATTAGTCAACCAAATTTCGTCCTTTTGAACTAATTTTTGGTCATGAGGTAAGAGGACCACTTAAATTGATTAAGGAAAACTTGGTGAGTGAGTAATTGGAAATTACATTATTGGATTACGCGTCAAATTTTAGGGAATGCTTAAATAGAGCAGGTGAATTGGCTAGACAACATTTAAAAGTTGCATAAAATGTGATGAAACGGGTAGCGGACAAGAAATCCAAAGTTTGTAGTTTTGCCAGTGGAGATAAAGTTTCAGGGTTGTTACCAGTGGTAGATCAGCCTTTAAAAGCTAGGTTTTGTGGACCTTATCAGATTGAAAGGAAATTAAGTGAGGTGAATTATGTGGTAAAAACACCAGATAGAAGGAAGACTCACCAAGTGTGTCATGTGAATATGCTTAAAAGGTACTCTGAAAGGGAAGGAGAGAAAAAGGAGGAGCTTTTAATGATTCTAACACAAAGTGACAAACCAAATCCAGTTGACTGTGAATTTGACATTCCTCAAATTAAATTGGAAAGCGAGGATGTTCTTGAAAATTGAGATAAATTGTTGAGTTACCTTCCAGAGGAAAAACAGACTGACCTGAAAGAGTTATTGATATCACATGGGCATATTTGTGGAGATAAATTGGGAAGTACTAAAATGGCTATACATGATGTATGGAAATGCTGTTCCAATCAAACAACATCCATATAGACTTACCCCTTTAAAATTGACACAGGTTAACAAAGAGATTGAGAGTATGCTTAAAAATGGCATAATTGAAGTGGGTTGCAGCCAATGGAGCTCACCCATAGTGATGGTACCAAACCAGTTGGTACCCAATGGTTGTGTGTGGACTATAGAAAGGTGAATGCAGTTACAAGAATGGACTCTTATCCTATTCCACGTTTGGAGGATTGCATTGAGAAAGTGGGACAATCAGCTTTTATTTCCAAACTGGATTTACTCAAAGGTTACAGGCAGGTACCTTTATCCGAAAGGGCGAAGGAGATTTCAGCTTTCGTGACTCCAGATGGTTTATACCAATACAAAGTTATGCCATTTGGCATGAAAAGCACCCCAGCCACATTTCAACGGTTATCTAACAAAGTCGTTTCAGGATTACCCAATTGTGCGGTTTTCATCGACGATCTGCTAATTTTCAGCCAGACATGGACAGAACATTTGAAACATCTGATGGAGTTATTCGATCAACTTCAGGAGGCAAGTTTTGTGATAAACCTAGCCAAAAGTGAATTTTGGAAAAGCCCAAGTCACTTTCCTTGAGGAGTTTCCGATACCCAAAAGACAAACGGAAATAATGCGATTTCGTGGCATGAGTGGATTTGATCGAACATTTGTGCGAATGTTTTGTAGCGTGATTGCTCCACTGATGGACTTGTTGAAGGAACGTCAAAAATTTCAGTGGACAGCGGACTTTCAACAGGCACTTGACGGCCTGAAAGCTGTGATAATCAATGCTCCTGTGTTGGAGAATTGCAAGGGACTCTGTGATCAGATTGAACCAAAGAATCTGACTTTAAAGAGAAATGCCGAGGTGTAGAGAAATGGACGGATTGTGCAAGGACCTTGTTGTTCAAAGAGACTATCAATCGAGAAAGATTTCAGTTGGAGGAAGAAGAACAAAAATGGACTATATTATTGTATCTGTTTGCGTTAGTTGTTCTTTTCGAAACAGAAAAGTATATTTACTGTGCGCATTTCTTAAACGATAGTGAAAAGGTGAAAAATGAAACCTTCTTGAAGTTGATGGTTTATTTTTTTTTCTTGGGGGAGGTGTCATGTGAGAGTACCTTTAAGAGATGGGTGTTTATTAATGGGTGTGTATATAAATGTCTGGAGTGAGAGTACCTTTAAGAAATGGGTGTTTATTACTGCAGTGGTGTCAGATAGTGGGTGGAGCGGGGCTGTCTGTCCGCTTTTTACTTTTGTTTTAGGCTGTTTGCTGCAGGGTGTGTTTTAGTTTCGTTTTCAGTGTTGGAGCTGAAGCCAGACCAAGCAGGTGTACTGCTGTTCTCTCTGCCATCAAAAGACTAACTCTGGATCATTTGGTGAATTCAGAATTATAAATATTCTCAGTAGTGAAGTTAAGCCTGATGTCTTTCTGTTTTGAAGGATTTTTACGTCTTATCGATGTCAAAAAGAAAAGCTTAAAGGATTACTTAGTGTTGGAGTCTTTGGGGGTTGTATTTGAATTAATGGTTGCTAAGATGTTCACTGTATGTTTTAAAAAGGTTAACTTGAATTCATAGAATCAACATTGTTTTGCTTTAAAAAATACTTTTCTATTTCTGCTGTACCACACCTGTAGAGTGGGCCGTGTGCTCCCTATACCACAATCTAGTAAAAGTTGTGGGTTAGGTGAACTCCTTGATGCACTTTTGGGGTTCTCTAAACCCTGGCCCATAACACTGCCCAAAGTTATTGATCTGGATGAAAGAGGGAAAAGCACTAAAATGCATATCCTGCCTGCTACTTGCTCTCTGTTAAAGACTATTAGGGACATGGGAATTGGTTTACAAAGGTAAAAACAACATCCATCTAGTTTCTGGTAATGATAATGGAGTTGCTGTTTTTTCATAGTAATCCATCCCTCGTCGTCTTCTGCACACACAGGAATAAGATGAGGAAGAGCACACTGGTGGAGAGCTTTAGGGACCATCGGTCTGAAGTCAGCTTTTTTCTCACAGACGTGCAACACCTAGCACATATTGTATTTCAAATTATTCCTGTACTGTACCCCAAAAGGTGATTTTCATTTGTATGAAACAACATTGACTGCTTCGACGATCTCACAATGGAGTCTGTTCCACATGTTGCCCACTCACTCACTGCAGTATTGTTTCTGCAGATTTGTTTTGAAATAAGCCCTTTTGTATGTAGCACTTGTCTGGTTCTGTTGTATGGGCAAGTTGAAATAGCTGATCATGGTCTATATTAAGGTGACTTTTGTTGTACAATGTCTGCCCCCCTTAAAGGGGCATTCCTCCCCCCTTAAGTCCCTCATTGCATTTTACAAAGTAAAGAATATAAAAGTATTATATTCAAGGTCAAGAGACATAAGAGAAAAACAACTCATCTCAGAGTCAGTCTGTCCACAGACATTTGAGTCCTCACGGATTCCTTCATCCCCCAGCCAGCTCCTCCGTCTTCAAGGTCATCTTGTTGTCTGGAGAAGACGAATATTCCGATGACTCCACCTCTTCTATAGGACTGCTCATCTCACCAATTCCCACCTAGACTACAGGGCTGATTCTGAAATTACCGGCGACCTTCACTCTGGAACAGCCACAGGAGTGCCGGCGGCACTAGCTGGACCATTCTGGAATGGGGGTTATGGTCCCCAGGCTCCATACATGCTCGACGTGCTTTCGCACAGTTCTGTCATTGACTTTTACCACATACGATCCGGGTCCAGATTGGGACACGATCTGACCGGAGAACCAAAGTGGGCCCAAGGCGGAATTCCAAACGAGATTCAGGCCACCCACCTGGGATGATCTGCCACCCTTTGTGAAGTAGGTTGATTTTTCTGTAAGGCCTGACCTGCTGTAGCCACCTGAGTTGGCCACTTCCCGACTTAAAATGGAGAACCGCAAAGGCTGAAGGGAAATTCAGCCAACACAGGCAAAAACTAGCAGGTGCAAGTTTACTGTGTATTAGACTCTGCAGAAACCCAGACAGCATCGATGCAAGCAGCCATCTGCATCGTAATGTAGCAGCTATCTACATAGTAATGAGCGATCCCCAGGAACAATCAAAACATTTTAAGGTAAACAAGGCCAAGCCTGACTCCTCGGCGCCAGCAGGAGCCAACACAAAAGAGGTTAACGGACACTTAAAGGCCGCCCAACAATCAGGGAACAGCTCCAGTATTGGAGAAATCGAACCAAGTGATTGGAACAAAGTCCAATCACTTGAAACCAGGTACGGGGTCCGCCCCGAAGGGCGGGAAGCCCCTGGGGACTATAAAGTAAAGCCCCCAAGCTACCAGTCCATACCAGCTTTTGAATCCTGCAGTTTCAGAACCCGAACTAAAGTCCATTTGTTCCCCTGACCTGGTGGGCCAGTCCGAAGCTAAGTATAGGCCTGTTAGTGATAGAAATAGCCTAGAAAGTAGAGTTTATGCATGAGTAGCGATTTGCTATGTATAGTAAATGTGTATTGATATGAATCTTACTAATTGGTGTGTTGAATTATTGATCATTACTTGAACTTGAACCTCGTGGCGGTATCATAAAGATACCTGGCGACTCTCGAGCAAAGGTTATAAAACAGAGCCAATTGAACCAACCAAAAGTTAGCAACCTATTACTGCCGACATCCTGATGGGACCCGATCTAGAAGTGGCTTAAGCACTCCGGGAGAACCCAAAAATTTGAATTAGAAATCCAATTGGGAACAGAAAAACCACAAGTGTTCAAGCAGTTCTGATCAATCCTCATAATTCGAAAGTGTGTTAATGCATGCGTAACTAACAGGGCACTAAGGTAATAGATTTTTGTTGCGACAAAACTGTCGGGAGTTTGTATTCCGGAAAATAGCGAAAGCCGTACCCTTAATTACAGCACCGCCTTAATACCCCTTGTTCCAAATTCTAAGAGAAGTATTTAGAGAGGAAAGATGGCAATGCAGGCAATGCAACGCCTCATAAACCCCGAAGAATTCGTGGTCGCCGCGACCAGCAGTAGAGTAGGACAGTGTCCCGTTTGGGAAGAGGAAATCAGAAAGTACCTCAAAAGGACAGGATGGCCCCTTTGGAGCGAATTCTGTGAAAATGAGGAAACAGGTCCCGGGAGTATAGGACATACTTAGTGGGAGAACCTGAGCGAAATCCAAAAGAAAAGCGTGGGAAAAGCTCGCAAGCCGATGGCAATCGTGTCCTGTTTGGCACAATTACGAGGCACAGAGGAGGTTGTTAGGACGCTCTGAAAAGAGATAGAAGGCATACATCGAATGAGCAAGGTCGATGTCAGTGAGGTAGAGAAAGAGAACGTAGAGTTAAGGAGGAAGTTAGTAGCAAAGGATGGAGAGGTAGATGATGCCAAGTGGGCACACCAGTCTTGTCTGGCACACTTAAGCAGCTTCCAATCCCAGTACGAAAAGGCCTATCAGGACACGCAACATGCAGTCCTGGTACGAGAGGAAACAGAGAAGCAGGTAGAAGCATTGCAGAGGCAGTGTAGTGACCTGAAGGCAGCGTTAAGAGCACTCCATGCTGCCACCACGGAGCAAAGACAAAGCTCATTAGACCACGCAAAGTGCCGGAAGCAGATTACAGAACTGCAATCTCTGCTTTCAGTTCAAAAAGGATTCCAGGAAACCTTTGGATCACAGTTAGATGAGGAAGACGGCCCTGATTTGGAAGAATTGAGTGAGACAGCGCAGAGATATGTTCAGGGAACATGTGCGCAGGGAAAGCCCCAGAAGAGAAAAGCGCCCCAACCCCCCACAGAGCAGATAGTTCAGGCACCAATGAACCCAGTAACCACCCACCACACAGTCACATCGGAAGGAGACACGGAATTCCTGTACACGACCCCCTTAACCATGATCCAATTACGGGACAAGTGTGAGAAAATCACACCGTTCCTCCCCACCTCAGACCCCCACCACTTCTTTGCCAGAGTAAAGCAGCAGGTGACCATGTACGGCCTGGACGAGCGTGAGCACGTGAAGCTCACAGTTTTGAGTTTAGATCCTTCGGTCGTAGCAGCCCTTCCCGACCCACAGAATGTAGGAGGAGGCACCCTTGCAGAAATGCACACAGCGATGCTAGACACGATCGGCTACAGCACAGGTGACCCCGTAGAAGGCCTAAATAAGTGCAGGCAGAAAAAGATGGAACACCCCACAGCGTTTGCTGGACGCCTGTGGATTCATTTTACAGCAGTTTTTGAAAATTTAGAATGCGCCCATTTGTCCCAAGACGGTATGGCCAAATGGACCCGCACCCTTATCTCCCATGCCACAGAGGCAGGACAAAAAGCCTGTACCAATTCTGACCCCTCAGAGGAAGCCCACAATGAGAAATGGGTTTTAAAAAGATTGTCCCGCGCCTGGGAGCAGTCTGTACAGAACAAACCCGCAGTTAGGAAACCCGAGGAACAGCAGGCAGAAGCAGACATCCAAGCGGTGAAACACACCAGAACCCCGCATGGGTGAACGAAGGCAGGAACAGCCCCCCACAAAAGCCACAGGAGTGTTATATTGTGGCCAATTAAGACATTACGCACAAGAATGTCAAGCCCCCCTGAAACAGAAACAGAATCAGCCCACAAATGCCCCCCGAACCAGCAAAGACACCAACAGCCCCGACCCCCACCCCAGGGAACCATACCCAAGGGAACAATGCACCAGAGAGCTTGCTCCACCTTATGTGCCCCAGGGGTCATGTTACAACTGTGGGCAGTCAGGACACTTCGCCCGAGATTGCAGGAGACCCCCACCAGCTAGACTAGCCCCCAGATATGAAAGAGAACACCACCCACAGCAGCTACAAGGTCCCAGATGCCCCATGCAAACTGTGAGCGCTTACCCACTGTAGCACAATCAATTACTCACGAGGCGAGAAGAGATGAAGTCAATCGAAGACTTCATGAAGAAGACTTGTTCCTCAGCTGCTCAGTTACAGAATGCGGCTGCTGGGAGAACCCGGGTTCTTATACTCCGCCTTACTAGGTGGAGCCAGCAGGCGGCAGATCCAATCAGGACCTAGTGTCTGTCTACCAATGGCCTCTCGGCATCACAGGTACCGTACTACCCCTAATACATACCACCACATTCACCCCTTGTTAAAAAAGAACCCGGTGGGGTGGTTGGTCGCATGGTGGTAGGGGTTTACAAACCTGGTACTGGAATTATCTTAACACAGTGCTATGCATCGATCTAAACGGTGAACTATTTACACTGCCGCTTTACTGGGCTGTTGAATTATTTACAGGTTTTGCTTCGTCACGTGGATTCCACGAGTCGAGTGGGTGCCCTGATCGTCCTTGTCGATCGTCTCAGCCCCGGTGGTGGTGCAGGTGCTGGCTCGGGCACTGTCGTCTCTGGGAGCTTCGCGTTTCACTACTCCTGGGCGGGCACGGGAGGAGGACCGATCCACCCAGGAAGGGAGCGGCCGTGGGGTGCGCTGGCGGGAGGGAGGGGGTGATTGGTGTTGGGGGTGTGTGTCCTGTCGGCCGTCGGGGTATGCCACGTAGGCGTATTGGGGGTTTGCATGGAGAAGTTGAACCCTCTCGACCAACGGGTCCGATTTGTGCGCCCGCACATGCTTTCGGAGCAAGATGGGTCCTGGGGCTGCCAGCCAGGTCGGAAGTGACGTTCCAGAGGAAGACTTCCTAGGAAGACAAGGAGGCTCTCGTGAGGCATTTGATTAGTTGTGGTACACAGCAGCGACCGGATGGAGTGGAGGGCATCTGGGAGGACTTCCTGCCAACGGGAAACTGGGAGACTTCTGGACCGTAGGGCCAGTAGGACGGTCTTCCAGACCGTACCGTTCTCCCTCTCTACCTGACCGTTTCCCCGGAGGTTGTAACTGGTCGTCCTGCTTGAGGCAATGCCCTTGCTGAGCAGGAATTGACGCAGTTCATCGCTCATGAAGGAGGACCCCCTATCGCTATGGATGTATGCGGGGAAACCGAACAGTGTAAAGATGGTGCAGAGGGCTTTAATGACCGTGGCCCCGGTCATGTCGGGACAGGGGGTGCGAAAGGGAAACGGGGGTATTCGTCCACCACGTTTAGGAAGTACGTGTTGCGGTCGGTGGAGGGGAGGGGGCCGTTGAAATCCAGACTGAGGCGCTCAAAGGGTCGGGAAGCCTTTATCAGGTGCGCTCTATCTGGCCTGAAAAAGTGCGGCTTGCACTCTGCGCAGATTTGGCAGTTCCTGGTGGCTGTTCGGACCTCCTCAACAGAGTAGGGGAGGTTGCGGGTCTTCACAAAGTGGTAGAAATGAGTGACCCCCGGGTGGCAGAGGTCCTCGTGGAGGGATTGGAGGTGGTCTACTTGTGCGTTGGCACATGTGCCGTGGGATAGGGCATCGGATGGCTCGTTCAGCTTTCCGGGACGGTACAAGATCTCATAGTTATAGGTGGAGAGTTCGATCCTCCACCTCAAGATCTTGTCGTTCTTGATTTTGCCCCGCTGTGCATTATCGAACATAAAAGCTACCGACCGTTGGTCAGTGAGGAAAGTGAATCTCCTGCCGGCCAGGCAATGTCTCCAATGTCGCACAGCTTCCACTATGGCTTGGGCTTCCTTTTCCACTGAGGAGTGGCGGATTTCTGAAGCGTGGAGGGTCCGGGAGAAAAAGGCCACGGGTCTGCCTGCTTGGTTGAGAGTGGCCGCCAGAGCTACGTCGGATGCGTCGCTCTCGACATGGAAGGGGAGGGACTTGTCGATTGCGTGCATCGTGGCCTTTGCGATATCCGCTTTGATGCGGCTGAAGGCCTGGCGGGCCTCTGTCGACAGGGGGAAGGTAGTGGACTGAATTAACGGGCGGGCCTTGTCCGCGTAGTGGGGGACCCACTGGGCGTAATAAGAGAAGAAGCCCAAGCAGCGTTTCAGGGCTTTGGAGCAGTGGGGGAGGGGGAATTCCATAATGGGGCGCATGCGTTCAGGGTCGGGGCCTATCACTCCATTATGCACCACGTAGCCAAGGATGGCTAGACGGTCGGTGCTAAACATGCATTTTTCCTCGTTATAGGTGAGGTTCAGTGCGTTAGCGGTCTGGAAGAATTTGCGGAGGTTGGCGTTGTGGTCCTGCTGGTCATGGCCGCAGATGGTTACATTGTCGAGGTATGGGAATGTGGCCCGCAAACCGTGCTGGTCAACCATTCGGTCCATCTCCCATTGGAAGACCGAGACTCCGTTAGTGACGCCAAATGGGACCCTTAAAGAGTGGTAGAGCCGCCCGTCTGCCTCGAAGGCCGTGTACTTGCGGTCGCTCGGGCGGATGGGGAGCTGATGGTATGCGGACTTAAGGTCCACGGTGGAAAAGACCTTGTATTGTGCAATCCGATTGACCATGTCGGATATGCGGGGGAGAGGGTACGCATCTAGCTGCGTGTACCTATTGATGGTTTGACTATAGTCTACGACCATCCTCTGCTTCTCCCCGGTCTTTACAACTACCACCTGGGCTCTCCAGGGACTATTGCTGGCCTGGATTATGCCTTCCTTCAGCAGCCGCTGGACTTCAGACCGGATAAACGTTCGGTCCTGGGCGCTGTACCGTCTGCTCCTAGTGACGATGGGTTTGCAATCCGGGGTGAGGTTCGCAAACAAGGAAGGCGGTTCAACCTTGAGGGTTGCGAGGCTGCAGATAGTGAGTGGGGGTATAGGGCCGCCAAATTGGAACGTTAAGCTCTGGAGGTTACATTGGAAATCTAACCCGAGGAGAGTGGGATCGCAGAGGTGGGAGAGGACATAAAGCCGATAATTCTTAAACTCTCTCCCTTGCACTGTTAGGTTTGCGATGCAGAACCCTTTGATTTCTACGGAATGGGATCCCGCTGCCAGGAAAACCTTTTGGGTACTCAGATGGATTGAAAGAAAAAAGCGTCTTACCGTATCCGGATGGATAAAACTTTCCATGCTCCCAGAGTCAATCAGGCATGGCGTTTCATACCCGTTAACCAGCACCGTCGTTGTTGCCGTTTGGAGCGTCAGGGGCCGCGACTGGTCCAGGGTCACCGAAGCCAGTCGTGGTTGCTGCATCGGGGCGTTTTCTTCAGACCCCGTGGAGCTGTCCATGCTGGGGTTCTTGGCTATCAGCTAAGACTGCGGCATCCATGGATCGCACGCGGTCAGGGGCGGACAAAATGGCCACGCCCATGGATCGCACGTGTCCGGAGGGTCACAAGTTGGCGGCGCCCATCCTCCCCGCGTGGAGTCCGGGACCCAAAATGGCGGTGCCCGTTGGCCGCACATGGATCGTTGGGGGGTTGAGTCTGCTGTCCCCATTCTCCCCCGGAGATTGCGGCGACCCCCCGGGACTGGCACACCGCCGAATAGTGCCCCTTCTTGTCGCATCTTTTACAGATGGCCGAACGGGCCGGGCAGCGCTGCCGGGGGTGTTTTGACTGCCCGCAAAAATAGCAGCGGGGCCCCCCCGGGTGGTCTGGTGCTCTGGCCGTGCAGGCTTGGGGGGTGCCGGGGAGTCGGTCGCAGCGGGGTCCACGGAGACCAAGGGGCTGCCGCATGGTCGGGGCCGTAAGCGCGGGCATTTTGTGAGGCCACATCGAGGGAGGCCGCAAAGGCCCGCACCTCCGTGAGCCCTAGTGAGTCTCACTCCAGCAGTCGCTGGCGTATTTGGGATGAGGTCATACCTGCCACAAAAGCATCCCTGATTAGGAGCTCCGTATGTTCGTTTGCGCTCACCGATGGGCAGTTGCAGTTCCTTCCCAATATTAGCAGCGTGCTGTAGAACCCGTCCAGCGATTCTCCGGGGATTTGCCGTCTCATCGCGAGTTGGTGGCGTGCGTAGACTTGGTTTACGAGCCGAATGTAGACTCCTTTCAGCATGGTGAACGCCGTCGGGAAATCCTCCGTGTCGTCGATGAGCGTGTAGATCTCCGGGCTCACCCTGGAATGCAGGACCTGCATTTTCTGGTGTTCTGTGATCCGGCCGGGGGCCGTTCGGAGGTATCCCTCGAAGCACGCTAGCCAGTGTTTAAATACGGCCGCTGAGTTTGCTGCATGGGGGCTGATTCGCAGACAATCCGGGGCGATCCGGAGCTCCATAGTCTTTTTAAGTCTGCTTAATAAATTGTAGCACAATCAATCACTCTTGAGACGAGAAGAGATGAAGTCAATCGAAGGCTTTATTAAGCAGACTTGTTCCCCAGCAGCTCAGTTACAGAATGCGGCCGCTGGGAGAACCAGGATTCTTATACTCTTCCTTACTGGGTGGAGCCAGCAGGCGGCAGGTCCAATCAGGACCCAGTGTCTGTCTACCAATAGCCTCTCGGCATCACAGGTACAGTACTACCCCTAATACATACCACCACTTCTCATGGCAGCATTACCTCAGCAAGGCCACTTCATTTTTGTTTCACTCCTCCTTCCTCTCTTCTTCGGTCATGCTGCACTCCCTCCATATGCTAGTTACACCCCAGTCCAAATGTGATTTACGATGTCCTGGATTTTGATGGAACCTGCACCATGTTTGTTGTATGTTTGTTCGTTTAATGTGCATGTTAAATGTTGTTTGTGAATTTAAAAGTTTTCATGGCCCCACGCCACCACTCTTTTAACGCCCACTGGCTGTTCAAGGTATAAGTTTGTCCCAGACAATAGTTCAGAGGAACTAGTCTGTCGGCATACAACAATCATAACTACTCTCCTGATTCGAAGGTAATCACGAGAGGCAGCCCCCACGACGACCACGGCATTGGTCTCCGCCCTGCCTGAGGACCCCCCCTCTGGTCAGCTATGCTCGGGTAGAGAACACACGGCATTGGTCGCCGTCCTACCCGGGGATTCCATCCAATTCCTACCCGTACGCCCATACGCACCTCATTTCGACACTTTTGGTTCAAAAAGTTTTGTTTTGTTTTCAGGTGACCCTTAGGTTGCCATCCCTATGCTATTTACATCCTCAAACATTTGGATGGTAAATCACACAGCCTGCGAGACGGCTCGCACTGTTTCAGTATTTTTAAGTGTGTCTTGTCCTCAATATTCGGTTTTTTAAAAAATGAGGGAGTCACACATGGTGACAAATTGTAAAGGGAGAATTGGCACTGAAGGACAGACATACTAATAGACGAGATATTAAACCAAGATAGTAACAGACACTATGCTTGATCCCACAGAAGCTCCAGGAAAAGAGACAAACAGAAGAGAAGAGAAGAGAAAGAAAAAGAACCATGAGGACATCCTCCATGTTGCTCATCACCCTAATGAACATTTGGTTGTGTGCGAACGCGAACCCCCTGACCCCAAGCCCCCCCAGCCGTTAATGATTCACTTCCCCATAGTACCCAGAGCCCAGTCACAAGCGACACCACACCATCTTGGTGTGACAGGTTTATAACCTGGTCCTCCCTGTCCTACTTGATAGAATCCCTATTGGTATTGGCGATACTCTGCTGCATCGTGCAGACTATGCGTCAGAGAAAATGGAGAAGGAGAGCCTACCGCGCTCGCACCCCGGTATATAGGATAAGATCCCCTATTTTTGGTTATGACCAGACCCCCGACCCCCGCGATCGATAATAAAGAACATTCGTTTGCGTTCCTTTTGTGAAATAAGAAATGTGTTTCATGAGCAATCGTACTATCGTGAGCTTGACTGCCAAGCCAGGAAAAATGTGAATAATGCTGCTATGATTTTGTTTGTATCATTAAGGAAGTTAGTATGATTGAATATTTGAGTGAAGTGTAGTTTAATGAGGACAGTTAGAGGTACCATTTTTCTTATTTTGTAATCCATGTCCCTGTTTCGACATAGCGCCACTTAGAATGTTAGTTAAAATTTTTCTTCCATAGTTATGGTCAGTGTAGAGGCCATAGAAGAGTGCTCGCCGGGTCAGGGAATGAAGACAACGCAGTTATGTGATCCTTCACGCTTCGCGTTAGGATCACAAGGAGGGTGTGTAGCCACCTGAGTTGGCCACTTCCTGACTTAAAATGGAGAAGCGCAAAGGCTGAAGGGAAATTCAGCCAACACAGGCAAAAACTAGCAGGTGCAAGTTTACTGTGTATTAGACACTGCAGAAACCCAGACAGCATCGATACAAGCAGCCATCTGAATAGTAATGTAACAGCCATCGACATAGTAATGAGCGATCCCCGGGAACAATCAAAACATTTTAATGTAAACAAGGCCAGGCCAGACTCCTCGGCGCCAGCAGGAGCCAACACAAAAGACGTTAACGGACACTTAAAGACCGCCCAACAATAAGGGAACAGCTCCAGTATTGGAGAAATCGAACCAAGTGATTGGAACGAAGTCCAATCACTTGAAACCAGGTAGGGGGTCCGCCCCGAAGGGCGGGAAGCCCCTGGGGCTATAAAGTAAAGCCCCCAAGTTCAAATCGTCCTCTTGACAGGGTCACTCAGCAACGTGAAGCAACCCCTGAGAGTGAACTGTCCGGCGGCCTCCAAGCAAGTAAGTCTCAAGTCAACGCTCGCTACGAGATAGGCACTTCTAGCTACCAGTCCATACCAGCTTTTGAATCCTGCAGACTCAGAACCCGAACAAAAGGCCATTTGTTCCCCTGACCTCGTGGGCCAGTCTGAAGCTAAGTATAGGCCGGTTAGTGATAGAAATAGCCTAGAAAGTAGAGTTTATGCATGAGTAGCGATTTACTGTGTATAATAAATGTGTATTGATTTGAATCTTACTAATTGGTGTGTTGAGTTATTGATCACTACTTGAACTTGAACCTCATGGCGGTATCATAAAAATACCTGGCAACTCTAGAGCAAAGGTTATAAAACAGAGCCAATTGAACCAACCAAAAGTTAGCAACACTGCCTCCACCTCTCCCTGCCAAATTTGGAAATATCAAGTCCAAACGAGTTCTGAGGCTGAGGCCCATAAGCAATTCAGCCGGCGTGATCTTTGTGGTGGCGTGGGTGGGGATTGTGCTGTGGGACAAAAGGCCGATGGCACAAGGGTCAGCCCGATTGCTTCCTCATGGCATTTTTAAAAATCTGTATGGCCATTTCCACCAACCCGTTGAATGCAGGGTCATATGAGACCATCCTGGTATGCCGACTTCCGTTTGTCTGAACCAAGTGTTGAAAATAGTCCCCAGTAAAAAGGGTGCCATTATTGAACACAATGGCTTCTGGTAGGCCTTGTATGGAGAATATCTCGTGTGAGACATCCAAAGTAGCCGCCGATGTCTTGGCTCCCATCTCTTGTATGGATAGCCTTTGGAATGAGTGTCGACCAAGACAAGAACATCCTGCCCAAGAAAGAGTCTGCATAGTCGATATGGACTCTGGCCCCTGGGCTCCCCGGCCACTCCAAGGGTTGGAGATTGGCCAAAGGAGTTGAGTCTGGCATGGAGTGCATTGTCGTACCATTTCATCAATAGTCTTATCAATTCCTGGCCACCATATATAACTTCAAGACAACACCTTCTTCTTTGTTTGACCCGGATGTGAGCTGTGTATTTCTTGTAAGAGGATTCCCTCGCTGGGGGGTGGAACGATGACTCGAGTGCCTCAAAGTATCACACCATCCTCGCAGGTTAATTCATCCCTGCGGGTTCAGCTGGGGTACTGGCAGGGAGTCAACTCAATGGCTCTGCATTGGAGGTTTGGGTGCCTGGCCTGTGTTGGAAAGTGCAGTTGTAAGCTCAGCATCAAGGCCCAACATTACACCCTGGTGGAGGCATTTGGGGGTATTCATTGTCCTCTCACAATAGCAGTTTATGGTTGGTTATTATTACGATTTTAACAGCATAGTTGTTGGCTCGTCCCTCCTTTTCGACTTGGGCGTAATTTTGGTTAGCTTCTGAGAGAGTCCTTGAGGCAAAGGCAATTGGTCGTTATGATCAGTTCTCCATCTTATGGGATAGAATTGCCCCTATCCTGCGTTGCATGTGAGAACAATTGGTTTCCACGGGTCAAAATGAATTAAAAGGTTCGAAGATTGCAGAGCTTTTTTTACCAAGCCAAAAGTTCCCTCTTGCTTGTCCTTCCATTGTCAACATTGTTTCGTTAGCAACTTGGCAACATGGTGGCAAAGTGGTTGTCAGTACTGCCTTACAGCACCAGTGACCCGGGTTCAATTCCAGCCTTGGGACACTGTGTAGAGTTTGCACTTTCTCCCATGTCTGCGTGGGGTTCCTCTGGGTGCCCCAGTTTCCTCCCACAGTCTAAAGATGTGCAGGATAGGTGAATTGGCCATGCTAGGTTGCCCCTTAGTGTCCAGGGATGTGCAGGTTAGTTTATGGGTATAGGGTGGGGTGGGCGGGGAGTGGACCAGGGTAAAGTGCTCTTTTGAGGGTGCAGACTCAATGGGCCGAATAGCCTCCTTCTGCACTGCCGGGATGCTATGATTCTGTGAACTGGTGTAGTGGCGCCAATGCCATGGCCAGGTTTGGAATGAACCTGGCATAATAGTTCACCATTCCCAGTATTTTAATTCACTGTAACCTGTCCCTTCACATCTGGCTTGGTCTGTGATGCTCTACGACATTCAAAGGCTCCTGGGCCTCTTGTTCTTTGTAAGCCACTGGTGGTCCCAAGAATTTTCAGGGTTTCCCCCTCATAGGTCCACAACCTGGCTGTCACGCTACGCAAATTCAGTGTCTGAATCTCTTCTCGTATGTAATCAACATCTGCTCCCCCTACAGTAACTGATGCCCCGTTATCGACTTCTATCGTCAAAGGTCTTCCATTCACTTGCAGAATTATTTCGATTGGGGCTGTCTAATTTACATTGAAGACATTCAGACGATACATTTCATGCTCCACCTCAGAGCTCTTCTCCACTTCAGTTCCATGGTGTGGTTGATTGCTGCTGCTGTTGCTGTTTTTTATTGCATTGGTGCCTCACGCAGCAATGTGCTCTGGATATGGCCTCTTTGGTTGCAATGAAAGCAGACAATTTTGTGACAATAGCAAGCTTCCTGGGGTTGACCTCCCCCACATCGATAGCAATCCACTTTAGTTTTGGGCTGACACTCCATTTTGTTCCCAGTCCTCTGACCTTGATCCGGTCCAGAGGACTGTGCCTGGCTTTCTACCCGACCTGTTGATCCCGCTGTGCGCATCGTGGATTTTCTGCCCCACAACTGATTCATTTCCCCTTCTGGCACGCTTTGGAGTTTGGATGCGCCTTTTTCTATGCACTCTATTGTCTGAGCTACCTCGATCGCTTTGTCTAACCTGATTTTAGTTTCAACCAGGAGTTTTTTTTGGCTGCTGAAGTTGTTAATTCCGCACACTAGATGGTCATGCAACATATCGCTGAGCGCTGCACCAAACTCAAAATGCTCGGCCATTAGGCAGCACCTGGCTGTAATGGTGGGGATGGACCCTTCTGGGCCCCCAACAGCTGAGATGCCAAGGTGGTGGCTTGAGACAATAAACTGGAGACTTCCTGTAACAATGAAGGGGGTTTATTAAAAGGAAGCAAAGACAACTATATACAGGCACAGACCAGGGCCCCACACTTTCTCGCTATTGGTCAGGGTTCAAACGCGTCTGCACAATTGGTTCTCAACTTGTCACATGGAACACAAAGCCCACCCCCTTAAAGGGACCACGCTACTGCAGTTTCCATGTGGCCAAGTTTAAATAAATCAACCCACAACATGTTTGTACAATCCCTTGTGAGTGATCAGTGCCTTAATTTCATTATATAAATGCAACACTCCTGTGTCACAGTGGGTTGTGTCCCTGCCTCTGAGCCCGAAACCCCAGGTTCAAATCCCACCCTAGGGCTAGATGTCCAAGGGAGGTTTGCTCACAACACAGACAAACAGGCAGTGCATCAAGCTGCAAATCTCTGTCAATGGTAAGTGGTAAAAGCGGAAGTGATTCTTGGTCAGCTATGTACTTGAAAGAAAATTGGGAGTCTCTACCATGAGTATTCATAGCTCTGGAATACAGCATACATTCAATAGTACATTGTTTCCAAGGCAACTTGAATTCCTTGGCCTAGGATGGTGAGCCAGTTGGCTGCATGGCTGAGGTGGATCAGATTGGTGCCAACGACACAGGTTTTGATCTCCGTTCCAGTTGGGATGGAGTTCAGAGCTTCCTCCCCCTACCCGTTATGGGGTTTGTGGGTGTTACGGGTAAAACCTGCCCTTGGACCGAGAACCCAGTCGAAGGCGGTTTATATTATCTTAAACAATGGTGTCAGAGTCCCTCTTTCTTGTCTCCTTCCAAGCTGTGGGAACCGACCTGCGTTTCAATCAAGACTTCAGTTGTCTTAATTTAATCTCACTTATTTTTCATTGCCCTTAACAAGTTGTCAAGGCCAATTAGGAAGCCATAATTGACAGCCTCATTTAAGAAATAACAGGCTGTCATTTCTGCCTGAAATAATCACAACGCCCGCATATTTGGGAAAACTATGCATTTGACGCCTCTTAAGCTTGTTACCAGGGAGACAGTAATGAGAAATTTCATGACATATTAAAAACAATATAGGTGCAGGGTGTGCAGGTGCCTTTTTTAATGTCTGTGCATTATGTTTAATTTAAATAGACAGCGAGCAGAACGGAACAAAGTGGAATTATTTCATATTTTCTATACCTGAGCTTTAGTGAGGTGAGACCGTCGTGACCTCTGAGCCTCCAATTGGTGGGGTAACTAATCAATAGGGTACCGTAGGCATCCATGCTGTAGCCAAGGGGATAGTAACAATGCATTTACACATTTGATGGTGAGTTGTGCTACTTGTATTGGCAACCATGCTGACGAATGTGATATAAAATAGTTACTTTAGAGATATTAGTTACTGTAATGTAGAGGTAGGCCAGTCTAATTCTGGTGAGTTCACAGACAAAGGATTTCAGACCGCATGGAAAAGCAGGAAGAGGTGTGTCCACCAAAGCAGGAGAAAAGGATGCTGAGTAATAGGGGCCAGAGGAAGGGATTGGAAGTGAGCCAATCAGAATAGATCAAACAGGTCAGGAGGGATAAAGGATGACCTATGGGCGTCGAGTATGTGAAACTTGATACCATTTGAATTGATTTGCAGAGATCCCTTTGTCTCTTTGTTCATTCGCTTTCCTGGATGTAGGAGACTGGATGTGTCCTATGTTTCTGTGAGAGGAATTAAGCTTGCAAGCTAAATAAAATAACTAATGCTGTACCTGCAAATCCATCTCGACTTTTATTGAGGCCAGACTGACGGGTAAAGAAACTTGGGATTCAACATTTGGTGCCGAAAACCCGGGATTTCTCAAGACGGTTCTGACCAACTGCGAAATCAGAATTAGACTGATTATGAACAGGAGGATGGGGAAAGAGGGCCCACAATGCAGAACTGGAAAATGACCATGCATTGATTTTTCCCCTCTTCTTATCGTCTGATTAGTCTGGTCACTCGCGGTTGGTACAGAAAGATCGTCTCGACGAAATCAAAGGTCAGTCTGGGGATTAGCAATTTAATTGATGGGATTTCATATTGTTAATTAGGCTTGGGTTAGGTTATGGAGTTGATGGGACATTTGAAATTGAAAATGGTTCAACTCCATGTGTGAGTCCTGATTCGGCTTGGGTTAGGTTATGGAGTTGATGCGACATTTGAAATTAAAGATGGTTCAACTCTATGTGTGAGTGTTTTAAATATATAGTTGATTAAGCTAAAATTGTACCCTTGGACTGTGGTGGCGAAGGGCGCAGTTCTGAGGACTAGTTGAGATTGTGGGGAATGCTGCATATTGGTTGAAGCAGAAGTCTCTCAAAGGGTTAACAGCAGCAGCCAAAGTTAAAGACGACAGACTGTGCTTCTCACTCAGGCCTTCAGATAACAGCAGCAGCCTGTAGTGTAATCGGATACCTTTCCTTTGAGTCAGTGAACTCCAGCAAAGTTACGTTTTGAATTAATTAAAGGAAACCAGTGGGTTTCTCCACCTCTTTGATAAAAGTTATTATTTTCGAAAGCAATTGATTGAAATTGCCAGAATCTTAAGTTTTACTTACTTGAAATAATGTTTATCTAATTTTATCTGGAGATTAATAGAAACTTAAAGAAGATCACGGACACCATTTTTAAAAGTGTAAATCTGGAGATGATAGTTGACTTTGCCAACATTTTTGTGAACGTAAAAAAAAAGCTTGTTAAAAGAAAAATTGTTAAGATAAAGAATTAATTAAGTTGTAAATGTTATACAAGTTTGTGTTAAGCAAATCGTAAATTTAGTTCTGAGTTGAGATCAGAGCTAAGCTTGCAAGTTGCAGTAATTCAATTTGAATTTTCAAACATTTTTAAGTTTAAAAAAAAAACACTGTTAGAACCTTTTCAATCGCTTTGCCAAGAAAAAAAACGCGCAAGTAGAGACAGGAAAGGCACGGGTCAAACAAAAGATGAGCTACGTAGTTCAATGGCTGGCCTTGAATTGACAGAAAATGATAAATTCAATAATTTAGAAAATGTTCACTAAAAGTTCCGACTGCACCTGTAGCATTGTCTGCACTAATTCCAGAACCACCAGAGTATAATAATTGATATCCAGTCACTGCTCCCAGATTCCAATTATGCCAGTAACTCAAGCCCTTTTGGGTGATAGTATGGGTCCTGATTTACCATCTTCACGATCAGTAGAGAAAGAGGAGCTCTGTTTCGCAAGCCCAGTTAGCTCTAGGACCAGATCTCGGACAGCGAGAGAAGGGCTTGATCCTCACCAGAAACAATTAAGTATACCACCTAAGTCCCTCCAAACTAAGGAGAAACCGCAAGGTTTGTAGAACAAAGGAAGCTGCAACAGATGATTTTGAAGAGAAAGAACTCCCTCTAGTGACAGGGAGAGATGTCGAAGAACCAGAGGAAATAGCTAGAGTGCCCCCTGGTGAGATTCGGAGACAGTTGCCGATTAGGAAGATACCAAACCCACCCAAAGGGACCCTCAGCTCCTTTTTATGGCCCACCGTATGCATCAACAGCGTTACAACCGCCGCTCCCTCTGAGGGGCCATTGATCTACTGGGAGAAGAGGACGGGGCAGATATAGAGGGAGCAATGCATGTTTTCATTGCGGCCGTGCAGATCACTGGCAACAGGAAAGCCCCTTTAAAAGACAGGCAGGGAAGGAGATTATCCGACCCAAAGGAGGGGGTACCCACCAAGGGGAGGACAGACGAGATACACTGACTGACTTCTCCCAGGCAAACCCTTTCCCAACACAGGATTGACTAGCTAATTTAGTCATAAGGACTCTCCAATCGGACAGGGAACCTATTATCTCTCTGCAGATAGGAGATCAACATCACTCATTTGTAATCAACACTGGAGCAGCCATGTCTTCTGTGCAATCAGAACTTCGACTACCACTATCCGACCACACGCAGCAATTGTCGGGGTTCTAAGGACAGGTGTGTGAGTATCCTATTTCTGAACCTGTGACAGTCACTTACGAGAATAAGTCTGCAGATCATCAGTTTGTAGTGACTACTGGTTTGGACTGTAACTTGTTGGCCCGAGATTTACTGTGTATCTTCCAGCTACAGCTAGAGTGCGGAGATGAGGGGGTAACGGTTAAATCATGGAGGATGAGACAACAGTGCTATATTTCTATCACCCCCCAGTGGTGGATGTTAGACATTGAACATTCACTGCATCACGTTACCCTGGCCTATGACAGAACTGGACAAAACAGGGAGTTGGAGGACAAATACCGGCCATTAATTGGGACCGAATGGCCAGTCAAGGTTACAGCCACAGTCATGGGAAAAGAAGGTACAGCCGATTTTGTTACAATATCACCACATTTATGGCCACAGTCAGCTTCGGTAAGCCCTCATATTACACGTCAGGTCCACGACCAGTACCATGCCAGGGATATGGGGCGAATGGTAAGGAGGGCAGTGGATCATTCGGATCCAACAGAGTACGCACTTCAAGTCATGCTGGACAGCACTACCATAAGATATTTTGAGGTCCCTGAAACAATTAACACTCAACTGCAGCATCACTGGGGACATGATGTGTTGGAATATGTCAATCCACAGGTCTGGGCGGAATACCCATCACAAGTGGGAAAGACAAATGTTACACCTATAAAGGTAATGATTAAGGATCATGTAAAGCTACCTTCCATTCGGCAATACCCCCTGAAATCCCAAGCTGCTCCGTCAATAGACAAATTAATTCAAGAGCTGTTGCAACAGGGTATTTTGGTCCCTTGCCAATCAGAATGTAACACCCCCATACTTGCTGTGCCTAAACCAGCCAAACCAGACCAGTACCGATTAGTACAGGATTTACGTTCAATAAATGCCATCGCATAGCCGTTACATGCTCTCACCCTCCAACAGGATATTACGGTGTATAGCTCCCACTCGGTCATCGCACTACTGAGGCAACTGCAGACTCAGCATCTTACCGCAGCTCGTCAGAATAGGTATGAGGTATACCTTTTGAACAATCCACGTCTGACATTTAACCACTGTACCACTATCAATCCAGCCTGTTTTCTTAGTGGTCCCCCTGTCCATGAAGACGTACCTGGCCACGACTGTTTAGCCTTGATTCAGGAAACTACCACAATAAGGGGCGATTTGAGTGACATTTTGTCAGAACAACCTGACATGATTATGTGTGGTCAAATATCCCACCGGGGTTTAGTTAATGACCTACTGCAGGCCCTCCTTATGCCCGCGCAGATTTCCGTTATTAAATGCGCTGCCCACACAAATGGTAAGACCCCAGTTGACGTTGGTAATGAACGAGCAGATTGTGCAGCGCGGACAGCCGCGCAAATTCAGCAAGTGATGGTGCCTAAAATGTTAAGTCAGACTAAACGATCTACAATAAATATGTCTGCTTCTGACAAGTCAATGCCAACCATCCAAGACGTCATAAGGTTACAGGAGGACGCTCCTGAGAGTGATAAACAAATGTGGAAACGGTTAGGTTGTACATATGATTCTGTTTCCTCTTTATGGACCACGCCAGCACACCAGACTTGGATGTCTGATGTACTGGCTTTATGGGTCATTGAATGTGTACACTTTGCAACTCATTGTGGGGCTCGAGGGACTAGTGATTTGTTGCTGGACACTTGGTGGCACCCTAAAATGCAGGGGTTGGTCCAGAGTATCAGTAATCGGTGTTTGATTTGTCAGCAATATAACACCGGAAAAGGTATCCCTTGTGGGATGGGGCAAACCCCGTTGCCCAGTGGTCCCTTTGAGACGCTCCAAGTGGATTACATTGAGTTGGAAGGGTGTCAATGTTATAAATATGTTTTGGTCATTGTGGATGAGTTCAGCAGATGGGTTGAGGCGTATCCGACTACCGATAATAAAGCTGCTACTGGGGTTAAAGTTCTGATGCGGGAAATCATTCCCCGGTACAGTAGACCAGCTCAGTTGAGTTCTGATAACGGGCCTCATTTTCTTGGACAGATTAACCTGCCTCCCTTCTCCAGTGCTATTTTACAGGTGTGGAGCATGATGGGGTGGCTACGCACCGTCTGTGTGATATTTGGCCTCACCTCGCTTGGAGTGTTATTGGCGATGGACATGGAAAAGGGGAATATTATCTATGTTTGTAACCCCAACCAATCTACAAGGATACATCACCTATGCAAAGGTGATGTTCTTCGCTGCCCCCATATACGAGGACATGGTATCGACTCATGGAAGGTCGTCAAAGTTAAGGAGAATGCAGGAGTCATGAAGCAATTGCACCGGTCCCGGCGATGGGAAGGGAACATTATATGGACATTGCCTTGTTTTTGGAATACATGTAAATTTGATTTTGGATGTGTTAAGATTGGTGCAATAAAGGTAACACCAGGCCGTCAGGAGAGGGTAGGAAGAGGCTATGAGAAAGAGAGGGGGACTAGAGAGAGGACGGGGCGTGTGAGAAGGGAAGTCCGGCTAGAACGTAGGTTACCGGGAGATACACTTCAGTTAGTTAAAGGCCAAACTGAGGAAAACCTGGGTAGTATGAATCTCTTCTACCAGAATCTCTTCTACCAGATTTACCACCGCTTGTATGGCCACGGACGGGTTGTCTGCTACCCGAACCCCGCAGCGGTGTCTAGGTTATTTTCTGTTTCACCGCTTTGGGGCACTCCCCAAACGGTGGTTCATTGTCAGCATTCCGAGCCACTGCCCGAGCAAGTCACTCTTCCTTACGATCCGGGTTCAGCACCACCGGCTATTTGCCTTCCCCTTCCTCGGGATAATTCCCATTCACAGTATGATAGGCTGCAACGGTGGAGGGTGTACATACCTAGCCACTTCACTCCCAATAGGGATTCCCGGTCGTAAGAGAATTGTTTCCGCAGTGAAGGATACGGCTGTTTGCTGGTAGAGGTGGAAACGAATATAACATGTCATTTCCCCACCTGTATGGACAGGAGGTGCCATATCACCCAGGCGTCTGGCCAATGCGTTTGTTACAACACCACTTGCGTTCCATTGAACGCCGGCCTCCAGCTCCTTTGTGGCTGGGCGAATGTCTCTCATATCACTGTCGGGACTAGGGCTTTCCGCATTGCTAGGCGGCCCGAATGGGCATTTCAAAGCTGGATAAACTGGGCTACTGGGGGATCCTTACGCAACCGATATACTGATTGTGATGCTAGCCTGCACACGGAGCAAGGATACTACTTTTTATTTAATGGCACAGCGACAAATGTTTTGTCACCCCCATTTCCCCGCCAAATTGCTATAGGGACTCTAGTCCCTACCACAGTCCCCTGCCCTTCGGCGTGGAAGCTGCATAATCAGTTAGCACGCCGGGCAGTCTCTGCTGAATTTTGCGAGAACTGGAAAAAACCTCAGGTTCTCGCACCCAACCGGGGCCACTCAGCCGGATGGGGGATTCTGAGCGTCTTGACACTGGGAGGTGTGGGGGGTTCCTTGGCTGTCAGCGATAGGAATTATTTTATTTGCGGCCTTACCATCTTGGGAAATGAAACCTTGGGAGCCTCGGGGCAATAACTAAGGAATTGTCTCAGCTACGGTTGTTTGCAATGCAGAACCGGTATGCTCTTGACTATCTTCTGGCCCGTGAGGGTGGGGTATGCGCCATAGTGCAGGGCAAGTGTATCATGGGAGTTCAGGACTTGACCGCTAACATCACTAAATTTATGGATCACATACGGGATCACCTGGACGGAATGCAGGATCCTGGCTCTTCGGGTAACTGGGGATTTGGGGGTTGGAAGGACTGGTTGATAAATATGGCCATGTATTTAGTGGTGGCTATCGGCTGCATCTTTGTGGGCCTGGCCATCCTTAAATGTGTGATGGGTAGAATGCGGGGTGCACTGGATCAGATCAACGCCCCTAAAAACTTAACTGTTAAAATCCATGAGGGTGCAGCAGATGAGGGGGGGGGGGCTAAGTCAGGAATTGGAAATGCAGCAACAGATCTTTTTAGATGAGGGACCGTAGCTATGGATTGGATAATTCGGTTATCATGGAATGATAAAAGGAGGGAATGACGAATGTGATATAAAATAGTTACTTTAGCGATATTAGTTACTGTAATGTAGAGGTAGGCCAGTCTAATTCTGGTGAGTTCACAGACAAAGGATTTCAGACCGCATGGAAAAGCAGGAAGAGGTGTGTCCACCAAAGCAGGAGAAAAGGATGCTGAGTAATAGGGGCCAGAGGAAGGGATTGGAAGTGAGCCAATCAGGATAGATCAAACAGGTCAGGAGGGATAAAGGATGACCTATGGGCGTTGAGTATGTGAAACTTGATACCATTTGAATTGATTTGCAGAGATCCCTTTGTCTCTTTGTTCATTCGCTTTCCTGGATGTAGGAGACTGGATGTGTCCTATGTTTCTGTGATTAAAGGGTATGTACGCCCTCCACCGTTGCAGCCTATCATACTGTGAATTAAGCTTGCAAGCTAAATAAAATAACTAATGCTGTACCTGCAAATCCATCTCGACTTTTATTGAGGCCAGACTGACGGGTAAAGAAACTTGGGATTCAACAATGCCTTCAACTGTCTGGGCCTCAAGCTGTGGAATTCCTTCACTAAATCTTTTAACCCTTTGACCTCTCTCTCTCTCCCCCCCCCCCTTTCAGCCTA
This sequence comes from Scyliorhinus torazame, assembly GCF_047496885.1. Classification (NCBI taxonomy): domain Eukaryota; kingdom Metazoa; phylum Chordata; class Chondrichthyes; order Carcharhiniformes; family Scyliorhinidae; genus Scyliorhinus; species Scyliorhinus torazame. Next base: position 98,265,508 of record NC_092724.1, on the reverse strand, counting down.
CCTATTTCAACAAGCTTTTAGTCATTTGTCCTTATATCAGCTCACGTGTTTTGCTGACATTTTTTCCTTCCCCGTGTGCAAAATACTATGGACAGGGGAAGTCTGAAATAAAAACAGTTAGTGCTAAAAAAAAATACTCAGCAGGCCTGGCAGCAGCTGTAGAGAGAGAAAAACACAGAGTTTTGAGCCTGTGACCCATCGCTGGTCAGTGCCTTCTGTTTTTATGTCAATTTCTTTTTGTCGGACTATGTTCCTTGAGCTGTTGAAAGTGATATACAAGTGGAATTTGTTGTTGTGAGGAGCACTTGGTGTTTCTACCTTAGATGGGATTAAAACTTATTAATTGTCGAATGACTATTTAGCAACACCTGGGGGAGGGGGGGGGTGTGGGAGGGGGTAAGAAATACCTTTTTTGTATTGAGGCAGGCATGAGGCGACATCCAGCACTGGAAGCCCAGCTCATCCATTGTCGCAGTCTCAGTTACCTGAATCAGGTGAGTTCTCAGGACCCCAGGGCAGCTGTAGATGATTAATCAGCCAGCCTGGGCCCTATCCAACTCACATTCATGGAGCTACTGTAACCAATTTCCACAGACACGGTTTGAGAAAGGAACTTGTTCAAATATTGAAGGGGAATTTCCATCAGGACTCAACCATCTGCTCAAACTGTGATGGAGAGACAATGGCGTCATGAAGGATGGGACAAGTATCATTTTTTGTCATTTTGTTTGCAGGGATTCTGTGTTTCTTTCTCCTAAGTTAGAGTGGGCAGTGCTGAGTGGGGGTGAAGGGCGGGGGTGGGGGGGGTGGGGGGGGGGGGCGTCTTGGTGGTGGGGGTGGAGATCTTCCAAAATGCCACCATGGGAAATCACCCCCTTGAGTTTTAGTAGCTGAATGTATTTCTGCAAAAATAAATTGCTTCTGAAGCAGCAGGTGGTTAAAAGCTCAAAGATCCAGGCCTCTGTTCCTCATAATCTACAAACAATAAGTAATTAATAAACACTTCACACTCACACCCACCGTGTTGACATGTTTATCAGTAAAACTGAAACACAGGTGCCTCACCGGCAGTCTAGCTTTATAGTAGAAAATGTATCTGAGGCAGAAAAGCCTCCAGCAAGTCTGGCTCAAACTGCAAAGATGACCCAATGATATTGGGTGACGAGTGTGTGCATTATTTCCATGCTACTCCACAAAGGTAAGCCACCTTGATCAAACTGAGTGAATTTTACCATGACAGCGCTCTTTCTGTTCACCTTATGGGCAAGCGAGCATGGCTTACTTATTCAAAGCATGCTTTGTCTCAAATTCGAGCGTTAACTTGTCCTGCCTCTGACGAGAGTGAGGTAGATGTGCAAAAGACATAGATTCCCCCTTCAGGTGACAAGGCGGTTTATTGTTCTACACCTGAGTCACACTATCGTCCAAGTGAACTTAGGCATGCAGGGAGCAACATTAATAAAACTAAAACACACAGACCATTGAGGAAAATGGCTGAGGTTACTTGAGATATCCATAACAGACCTGAATACTTAGAACCTTTCCCTGCGGCTGAGATCCTTTCTTCTGCTCCTCTTCTGGCCTTGCATCATAACAGTTTTGACCTGATGAGGATCCACGACTGCTCCACTTGCGGGAGAGTCTAGGGCCAGAGGGAATAATCCCAGAGTATGGAATCACCCATTTAAGACAGAGATGAGGAGGCATTTCTTCTCTCAGAGGGTAGTGAGTCTGTGGAATTCTTCACTGCAGAGGTCGGGTCGTTAAGAAGGTTGATGACTGAGATAGGCAGATTTTTAATCCGTAAGGGAATCAAGGGTTATGGGGATAAGGCAGGAAAGTGGAGTTGAAGATTATATCCGATCAGTCATGACCTCATTGAATGGTGCAGTAGACTCGATGGGCCAAATGGCCTACTTCTACTCATACGTCTTATGGTCTTATGGACACTTCCCCCTCATTCATCTCTCAAAATAGCAGCCCTATAGCAGCTGCTATGCGGTTTGAGCTGAGGGGTAGCTATTGGGAATAGAGCTGTGCTCAGTAGACACTTGACTGGGTGTTCGAAATGGGAAAGTACTGAATTCCCCCGTGTTAATGGTAGTTTCCAAGTTAACGTTTCATCAGGATGCTGATGTTGAAAAAGGAAGCATGCGCTGATATTTTCTCTCACTCTTTCTGTCATCACTTGGTAATGAGTTCCAACTGAAGCACAGACACCTTATTTCATATTATGATCAGATTCAACACTGCCCAGCATGGCAGTGTGTGTGTGGTAAACACCACTGGTCACATACTACATGTATTACGGTACTGCCACTGTACTACAGTTAACACAGTAAATCCCAGCCTGCTGGCTCCTCCCAGCAGGCGCTGTATAAAAGTGTGTGCTCTCCTGCGCTGCTTTCATTCTTGTTCCAGCTGCAGGAGGCTCAACATCGAGTGCAATAAAGCCTCAATAGTTTCACCATTTCATCTCGTGGTCATTGATGGTACATCAGTGTGCTGCACAATTCAACACCTGAATCAAATCTTTTCGGAGGTTGAAAGCTATGCAGTGTACGTGCATTGAAAATTACACAGAATAGCTTTGATTAACACACCCAATCCGAGGAGAACGGTTTCACTTTTAAAAGATTTGCAACTTCTTCAATACTGCCGACTTATCCTTGCAGCAAGGATTCCTGGGCACTCATGGTGACATTTCATTGCTGGATCACCTGCTCCTTCCTCACACTCAGCACTAAGCAGCAGCAGCTTTAACAATGCGGAGGATTCTCAAAAGGTACATTTTTGCAGCTCTGTAAATAAACGTAGCAACAGTATTCTGCAGTTTGGCTGTTAGCTTGTGTACATGGAGGTGTTCAAAAGGGTGTGAATCTAAAGAAATGACTCAACACTGAATAGCAAAAGCTACAATGTAACTTTGCAAAGTTATTTTTTGTTCATTCATAAGGTGTTGGCGTTGCTGGCAAGGACAGTATTTAGTGCCCATTACTGATTGTCCTTGAGAAAGTGGTGATGAGCCATCTTCTTGAATGGCTGCAGTCCAGGTGCTGCAGAGACATCCACAGTGTGCCATTAGGAAGGGAGTTCCGGCACTTTGTCCCAATGGTAGTGAAGGACCGGCGACGAATTTCCAAGTCATGGTGGTATGTGAGGGCGTCAAATGCCTGCTGTCTTGTTTTTCCAGGTGATAGAGGAGACTGATTCGGAAGGCACTTTTGACGAAGATGTAGTGAGTTGCTGAAGCGCATCTCGTAGACCAGGACGTATGGGTGGCGGGGGGAGTGAATGCTTAAACTGGTGGATGGGTTGCCATTACACATATAGCTTTTTCCTGGGTAGTATTGACCTTGCTGAGTAGTGTTGGATCTGTATTTATCTTTGCAAATGGAGCATACGGCACAGTGGTTAGCACTGCTGCCTCACAGCGCTAGGGACTTGGGTTCAATTCCGGCCTTGGGTGACTGTCTGTATGGAGTTTGAACATTGTCACTGTGTCTGCATGGGTTTCCTCTGGGTGCCCTGATTTCCTCCCACAGTGCAAAGATGTGCAGGTTAGGTGGATTGGCCATGATCAATTACCCCTTAGGGTGGGGTTGCAGGAATAGGGCAGGGGATTGTGCCTAGGTTGGGTGACCTTTCAAAGGGTCGCTGCAGACTTGATGGGCTGAATGGCCTCCTTCTGCACTGTAGGGATTCTATGAGTCTATTTCATTTCACTCTTGACTTGTACCTTGTAGATGGCTGAAAGGCTATCGAAACTCGCTCCAGAATTCCCAACCTCTGATGGCCACAGTATTTGAAAAGATGGTCCAGTTAGTTTTCTGGCTAATGGTAACCATCAGAATGTCGATCAGGAACAATTTAGTAATGAAAATGCTGTTGAATGTGAAGGGGATATGGTTAACGTTTCTCTTGTTCGAGATGGTCATGGCTGACATTTGAGTGGTGTAAATGTTGTCACTTATCCTGAATGTTGTCCAAGTCTTGCTGTACACGGGCACAGGCTTTTTTATCATCTGTGGAATTGCAAATAATACTGGGTACTATGTGACCATCAGCAAACGTCCCCACTCTGACCTTATGGTGGAAAGTTGTTGATGAAGCAGCTGAAGATGGTTTTGCCAAGGACACTACCCTGCAGAACACCTGCAGCGATCTCCTGGGACTGAGATGATTGGCCTCCAACAACCACAACCGGTTTCCTTTGCGCTCGGTATTACACCAACAAGTGGAGAATTTTCCCCATGATTCTCACTGACTTCAATTTTGCTAGGGCTTTTGGATGCCACACTCAGTCAATGCTGGGTTGAGGACGGTACGGTAACACAGTGGTTAGCACTGTTGCTTCACAGCGCCAGGGTCCCAGGTTTGATTCCTGGCTTGGGTCACTGTCTGTGAGGAATCTGCACGTTCTCCCTGTGTCTGCGTGGATTTCCTCTGGGTGCTCCGGTTTCCTCCCACAAATCCCGAAAGACGTGCTTGTTAGGTGAATTGGATGTTCTGAATTCTCCCTCTGTGTACCCAAACAGGCGCCGGAATGTGGTGACTAAGGGTTTTTCACAATAACTTAATTGCAGTGTTAATGTAAGCCTACTTATTATTATTATTATTCTACTGCCTTGATATCAAATGCCAGTCACTTGAGCCTCACCTCTGGAATTGATCTCTTTTGTCCGTGTTTGCACCAAAAACGTAATAAGGTCTGTAACTGAGTGGTCCTGGCAAAACGCAGGGCGTACACTGGTGAGCAGGTTATTGGTGAGCAAGTACTACTTGATCCTATCTGGCTGCATCACAGCCTGCTATGGCAACTGCTCAGCCCAAGACCGTAAGAAACTTCAGAGAGTCGTGAACACAGCCCAGTCCATCACGCAAACCTGCCTCCCATCCTTTAACTCTGTCTGCACCTCCCGCTGCCTTGGGAGAGCAGGCAGCATAATCAAAGACCCCTCCCACCTGGGGTATTCACTCTTCCAACTTCTTCCATCGGGCAGGAGATACAAAAGTCGGAGTACACGCACCAACAGATTGAAAAACAGCTTCTTCCCCGCTGTTACCAGACTCCCGGATAACCCTCTTATGGACTGATCTGATCTCTTCACACATCTTCTCTACTGACTAGTACTACACGCCTGTATGCTTCACCTGTGTCTTTGTATTTACATTGTGCATTTATGTATGCCCTATGGTTTTTTCCATATATGGAATGATCTGTTTGGATTTTACGCAGAACAATACTTTTCACTATACCTCGGTACACGTGACAATAAAACAAATCCAAATTCAATAATACTGTCAACTACACTTTCCATCACTTTGCTGTTGATTGAGAATAGACTGACTGCAGTAATTGGCTAGATTGGATTTGTTCTGCATTTTATGGATAGGACATAGCCAATTTTCACATTGTTGGGTAGCTGTCAGTACTATAACTCTACTGGAATATTGTGGCTAGTGGAAGAACTAGAACCAGAGTTTAAGTCTTCCATACTGCAACTGGGGTGTTGTTTGGACCTTTCCAGAGAACTCCAGAGGTGAGGTCAGAGTATTTGGCCTTTGGCATCAAGGAGGCACTTGACCAATTTGTAACATAAAGCAGCCCTGGCAAGGCTGAAGTCAATGGGAATCAGAGGGGGAAAGCTCTCCGCTGTTTGAGTCATACCTGGCACGAAGGAAGGTGGTTGTGGTTGTTGAGGGTCAAACACTTCAGTCTCAGGAGATCATTGCAGGAGTTCCTCAGGGTAGTATTCGAAGCTCAAAAATCTTCAGCTGATTCAGCAACTTCCTTACAACGTAAGGTCGAAGTGGGTATACTCATCGATTGTTGCACAGTATTCAATACCATTTGCAACTCCTCAGATAATAAAATGATCCTGTGTTATATTCAGTGCCTTCAGCAATTTCTTGATATCATGTGGAATGAATTGAACTGGTTGTAGGCTTGCATTTTGGGATGGTAGCGAGCTCAGGAGACGATCGAGATAGATTGTCCATTCAATATTTCTGGCTGATGATTGTTGCAAATGCTTGAGTCTTGTCCTTTGCACTGATGTGCTGGTCTCCCACGTCACTTATAGTGAGAATGTTTATGGAACCCCCTACTCCAGTGAGTTGCTTAATTGTTCACCACCATTTGTAGACCGCAAAGCCTCGATCTGATCTATGAGTGGTGGGATTATTTAGCTCTCTCCAGTCGATAGCATGCTGCTTCTGCTGTTCAGCATGCATGTAGCCCTGTGTTGTAACTTCATGAGGAGTGGCATTTCGTGTTCAGGTGTTGCTTCTGGCATACTCCTCTACACACCATATTGAACCAGGGTTGGACCGCTGGCTTGATGGTAATGGTAGAATGAGGGATATAATCGGCCTTGTGGTAACGGATTGTGGTTGAATACAATTTACTGCAGATGACGCATAGCATCTCATGGATGTCCAGGTTGGTGCTATCAGATCTGTGCTGAATCTATTACATTTATCACATTGGTTCTGATACCCAGCTGCTCAGTGTGAAGACAAAAATCTTATCCCCGCCAGTACTGGGCAGTGCACACTCTGACCAATGCTGCCTTGGAAAGTCGGAGCTGACTCAGGTAACTTGGTAAGTGTGGAGGCTCGAGACATACACTGAAGGCTTCCAGTAGTAAACAAAAGGGTTTATTGATGAAAGGCAAAGGCAGTTAAGTAACAGGCACAGATCACGACACAACAGAACACTTTGGTCCAGTCTGCCTGGGGTCCTGCTCCCAGGGAAAACTCCACATCGGCCGGGATTTGTGCGCTCCCATGTGATTGGTCCTGAGCCGGTCACGTGGTCCATGGAATCTGCTCCTTGAAAGGGGCCATGCTATTACACACCTCCCTCCCCTTAAGTCTCTTATAACACTATACCAAGCTAAATACAAAAGTTACAATGATTAACAGAGGTAACAGTCGAAAGAGAGTCCATCAAACAGTCAATCCGTCCGGAACCTCTGTAGCCCTGCCCCAGGTGCAGCACTCTTTTGGCAAACCGGGTGGTCAACAGTCGACGCCACCTCAGGAGGCACGACTTCAATGATAGGCGAACTGGCCTCACCAGCCTTGACAGTAGCAGCTAGTTGAACAGAAATGGGAATCCCTGTTCCCCTTGGTTGGAGTCACAGGAGTTTTGATGGTGCTAGCTGGACTTCATCGAATTTACAGTGCAGAAGGAGGCCATTCAGCCCATCAAGTCTGCACCGGCCCTTGGAAAGAGCACCCCTACTTAAGCCCACGCCTCCACCCTATCCCCGTAACCCAGTAACCCCATCCACATTTTTTGGACATTAATGGCAATTTATCATGGCCAATCTACCTAACCTGCACGTCTTTGGACTGTGGGAGAAAACCGGAGCATCGGAGGAAACCCACGTGCACACAGGGAGAACGTGCAGACTCCACACAGACAGTGACCCAAGCCGGGAATCGAACCTGGGATCCTGGAGCTGGGAAGCAACTGTGCTAACTACTGTGCTACGGTGCTGCCCTGACTTGTTGCCCCCCCCAGCTCCTCAAGTGCCTGACATGCTTTCTGATGGCCTTCCCATGAACGTTGACCACATAAGATACCAGGCCTCAATCTGTCCTTCTCAACAAGGCAAACTTGAAGCACAATTAGGGAACAAAGCCAGGCCTCGCACCCGAAATAACCTACCCTCCCTCTGCTGTGACCACTGACTCTCCTGGGAGGCCTGACATGCCTCCACCCTCCCCACCAAATTTGGAAATACAAGATCCAATCTCAACTGATGGCCCATGAACAGTTCAGCTGGCGTAACCCCCGTGGTTGAATGAGGGGAGAATGGGCAAACTCCAGACAGTCACCCAAGGTCAGAATCAGACCCAGGCCCCTGGCATTGTAAGGCAGCAGTGCTACCACTGTGCCACCATGCCTCCCACCGACAATCATGTACTTTTCTGTTTGGTCTCCAGAGTTATACCAACAGGTGTGCATACGTAATCATGTACACGTGTAGGTGGGCATGCAAACATGTGCAAAGAGCACAGGCACACAAATACAGTGACAATACTTTTCGAATTCAGGAGTAGACATATCCCTGGCACCGGAAACCTGTCACATTTCATTGTAATAACCAGCAACAGAAATGGAACAGAATGTCACCTTTAGTGTGCAGTAATAAGATACACATGCATATCTAGTGAGTGGAAAAAATTAGTAGTTGCAGGGTAAAGTAAGTACTTTCAAACCAGTTGGATGAATATTATCATTCAAACTGTGAGGTTACTTCTATTGAAGATATAAGGGTTAATGGGATTTGAACATCATAAGGAGCTCAGTGGTTGAAGGATATGTTGCAATCTGTCCACTATACAGTCTCATCATTTTCCTGACTCTATAGCAGCTGGTGACATTAATTGCCCACCATCCCCCAAACCTAACTACTCCAGTCCAGCTGTATAGAATTGTAGGCAGAGGATTTACAGATAAGGACAGTCTCTGATGGATGTTCCCTCTAATCTGTGGACCGACACAGCTACACGGAGCTTCCCATGCAGGCGAAACACAAGTTAGCCCCTTAAACTTACGGCACTGTGGCTCCAATGCACAGAAAAAGTTAAAGGCCCCACACACTGCTGGGCGGAAGAAAAAGAGTAGCCAGTAAGGACCTTTGTCCCTGACAACTATTCAATTGTAATTCAACCTATTAAAATACTTTCTCTGCAGTCACTCTGTGTACTTATGTAGGAAGGTGGCAGTGTAAATCTACCACGTGACTCTGTACCTCGAGGAATTGGGAGATAGTTGTGTTAGTAGATAGTTGTACTTGCAGTAGCTCTGTGAAAATCTATCAGTCTGAGTAGTTTGTAATATATTTCCAATCGCTATCTTTAGCACGCATTTATTTTATAATAAAACACTTTAACTAGTCAAGAATTAAACGTTCTTCTGTGCATCATTCCTACCGGTCAAGCACCAGAATGTAACAATTTAATCCATGTACTGAATGCACTAAAACAAAATGGGTCCCAAACTTCCTTTTGAATTTGGAATCAACATTGAACAGAATCGCACCGTAAAAGTCGTACAAAACTGAGCATTGTAGCCACCTGAGTTGGCCACTTCCCGACTTAAAATGGAGAACCGCAAAGGCCGAAGGGAAATTCAGCCAACACAGACAAAAACTAGCAGGTGCAAGTTTACTGTGTATTAGATTCTGCAGAAAGCCAGACAGCATCGATACAAGCAGCCATCTGCATAGTAATGTAGCAGCCATCTACACAGTAATGAACGATCCCCGGGAACAATCAAAACATTTTGAGGTAAACAAGGCCAAGCCAGACTTCTCGGTGCCAGCAGGAGCCAACACAAAAGAGGTCAACGGACACTTAAAGACCGCCCAACGATCAGGGAACAGCTCCAGTATTGGAGAAATCGAACCAGGGGTCCGCCCGAAGGGCGGGAAGCCCCTGGGGACTATAAAGTAAAGCCCCCAAGTTCAAATCATTCTTCTTGACAGGGTCACTCAGCAACGCGAAGCAACCCCTGAGAGTGAACTGTCCAGCGGCCTCCAAGAAAGTAAGTCTCAAGTAAACGCTCGCTACGAGATAGGCGCTCCTAGCTACCAGTCCATACCAGCTTTGAATCCCGCAGACTCAGAACCTGAACGAAAGGCCATTTGTTCCCCTGACCTGGTGGGCCAGTCTGAAGCTAAGTATAGGCCTGTTAGTTATAGAAATAGCCTGGAAAGTAGAGTTTATGCATGAGTAGCGATTTACTGTGTATAATAAATGTGTATTGATCTGAATCTTACTAATTGGTGTGGGGAGTTATTGATCATTACTTGAACTTGAACCTCGTGGCAGTAGCATAAAGATACCTGGCGACTCCAGAGCAAACGTTAGAAAACAGAGCCAATTGAACCAACCAAAAGGTAGCAACATATTACTGGCGACATCCTGACTGGACCCGATCTAGAAGTGGCTTAACCATTCTGGGAGAACCCAAAATTTGATTTAGAAATCCAATTGGGAACAGAAAAACCACAAGTGTTCAAGCAGTTCGGACCAATCCTCATAATTCGGAAGTGTGTTAATGCATGCGTAACTAACAGGGCGATAAGGTAAACAGATAGATTTTTTTGTTGCTACAAAACTGTCGGGAGTTTGTATTCCGGAAAATAGCGAAAGCCATACCCGTAATTACAGCACCGCCTTAATACGCCTTGTTTCAAATTTCAAGAGAAGCATTCAGATAAGAAAGATGGCAATGCAGGCAATGCAATGCCTCATGAACCCCGAAGAATTTGTGGTCGCAGCGACCAGCAGCAGTAGAGTAGGACAGTGTCCCGTTTGGGAAGAGGAAATCAGAAAGCACCTCAAAGGGAAAGGATGGCCCCTTTGGAGCGAATTCTGTGAAAATGAGGAAACAGGTCCCGGGAGTAGAGGACATACTTGGTGGGAGAACCTGAGCGAGATTCACAAGAAGAGCTTAGGAAAAACTCACTAGCCGATGGCAATCGTGTCTTGTTTGGCACAATTGCGAGGCATAGAGGAGGTCGTTAGGATGCTCCGAAAAAAGATAGAAGGCATACATTGAATGAGCAAGGTCGATGTCAGTGAGGTAGAGAAAGAGAATGTAGAATTAAGGAAGAAGTTAGCAGAAAAGGACGGAGATGTGGATGATGCCAAGCGGGCACACCAGTCTTGTCTGGCGCACCTAAGCAGCTTCCAATCCCAGTACGAAAAGCCCTATCAGGACACGCAACGTGCAGTCCTGGTACGAGAGGAAACAGAGAAGCAGGTAGAGGCATTGCAGAGGCAGCGTAGTGACCTGAAGGCAGCGTTAAGAGCACTCCATGCTGCCACCACGGATAAAGACAAAGCTCATTAGACCACGCAAAGTGCCGGAAGCAGATTACAGAACTGCAATCTCTGCTTTCAATTCAAAAAGGATTCCAGGAAACCTTCAGATCACAGTTAGATGAGGAAGATGGCCCTGATTGGGAAGAATTGAGTGAGACAGCGCAGAGATATGTTCACGGAACATGTGCGCAGGGAAAGCCCCAGAAGAGAAAAGCGCCCCAACCCCCCACAGAGCAGATAGTTCAAGCTCCAATGAACCCAGTCACCACCCACCGCACAGCCACATCGGACACACGGAATTTCTGTACACCACCCCCTTAACAGTGACCCAATTACGGGACACGTGCGATAAAATCAAACCGTTCCTCCCCACCTACCATGTACGGCCTGGGTGAGCGAGAGCAAGTAAAGCTCACAGTTTTGAGTTTAGACCCTTCGGTCGTAGCAGCCCTTCCCAACCCACATAATGTAGAAGGAGGCACCCTTGCAGGAATGCATACCGCGATCCTAGACCCGATCGGGTATAACAGGGGTGACCCCGTAGAAGGCCTCAATAAGTGCAGGCAAAAGAAAACCGAGCACCCCACAGCGTTTGCTGGACGCCTGTGGATCCATTTCGCAGCAGTTTTCGGAGACTTAGAGCGCCTATTTGTCCCCAGACAACATGGCCAAATGGACCCGCACCCTTATCTCCCGTGCCACAGAAACAGGAAAAAAAGTTTGTGCCAATTATGATCCCTCAGGGGAGGCTCATAATGAGAAATGGGTTGTAAAAAGATTGTCCCGCACCTGGGAGCAATCTGTTCAAAACAAACCCACGAATAAAAATCCCGAAGAACAGCAGGCAGAAGCAGACATACACACAGTTAAGGCACACCAGAACCCCGCATGGGTAAATGAAGGTAAGAACAGCCCCCCCCCCCCCCAAAAGTCACAGGAGTGTTACAACTGTGGACAGTTGGGACACTTTGCAAGAGAATGCAATGCCCCACAAAAGCAACAGAGAGCCCAGCAGACAGGCACTCTAAATAAAACCAGGACAAAGCCAATGCATAGCGTTAGCACCTGTTCAGATCAGACGGACCTGAACGGAACGGACTGACGGTGTTCGGGCTCCCCCAGTTGGGTCTGCGGCACCCTTTGGGATAGGTCCGGCCAACCGGTAGTTGCAGCAAAGATACGGGGACAGGCCATCGAATTTCTCTGGGACACAGGAGGGACCCGCACCATGTTTCAAAAGGACACGTGGCCCACTACAGCCACCATCACCCTTAGCGGCTTTACAGGCCACTCACAGCAGGGACACATCACCGCCCCTGTACCCATTCAAATCGGCAACATCACCACCAAGCACCCCATAGTCTTAGTCGATCTACCCCACACAGCAGAACACATTTAGGCATAGGTTTTATGAATTCCCACAACCTATCCTTTGATCCAGTCAACCAATGTGTCTGGAGAATGGCAAAATCTGCAAGAGCCCCCGCAACGCTCACCATAGGAGAATATGCAAACAGGATTAGTGCAGTAGGCAAATTTTGGTTTGACCCGACCACGATTAGCACGGACAAGCAGGTTAGGGCAGTTTTACAAAAGAACAGGACAGCATTCGCGACCCACAAGCACGACTGTGGCTGGATGACTGGTTCCATTCAAATCACAGGACCTGACCCTAGACTCCAAAAACAGTACAGATTTCCCCAAGAGGCAGAGGGAGAAATCGCAAAAGTTATCGACAGCTTCTTAGAGCAGGGCGTACTCAGATCAGTAGCCTCCACTAATAATGCCCCAATTTGGCCAGTGAGAAAGCCCGATGGGTCATGGCGACTGACCATCGATTACCGGGAACTCAACAAAGTCACCCCCGCAGCAGCCCCCACGGTAGCCACAAGTCCTGAGACCATGCTCAAACAGGGGCTCAACTCACAATACTTTATGGTTTTGGATGTCAGTAATGGATTCTGGTCCATTCCATTGGCAAAAGCGTGCCAGTACAAATTTGCCTTCACTTTTAAAAATCAGCAGTACAAGTGGACATGCCTGCCACAACTCCCCCTCCATTTTCCACCGACAGTTGGCAAATGGTTTGTCAAAATTTTCTCGCCCCAAATGTCTGGTCCAGTATATGGACGACCTATTACTGCAGACAGGCACCAAGGCAGAGTACATTGAGCTTCTGGCCGAACTCCTGGAACTCCTACAGAAAATTGGCTGTAAAGTAAACCCCAAAAAGGCCCAGATTTTGGAAAACAAGGTGATATATTTGGGTACAATTATCACACATGGTAAACACGAGATCGAGCACAAAAGGAGTGACTTGATTGCCAAATTGCCCCTTCCCCAGAACGTTTCAGCCCTCCAGTCATTTTTAGGACTGGTTGGCTATTGCCGAAACCACATTGACAGTTTTGCCAGCAAGGCAGCACCCCTCTCAGACCTCCTAAAGAAAGGAGCCCCTTGGGAATGGCTTCCGCAGCATACGGATGCTGTGGGCTCATTGAAAAGAGCATTCATAGCAGCCCCCGCACTACAAGTTCCAGACCCACTTTCCCCCCATGCGATAGAGGTAGCAAGCACAGACCGCCCCTTTCGGCCCTGCTACTCCAGGAACGGCACGAATAGCTAAGGCCCGTGGCTTACGCCTGCAGAGTTTTAGGTGCTGTGGAGCAGGGATTTTCAGCCTGTGAAAGGCACCTGCTCGCAGTTTTCTGGCAGTTCAGTATTTTTCTTACATAACCGGACTAAACCCCATCACAATCCTGACAGAACAGACCCCCATCCAACTTTTACTGGACGGACGACTTAAGGACGGTACAGTCAGTCAAATAAGAGCAGCCAGATGGACCCTTCTTTTGCAGGGACGGGACATCACTGTTAAAAGGACCAAGACCCACACTTTCTTAGCAGATAACCAACAGTACCCAGGCACCCCCCAAGAATGTGAAATCATCTCACCACACCACAACACAGGCCACTTTATTGCGAAAACACCCCCCAGAAAGATAGGTAGTCCAACCCAGAGCCCCAAGCACACAGACACGTTCCGTGGCGTACATTGTAGAACACCCAGATTCCTTCCCCAGCCCAGCAGACATATACTCGGACAGCCTCTATGTCTGCAACAGCCTTACAGAGTTCCTACTGTTGCTCTTTTTAGCCTTAGTTTTATTACCTCTGATTATGTCACCTTTGCTCACGAATTGCCAGGTATCTTTCTGATACCGCCACGTGGTTCAAGCTCGAGTTATGATTAATAAGTCAGCACACCACTTAGTAAGATTGAAATCAACCGTCATTTATACAACAAGTAATGCTTACACAATAATCCTACTATCTGTATAGAAACCTACCACTACTGGCCAATACTTAACTTTAGGAAGGGCCCACCAGGTCAGGGAAACGAATGGCTTATCGAATCGGACCTGGCCCGTGGGATTCAAAAAGGCTGATACAGGTCGATGGCTAGGAATCTTTATCGGGTAGCGATCGCTGGAGTCAAACTTACAGTTTCTGGTTGATGCTCTTGCGAAGGTCTCGAGCAGGAGAAGACGGGAGAGAGAGTGCGATCTGAACTTGGCCCCTCACTTTATATGGTCGCGGGACTTCCCGCCTCTCGGGGCGGCCCTTGACCCTGAGTCCCAAGTGATTGGACTTGTTCCCAATATATCCAATGACGGGGCGATTCCTCGATCGGGGGGTGGTCGTTCACCTGTCTTTGTTTCGGCCACTGCAGGCGCCGACAGGTCTGGCCCGGCATTCAATTGCTAATATGTTGCAATTGTTCCCGGGGATAGCCGATTAAACTGCAGATGTATGGGTTGATGTGCTGCTAATGGTCTTGAGTATTGATCTGGGCCGACTTCCCCAGAGCCGAATACGCTATTCTGTCTGCAGCTGTCCGTTTGTGTCCTGTTGGCTGCTTTTCCCATCAGCCTTTCCGGTTAGCCATTTTAAATCGGGTTTTGGCCAAATTAATAGGGAATCAGCCATTTTAGGTGTCTACACTACCCCTGTGGAAAGCAAGAGGATTTGTTTCCACAGACGGAAAACCCCTCCCTTCAGCCCCATTGCTCCGCCACATTTTAGAAAAAGCACAGGGCAGGACTTTTGGAATAGTTAAAGTTTGTAGTCACCATCGTTCCTCCCCCCCATGAAATGTAAAAGCCGATGCACTGGCAAAAGCAGGTTCCAGGCACGGATATTTTTGGACACCCCCCGAAAGCGCACCAGTGAATGCAGTTCAGGTCTCGCAGACTAATATCGTGGAGTTAGTACAGGCCCAGAAGCAGGACAGCAATCTCAGGGAGATTTTAAAAGGAAGATTCCCAGCACCCTACGATAGATTTAAAAACGCACTGACCACATATGATGGCGTGGTGTTAAAAGACACCCTTTATGTGGTTCCTGAACAGGACAGGAATCAGCTCATTTGTTTGTTCCATGACGGTCATGGACATCAGGGAATTGATCCCACTACAGCCCACCTCAGGCAGGTTTGTTGGTGGCCAAGTTTAAAAGAAGACGTAACGCACTACGTTGAGAATTGCCTTATCTGTGCACAGAACAATCCGGACAGATATGCCAAGAAAGCTCAACTTAGCCACACCGGTTAATGGACCCTGGACTAACCTCCAGATTGATTTCATAGGACCATTGCCCCCTTGCAGGAATGGTTATAAGTATGTACTCGTTGTGATAGACACGTTTACAAAATGGGTAGAGGCATTCCCATCCAGAACGAACACGGCAAAGACCACAGCCAAGATCTTAACCCACCACATCTTTACGAGATGGGGACTCCCCCGCAGCATTGAATCCGACCAAGGCTCACATTTTACGGGACGTGTCATGAAGAACGTCCTCACGATATTTGGCATTACCCAAAAATTCCACATCGCATACCACTCCCAGTCAAGTGGAGCGCATGAATCGGACCCTAAAAGCTTCCCTCAGAAAAATGGTCCAGCAAAACAACACCACTTGGGATTCAGTCCTCCCTTTTGCGCTGATGTTTTTGTGAAATACTGTTTCAACATCTACAGATTACACCCCACACACCCTAATGACTGGGCGCCCCATGAAAGGCACAGAATTTTTATTGGGATTAGATTTGACCAGCCCCGAAGTGACGGCCCTCACACACGAGAAAGCAGTAGAACAACTGGTAGAGAATGTTAAAACGGCTCAGCTAGCAGCCGTGGTACGATTAGGCACACGAAAGAAACAGAGCCAGGCCTGTTTCGATAAGACAATACATGCGACTGAGTTCAGTGTAGGACAGCAAGTCATGCTCTCCATATACAAACCCAGCACATTCCTGTCACCTAAATATTCGGGTCCGTACTCCATTGGGACAAAGTAAGCCCCTCCGTGTACAAAATAAAGTTCCCGACCGGAAAGACTGCTTGGTACCATATTAACCAGCTTAAGGCATATGGACCACAGTCGAACCACGCACACCACGTCATGCTCGAAGCAGCAGACCACGCCCCGCCCACAGCCAACGTAACCCTACCCTCCCCCAAAACGTCCAGCCCAGCCATGGACTCAACCCCGACTCCACCCCAAACTATATACTCCGCCCCGGAATGCCCACAGACTGCAGCAGCAGCGACAGCAACTGTGACACAGACAATAGCCAACGCACGCCACCCTACTATCCCCATACATCAGGCCCCACACCCAGTGAATCTGAGCACGATTCGAGTGATCCCTTCATGATCACTTTCCTAAACAAACCCCACCACCAACCACCGACCTACAATGACGACTCCGACTCCATTCCAACAGAATTGGACACATCCTTTTGGCACTGGGACAATTCATTCAGACTCGTCCGGAATGACGAGATGGATCCCAAATCACACCATGCAGCCCTATCTGCCCTTATACATTCGAGAGTTTGGCATCCAGGAGAAGATGACGACTTTGAGTCTGACTCCCAAAACGAGAACCCCTTTGCGATCCTGTTTGCAACTGATAACTGAGGTGTCCAGATGATGTTTTAAAAAGGAACAGCTTGGGAGAAAACGGTGTCCTTTCTGATGGAACCTGCAGCATGTTTAATGTTGTTTGTAGTGGTATTGTTAAATGTTGTTTGTAAGATCGGAAAAACATTTCCACGGCCCCACGCCACCACCCTTCTGATGCTCACTGGCAGTCAGAGAAACTAGTTTGTCCCGGACGCTAGTTCAGAGGAACTAGTTTGACCACAGGGACTTGTTAATGTCCCAGACGCCAGTTCAGAGGAACTCGTCTGTCGACAGAAAAACAGACCCCCGTTCATAACTGCCCTTCTGGTTTAAAGGTAGAACCAATACGGCAACCCCCCACGATGACTACATTTTTGCCCGTTCTTGTCGTTTGCTCAGGCAGTGGAGAAACGGCATTGGGACCCGCCTGCCTGAGGGCCCCCTCTGGTCAGCTACGCTTGGGTAGAGAACACACGGCATTGGTAGCCGTCCAACCTGGGGATTCCATCCAAATCTTACCCGTCGCAGCTCATACGCACCTCATTGCGGCAATTTTCGTTCAAAAAGTTTTGTTTTTGTTTTCTGCTGACCCTTAGGTTGCCATCCCTATGCTATTTACATCCTCAAACATTTGGATGGTAAATCGCACAGACTGTGAGACGGCTCGCACAGTTTCAGTATTTTTAAGTGTGTCTTGTCCGGAATATTTGGTTTAATAAAAAAAATGAGGGAGTCACACATGGTGACAAATTGTAAAGGGAGAATTGGCACAAAAGGACAGACATACTAACAGACGAGATATTAAACCAAGATAGTACCAGACACTATGCTTGATCCCACAGAACTCCAGAAGCTCCAGCGAAGAGAAGAGAAAGAAAAAGAACCATGAGGACATCCTCCATGTTGCTCATCACCCCAATGAACATTTGGTTGCGCGCGAACGCGAACCCCCTGACCCCAACCCCCCCCAGCCGTTAATGATTCACTTCCCCATAGCACCCAGAGCCCAGTAACAGGCAACACCACACCATCATGGTGTGATAAGGTCATAACGTGGTACTCCCTGTCCTACTTAATAGAATCCCTACTAGTATTGGCAATACTCTGCTGCATCATGCAGACTATTCGTCTGAGGAAATGGCGCTTGCACCCCGGTATACAGAATAAGATCCCCTATTTTTTGTTATGACCAGTCTCCCGACTCCCGCGATCTATAATAAAGAACATTTGTTTGCGTTCTTTTTGTGAATAAAGAAATATGTTTCATGAGCGATCGTACAATCCTGAGCTTGACTGCCAAGCCTGGAAAAATGTGAATAATTCTGCGATGATTTTGTTTGTATCATTAAGGAAGTTAGTATGATTGAATGTTTGAGTGAGTGTAGTTTATTAAGGACAGTTAGAGGTACCGTTTTTCTTACTTTGTAATGCATGTCCCTGTTTTGACATAGCGCCACTTAGAATTGTCAGTTAAACATTTTCTTGCATAGTTATGGTCAGTGTAGAGGCCATAGAAGAGTGCTCGCCGGGTCAGGGAATGATCCTTCACGCTTCGCGTCAGGATCACAAAGAGGGAGTGTAGCCACCTGAGTTGGCCACTTCCCGACTTAAAATGGAGAACCGCAAAGGCTGAAGGGAAATTCAGCCAACACAGGCAAAAAACTAGCAGGTGCAAGTTTACTGTGTATTAGACTCTGCCGAAACCCAGACAGCATCAATACAAGCAGCCATCTGCATAGTAATGTAGCAGCCATCTACATAGTAATGAGCGATCCCCGGGAACAATCAAAACATTTTGAGGTAAACAAGGCCAAGCCAGACTCCTCGGCGCCAGCAGGAGCCAACACAAAAGAGGTTAACAGACACTTAAAGACCGCCCAACAATCAGGGAACAGCTCCAGTATTGGAGAAATCGAACCAACGATTGGAACGAAGTCCAATCACTTGAAATTAAGTACGGGGTCCGCTCCGAAGGGTGGGAAGCCCCTGGGACTATAAAGTAAAGCCCCCAAGTTCAAATCGTTCTTCTTGACAGGGTCACTCAGCAACGCGAACCAACCCCTGAGAGTGAACTGTCCGGCGACCTCCAAGAAAGTAAGTCTCAAGTCAACGCTCGTTACGAGATAGGTGCTCCTAGCTACCAGTCCATACCAGACTCAGAACCCGAACAAAAGGCCATTTGTTCCCCTGACCTGGTGGGCCAGTCCGAAGCTAAGTATAGGCCTGTTAGTTATAGAAATAGCCTGGAAAGTAGAATTTATGCATGAGTAGCGATTTACTGAGTATAATAAATGTGTATTGATTTGAATCTTACTAATTGGTGTGTTGAGTTATTGATCATTACTTGAACTTGAACCTCATGGCAGTATCATAAAGATACCTGGCAACTCTAGAGCAAAGGTTATAAAGCAGAGCCAATTGAACCAATCAAAAGTTAGCAACAGCATCAACCTTGAGGGTTTGCATTACTCTTCAACCTCGCGAAACTAGGACAAAATAAACAGCACATGTTCTATTTCCCTCAGTCATTCATTCTATTGACAGTCGTCAAACGTTTCAGTCCAAGGTGGGTATCATCGCACATCGGAACATTCTTTGCATTTCAAAGTGATTGACTTGTCCATGAAACTCGATTGACAATTTTCCAACACACATGATAACACACAATGAAAATCCAAATATTTCTTATTCCCTGATTCACCTTGACTATTCATCCAGGGAAGAGTTTCTGCTCCCAGCCACCAGCTTGACATAGTTGGAGAAGCAAATAGTCTGTTTGCACTGAGAGCTCTGGGAAGAGTGGGAGGGGGGAGGGGAGGTGTGGGGCGGGGCTGGGGGGTGGGGGGGCGCAAGCTCCAGATGCATACTGCACTATATTTTCTGACTGGGTAGCGGTGGACAGAGAGAGAGGCTCTATTAAATTTACAAAACCTCCACAGCAAAAGACAATTTCCCTGTCCTGCATTTCTCACCACTGTACAAAGTGGGCGCACTGCCAAAGAGAATGGATTTCCACTTCTATCAGAGCTTAGCTGTCAACTTGGTTCACTGGTAGCACTCTTGCGGAAGGTTCAAGTCCCGATCCAGGACTTGAGAACGTAATCGAGGTTGACACTTCAGTAGCGTGCTGGATTGTTAGAAGTGCTGTCTCGTGGAAGCGACATTAAACTAAGGCCCCATCTGCCTGTTCAGATTAATGTAAAAGATCCCATGGGACTATTCAAAGAAGAGCTGAGGAGTTCCCATGTTGGCCCGACCAAAATAATTATTCCTGAAACAACAACATCAAAGAAGTGTTTATCCAATTGCTGTTTGTGCCTGACCTTGCCAATGTTGCTTGCGTCACAACACTTTGAATATATTTCATTGGGCTGAAATGCTTTGGGGATGTCCTGAAGATGTGAAAGGTGCAATATAAATGCAAGTTTGTTATTTGTGTTATTTGCTTTTTTCAATGATTAAATTTGCTTTCTTTTTTGCATTTTACTTTAAAGTTGTCTTTTCCTGACATTTTAAAGTACCCATTTCTCTTTTAACTACCTACCTTTGCAATGATTTCAGTGTGATTTGTAACAGGTCTTTTTCAAATTTGTGTTGAGGGAGTAAGATACAGGAAGCATTTTCAGTGCAATAATCAGTTTCAGTCAGTGCCTGAGCTGATATACATGGGCAAATGAAGGTTATTTATCCACCTTTGCTCCTTATCCCTTGATACCCTTACCGACCATCACCCAAGTTGCTATGTCCACAGTCACCCTCAGAGGATACAGGGCTGTGCCACCATTCCTTGCTCGTAGAGGCCTTTCTCCAGAATGGAATGGCGCCTTCGAGATGCCAACTTGCTGGACAAACAGTAACATCCTCGTGATTCCCTGGAGGTTGAAAGACAGCATATAATGCAATAGTGACACACACACGTGCTCAACTTGTACAAACCTAGGCACCATGCAGTGCACAACTGTGCGTCACACAGCTAGGCTGTTTTATTATGGCATGTAGGTAAAGGTCTTGGATGAAAAGACGGTCGTAAAGCTTTCTGTCACGTGCTGTGCTTTGAAAGTGTGCCCCATCAAGATGTGAATATGCACGAGCCACAATGAAAAAGGGCATTAGGTTGGTCGATATGTGTTTTGGATATAGAACCTTCAACAAAACCTGTACCTCTTTACTTGACAGGTTTTGATGCCACCATGTTTCACTTACAAAATCTCTGATGTGTTGGTGACAGATTCCCTTTGGATTAATGATAACCCTATTTTTATTTACAACTAATACATTTGTCAATGTGTAATGTTGACAGCTTTAAGCTTGGCTGGAGATCTTTGAAGAGATTGGTTTGGGAGAATCAGAAGCACAGTAATCTGTAGCCTCTGTCTTGCAGGGAGGGATGGGTTCTGGGAATTACTCTGATATTTTGCCAGCAGCTTGCCAGTCCCTAGATTCAATATGCTGCTGCTGGCTGAGATTTCATTTTTAGGATTTATTACACTTTAACTCATAAACTCTCTTATTGGTTTTGTTAAATGTTGCAATATTACTTTTTAAAAATTCATTTTGGGATGTGGGCGTCATTGGCTAAGACAGCATTTATTGCCCATCCCTAATTGCCCTTGAGAAGGTGATGGTGAGGTTACTTCTTGAACCGTTGCAGTTCCTGTCTTCGTTTTATATAGGTGGCTGTACATTTGGGAAGGAATATGATTTAATTCGACCTGCAGGATTGGAACATGTGTTAACAGTGCCTTGCAATATCCACATTTTTACCATGCTGAAAAACAAGGAAAGCAAATGCATGGGAATACTTTCAACAGCAAGGTTCTCTCACACATCATCCCTAACAGCCCTGTGGGTGTACCTACGCCAGATAGAATTTTTAAAAAAAATCATTTGAGGGATGGGGACATCGCTGATAGGCCAGCATTCATTGCCCATCCCTCATTGCCCCTGAGAAGGTGGTGGTGAGCTGCCTTCTTGAACCACTGCAGTCCCCGAGGTATAGACACACGCACAGGGGTGTTAGTGAGGGACTTCCAGTATTTTGGCCCAGCAGCAGTGAAGGAATAGCAGTGTATTTCCAAGTCAGGATGGTGAGTGGTCTGGAGGGAAACTGCAGTGGTTCAAGAAGGCAGATTAGCACCACTTTCTCGAGGTCAGTTAAGGAGGCCTAGCCAGCGATGCCCAAATCCCATGAAAGAATATATAAAGAAAAGTCAGGTGGACAAAGAAGGCATGGTAGGAATGGAGAGCAGCTTACTAATTAGCTAAATGACTCTTAGAATCTGAAGCTCTACACCTCCACTTTCCCTGAGGGGTTTGTTAGATTTAGTTGGATTGCCAACACATTTACACCATGGCATGCCATCCAGCAATCTTTCAGTCTGTGCTATCCCAATAGTGAAGCTTGTTAATGGAGTATCTAATGAGGAAGCCAGCCACACAGAACCAGCCGCAATATTCTATGAATCGATGCTCCTAACACAGAACTTTGCATGATGGGTCTGCCAATTGGAGATTTGGCCCAGAGACTTGTTTGTTTAATTCATCGCCTCCACACTTGGGCAGACATGCAGATATGCACCATTTGCGGGCAGGAAAAGCCCAGCTGATCCATCATGCCTACACTCTCAAGATGGTTGGGGAATCATGGCTTAATATTCCTCCCCTCCCCCACCAATATGACCCTACCCCAATGGCACTACCATGTAATACCCTGGGTGAATAAAAATAAATCAGATAAAATCTAAGGGCCAGAAGGGAAAAACTATTCTGGAAAAGTCCGCCCCATTCCCTTCAAGAAATTAAACCAGTCTCAGAGATCTGCACAGGAAAGTTGCCTTCCAATGATGTGATCCCTGGACCAATCAGGAACCAATCTAGCTTTATCTGGAAGACGTTGAGAATGTCAGCATTTGCCACACCAGTTGACAATATGTTTCAGAAGGTCGCTATTCTCCAGGTCAAAATTAATTGCCTGAAACCCAATATAGACCATTTGTTCCCGCCATTGGTTCCCCTGTGGCAGAGGGTGCGAACAATGGGAATCCACATTGCCAGCGGCGGGGCTGGAAGATCCCACTGCTGGCCAATGGCAGGCTGCCACTGCAAAACACGCCATGGGGGAAATCCTGCCTGTCATAATATACACACAAGTATATGATGGTGCGCAGACAGACAGTGAGTGACACAAAGGGTGGCCAATGAACATACAGAACACAGCAGCCCATCACCAGACAGGACACGGCCACTATATAACCAGGGGGCACTAGTTTTCCCGCTCTCTCGGGATGCAGCCTCTGAGACAGTCAGAGCCTGTGAGCAACAACTAGAACATCCACCATGTGGTAGTAAGATAGTCTGGTCAGGTTAGCCTCAGGTCTCCAGTCAACTCAGCATAGTGTCAACCCGCAGTTCAAGAATGTTTAATAGTTGAGAGTTTAATAAAATAGAGTTGCATTTATTCAAGTGTTGGAAGCCTGTCTCTCTCTGCTACTGTAAACACAGTCCTCGCAGACCCAGCTTACCCAACACATCACCGCCAACTATTTAAAATTTATTCTGTCTGGTCATCTGCAATCTCTTAAATTGGAATAATCTATCAATAGGCCGCCATTCAATTCTTTCATTACTTAAAAACCTCCAGCAGTTCAGCAGTACATCTATATTGTCCAAGAGTAAATAGACTTGGGGCTGGATTTTCCGTCGGTGGGATCCTCCATTTCGCTGATAGCGCACTCACGCCCGCGGAATTCCCAACGGCGTGGGGGTGTCCACAATGGGAAATCCCATTGGCCTGCTGCTGGGACGGAGAATCCGCCCTTGGCTTCTTAAACGTATTCAAGTAGGTAAGTTGGAGCCTCCTTTCCACTTACACCAGATCACCACAAAATCGAGTGGATACTCTGGAAAATCCAGAGTTAGAATCATGTTTTATTCCCTCCGCCTCCCCCCGCCAAACCCTGCTCCCACCCTCCCCCTTCCCCATCAGTACTAATCATTATGGCATGATTGAAATCTAAATGGAAGATGCAAACAAAATTCTCTGGTGGAAGGGTTAAGGAACTTTTCAGGAGTTCAAGCCACAAGTCACCTCTTCACTTCCCACAGCATTCCGCAATAGCCTGTTGGATCCTGCTCCCATGTCATCTTGCTATCGGCGTGCAGAATGGGTGAAGAGTTGAAAAGATTTGCAGTTTGTTATTCACACTACCATCCGATCAGACAGGCTTTCAAAAAGCTAACATACAGACACGCTGAAAGATATCTTGTGGATTTAAGGGAAGGCTGGAAATCTGACACAAATTATACAAATTGGTTCCAAATGTTTTCACTCTGGATTCTGATGGTTTTTCAGCTGCAAAAGAATGAAATGTTTTTCTTTGGTGTCCAAAAGCATCAATGTTATACGAAGGGCTGCATTTCAACAGCCAAAGAATGATGTTTTTCATGTCCACTGCATAAAAGGTCCTTACTTTGAGTTAATGGAGTGTCAACCTGGCTCACTTTATAACAGTGCACTCTTGTCTCTAGGTCCTGGGTTCAAACCTCACTCTAAGACTTGAGCATATAATCTTGGCTGACACTTCAGTGCAGTACTGAGGGAGTGTTTCATTATTGGAGATGTCATCCTTCAAATTAAATGCTAAATCAAGGCCAAGATTGCCTACTCAGGTTAATTGTCAAAAATCTCATGGCACTAATTGAAGACAAGTCAGGCATTTTCCCAGTGTCCGAGTCTTCCCTAAATCAAAATAATCAAAAATAAAATGCAGAGACCAAACATTCACCTCATTGATTTTTATGGGGTTTTATTGCATGCAAAATGGCTGTCCTGGTCACCTAACGTTTTCAAATTAATTCCATTCATGTGAAGTGCTTCTGCGCAAGCTGAAAGATGCGATGAGGTACTATATAAATGGACGTCGCTTTCCTTCTATGGGTTTGCAGCTCTCCCCTGCCATTTCTACCTCATACATTTTTCCTTTCCGCCATTCTGAAGTTCGCTTCCTTTCTTATCCCATGTCTCACTTTGGCTTTTTCCTTCTGTGTAATCAATCTTTCTCCCCTCCATTTCTTTTTCATTTCTGGAAACCAAAGCAAATGTCTATTTCCGACTGGATTAATGGAGACATGTCACTTCCGAATATGTCTGGAGGATTTTGTTTTAGATTAAAACCCCACCGTTCAACAACCTCCTTTATTACCATTCAGCCAGCACCCTTTGACAGAAGCACAAGTGAGGGAGGCTGAAGTTTGTAGACGTGATGATGAATGTGCACCTTCAAACTAACTGAACAGAAAATAATAATGTCACACGAGACCGCTGGACGTGTCTCCAAAAGCAGCAGCTTCTGCTTTTCGGGGAACTTTGAGATTTGTTTTGTAGAGGTTCAAACTTATTATTTTGTAAGTTGTTCCTCCACCCTCCTGGTTTTTGCACACTGAACAAAAGGAAGTAATTTTTAGGATGTGGGCAGTAATGGCAATGTTAGCATCTAATGCCCAAGATTAGTCACCATGAGAAGGTAGTGCCTGTCCATATTTGTAGCAGTTTCTTACAGGTGGCACTCTGGACCATTTTCAAGGGTAATTAAGAGTCAACCATGTAAATGTTTGTCTGGAGTCACACGTAAGCCAGACCATGTGTCTCTCCCTGAAGGGCATCAATTAACCAATTGTGTTTTTAATCCAACTGGTTCAATGTTACTTTATTTGGTGCCAGTTTTCTTTTTAAACTGAATTGAAGTTCTCGTGTAATCACATGATTGGGTTTGAAATCCGGTTCAAAAGCCCTGGCCTCCACTTCACTCTGGTAACACAATCACGATAGTATCATGCCCATGTAACAAAGGAAGAACGGTGGCACAGTAGTTAGCACTGTTGCCTCAGAGAATGGCCTCCTTCTGCACGAAAGGAATTCTACGGAAACCTGCAGATGTTGAATGTATTCTCGGGGCTTCAGATGATGCTGCATCATCCTTTCTGAAATGTTGTGAAGAGGTCCGATGATTACTTTTTTCCAATTTTCTCTCTCTTGTAAAAGGTGCCTCGGCCTGCCAACAACATTGAGTCGGGACCAGGTAGAAATCAGCAGTGCTGGAATCACAAATAATCCTATTCCGTAGAACTACATGTTAGAACTCTAATGTACTACTGAACGATTTAAGACATTTCTGATAATCATTCCTTCAAAGTTTGCATCAATGAAAAGACTACTATTTCCCAAACCTAATGGCCTGTGAAGTGTGGAGTTGCTTTAACTGCAGTGCATGGGGTGAAGGTACTGTTGAGATATTGGGCTGAATGTTCCGATTCTGGGGCTATGTCTCCACGCTGGCGTGAGAATGGTGGCGTTTTACGCCAGAAAAACTGGCGCAAAACGGCCGCTGATTCCCAGTTTTGCTGGGGGCTAGCAAGATGGCAGCGTAGAATACTCAGCGCTAGCTGCCGATATGCCCCGGAGAATTGCCGGGTCCGTAGCCACGCATGCGCCCAGTGACGGTCTGCAGCGGCTGCGCCGTGCTACATGGCGGAGGCCACTCACGGACCCAGCCTGCAAAATAGTCCCCCCCTTCAGCCGGCTCGTGCCCCGGACCACCCCCCCCACAGTGCCCCAGCCCCGAATAATGTCCCCCTCTGCCCGCGGATTGTCGCTCCCCCAACTGTGGTGGTGCTGGACTGAGTCCGCAGCCGCCACGCCAAGTTCCCGACGGATGAGACCATGAGAGACCCACGCCGTTGGGAACTCGGCCGGACGGAGGCGGAGTATCGGGGGGCAACCTTCAGGCAATGTCCTGAGGTCGTCGATATGTGGCGTGGCATACTCCTAGAGTACGCTTTCGAGGGGGCAGAGCATCGCGAAAGTTGCGCCCCCCCCCCCCCCCCCCGATTTGGTCGAGAACTCGGATTCTCCGACCGTTCGCCGAACACGATTTCGGCGTCGGCGACCGGAGAATCCAGCCCATTATTTCAGCCATCGATGATGATTATGTATGTTCAGGTCAGGATGGTCTGTGACTTGCATATTATTATTATTATTATATTATTATTACAGTGGAACTCAGAGGATGTGGTGTCCCCTGAAACCTACTGTCCTTGCCCTTCTAAATTGGTGGATTGAGAGATGCCATCTCTGACGTGTTGTTTTGGTGAGCTGTGTGCCGAAATGTTCTGAGGACATGATCAGGCAGCTGAATAGCATTACTGGCACTTTCTGTTCAGCATAGAAACATAAAAAATGGGAGCAGGATGAGGCCATTCAGTCGTTTGAGCCTGCTCCACCATTTATCATGATCATGGCTGATCATCCATCTCAATAGCATCATGCAAGGAGAACTGTCGTGTGGGTCAAGCACTGAAGGATGCTGATGATCATTCACCTGGACCTCAATAAAAAAAATCAAGATCCTCAGAAGATGTAGATTTAAGTTAAGGGACAGGAAATTTAGAGGGAATTTGAGGAAGAACCTTTTCACCCAGAGTGTGGCTGGAATCTGGAACACACTGCCTGAATGGGTGGTAGAGGCTGGAACCTGCACAACATTCAAGAAGCATTTAGATGAGCACTTGAAATGCCACAACATACAAGGTTATTGGGCCAAGTGCTGGAAAATAGGATTAGAATAGATAGGCGCTTGATGGCTGGCGTGGACACGATGGCCCAAAAGGCCTCTTTCTCGTGCTGTAAAACTCTGTGACTTGAAGGGGTGAGCAAGAAAGGAAAAACAAACAGCTGCTTTCAAAATGTCAAATAGCGTTCCAGAATCTCTGGCTGGAACAGGGAGCTCATCTGAATGACTGATACTGGGGTTGTGTCTGTAAGGATGGCATCAGAGGCATTCCTGATCACTACATAAACTGGGAAAAATAATTTCAGTGCAGTTTTAAAAAAACAAACATTAAAACAAAACCTGAAATAACATCAGCTTGAAGAAAAAATAGGTTCCAATTCCATTTAATTACTGTGGTGTTTACTTTTTGACCCGCCAGTCAACTTTACGGTGGGACTGAGAAGACAAGCTACAGTCTGACAGCAACTCATAAAAGGCGAGATGGACATGAGAAGCCCCTCTGAAATAGGAGGGACCCACCCAGGGGTGAAAAGATTAGCACGAAGCTTGAGTTCACAGGAATTTTCAGTTGTATATTTAAATTGAGGATTTGTTCTCCTGACTGCCAATGTTAGAAATGCAGGTCCCTTTAAGATAAAGCCAGGATTGGCGCGGCACAGTGGCGCAGTGGTTAGCACTGCTGGCTCACAGCGCCGAGGACTGAGGTTCAATCCCGGCCCTGGGTCACTGTCCATGTCTGCGTGGATCGCACCCCCACAAGCCAAAGATGTGTAGGGTAGGTGGATCGGTCATTCTAAATTGCCCCTTAATAAGAACAAAAAAAGGAAATAAAATGATGAAACCAGGATTAGCTTCACAGTGAATTCAGAGCAGGTGATGCTCATTGAAGCTTGTATTTAAAAGTTGGCTCCCCGCATCTCTTCACTACAACCCCCGTACCCACCCCCACCCCTGCCCCCCCTGCCCCCAACTTCGCCCCCACCCCCACCCCCACCTCCTCCCCCTCCCCCTCCCCCTCCCCACCCCTCCCCCTCCCCACAGTGGGGTGTAGTTTCTAGACAAGGAGAGGATCCAGAGGATAAATGTGGAACTCAGTATTTGTGCTGAACTATATTGTCACAATAAAACAGTTATGAATTGTCAGAATGTCTTCTGCTGCCTAATTTGGTGAATGTATATTCACCTGTCTAATACCAACGACACTTCAGAAATGCTAGAGGCACGTTGGCACAATGGTTAGCACTGCCTCACAGCGCCAAGTATCCAGGTTTGATTCTGACCTCCAGTGACTGTCTGTATGGAGTTTGCACTTACTGCCCGTGTCTGCCTGAGTTTCTTCCGGGTGCTTCGATTTCCTCCCACAGTCTAAAGATGTGCAGATTAGGTGCAGATTAAATTGCCCGAAGTGTCCAAAGGTCAGGTGATATTACGGGGATGGGGCTGGGGATTGGGCCTAGGTAGGGTGCTCTTTCAAAGGGTCGGTGTAGACTTGATGGCTCAATGGTCTCCTGCACTATAGGGATTCTATGTTTCCATAAGGACTGGTCACCTTCAAGTATTTTTGTAGCAATGGCCAACAACAATTTTCATTTACTTAGCATTTTTACAGTCTTTGGGGCATTGCTTTGGAGCATTATCAAATAAGATGTATCACTGAACCATATAAGAAGATAATACAACAGGGGCGTCATTTTCCGACCCCCCGCCGGGTCGGAGAATGGCCGTTGGCCGCCGTGAATCCCGCCCCCGCCCCCGCCGAAGTCTCCGAAGGGAGAAAAGTCGGCGGGGCGTTAATGGCGCCGCTGCCGCGGAGAATGTCACGGGTCTGCGCAAGGCAGCCGATTTTCGGCCTGCCGATATTCTCCCTTCCGGATGGGCCGAAGTCCCGTCGACGTGATGACCGTTCACGTCGACGTGAATCAAACCTCCTTTTCATCGGCGTGACCCGGTGCTCCAGGCTCACGCCGACCAGCGAGGAGGTGAGTGACGGCCTGGGGGGTTGGCTCTGGGCAGGAAATGGCGTGGCCGCAGACTGATTGCGTGAGGAGAGGTGTGTCTCGGCTTGTGTGTGTGTGTGTGCGGCGGGGGGGGGGGGTGGTTAGAGTAGGCTGGGCTCCGGGGGAGTGCCGGGAGGGGGTCCGTGCTGGAGTGGAGGTTGGGGGTTGGGGGGGGTCCGTGCTGGGGTGGAGGTTGGGGGGGGGGTCTGTGCTGGGGTGGAGGTTGGGGGGGGGGGTCCGTGCTGGGGTGGAGGTTGGGGAGGGGGTCCGTGCCGGGGTGGAGGTTGGGGGGGGGGTCCGTGCTGGGGTGGAGGTTGTGGGGGGGTCCGTGCTGGGGTGGAGGTTGGGGGTTGGGGGGGGTCCGTGCCGGGGTGGGTGATGGGAGGGCAAATGAGTTGGTCCACCTGGCCAGGTGCCAGCCTCCAACAGTTGGACCCATGCGGTCCATGCCACCTGGCTGGGGGGAGGAGGGGATATGGGCAATGATGACATGTCGTCGTTCCCCTCCCCCCCCACCAGGCCGTCATGTTTTCAGACCATCCAGCGATGTTGGCCGCCGTGGTGGCAGCCGCTGATGTCTATGTTGCCCTGGATGAGGAGGAGAAGGAGGAGGAGGAGGAGCGTGCCAGAGAGGCGGCGCAGGCTGCCGCAGAGGGGCAGGCGGCAGCCGCCCAGGCTGGAGGGACACCTGACCGACAGGACGAGGAGGGGGAGGAGGACGTCGCGGCCCCACGGCAACGGAGGCACCCGAGGGCGCCCCGTGTGTACCGGCCCCGGCAGTCATACCAGGACCTCACGGACCGGGAATGCAGGAGGAGACTCCGGATGAGCCGGGAAACCGTGGCACACATCTGCCACCTGCTGGCACACCTGTCACCGCGTGGCACTGGCGGGGGACACCCTCTCCCCGTGTCCGTCAAGGTTACGGTGGCCCTGAACTTTTATGCAACGGGGTCATTCCAGGCACCGAGTGGGGACCTGTCCGGCATATCGCAGACATCGATGCATCGGTGCATCCGGGCAGTGACAGATGCCCTTTATGCCATGGCGCACCGCTACATCCGCTTCCCCGTGGACCGGGCCAGCCAAGGTGCCCGGGCCGTGGGCTTCTCTGCCGTTGCCGGGTTCCCCATGGTCCAGGGCGCGATCGATGGGATGCACGTCGCGGTGCGGCCACCTGCAGAGAGCAGGGCTGTGTTCACTAATAGGAAGGGGACCTATTCGATGAACGTACAGGTGGTCTGCGACCACCGCATGATGATCCTGCACGTCTGCGCCCGTCACCCAGGCAGTGTACACGACTCATTCGTGTTGTCGCGGTCATCCATCCCCAGCATGTACGAGGGACGCCATCCCCGGCTGAGGGGCTGGTTGCTGGGCGACAGGGGCTACCCATTCCGATCGTGGCTGATGACACCTATACGGAGGCCACGCAATGAGGCGGAGAACCGCTACAATGATGCCCATGTAGCGACAAGGGGAGTGAAATAGAGGTGCTTTGGCGTGCTGAAGATGCGTTTCAGGTGCCTGGACCTCTCTGGGGGCGCCCTCCAGTATCGGTCAGATAGGGTCGGCCGCATCATTGTGGTGTGCTGCGTCCTGCACAACATAGCCCAGCAGAGGGGCGATGTGCCGCAGGCAGAGGAGGGCGGAGTGGAGGAGCAGCAGGAAGAGGCGCAGTCCTCCCCAGATGAGGGGGATGGGGGCAATGGTCAGGGCAGATGGGGTAGACACAGGTGGGTGGCTGTCCACCGTTACCGGCTGGCCCAGTGGGCATGGGACAGACTGATAGACGCCCGCTTCACTGACTAGATGGACGTGGGAATCGGGTAGTATGGCCACAGACCGCACACCATGGCAACAGCCGACCACCCACACCCCCCACCCATCCACCCACCCAGCACCCTCACCCCCCCTCCCCAACCCCACACACCCCACCCGCATGCACACCACCCTCCCCCCCAATTGCCGATCCACCGGCGGCACAACGGGCCGGGCTCACCCAGTTGCGGGTGGACGCGTGTCTATCGCAGGCCATGGAGGATGATGACAACCCGCCTCCGATGAGCTCCTGGCTCTACATCGTTGGACTATGTCTGACCCATGGCCACAGTACCACCATCCACCCGGACCATCCCTGCATGCGGCTGTGACACTGCAGCGCACGGTCCCGTCCTCTGCCCGGGGGATGTTGAGGGCGGCCCAAGGGGAAGGGGGCAGACTCACCTGGGGCTGAGGTAAGACCACCCGTCACACACACACTTGCGCTCAACGTACATGACACGCCCGCACACTTTGGACAGAGCACAAAGGCAGCTTCGGTAGGTGTAACATTGACTTTAATAACCAAAGGAGTTCATGCACGTGCCCTAGCCCCTAAAACTCATCTGTGCCCTGCACCCGTGCCTACTTACTCAGTGTCTAATTGTTTGGCCTTACGGGCCCTTTGACTACGTCTACGTGGTTCCCCAGACGGTACAGCAGAACTGGAGGTGGACTCCTGTGATTCCTGCCCTCTGACACTGGATCTCTTTGGCGGCCGTTTCCTGGGGCGTCCTGGCCTAGATGGGCCAGGCTGCGGCCCGGGCGACTGGGATGGCGAGCTGCCAGCCTGTCCTGCCCGTTGCCCACCCGATGCACCTGGGACGGAAGGGGGGGAGTCCGAGGTGTCGCGGTGTACCGGGACCTCCCCTACAGATGGAGCCGGGACGGACCACACCACCTCCTCCTCCCTCGGGGTGCCCGATGGCCCCCAGGCCTCTACATGGGTGGGGGATGCGAATGGACTGGCCATCCGACGCGCCCCCGACATCTGGCGCTGCCAGTCCTGGAGGCCCGTGCTGGTATCGACAGGGGTCTGCAGGTTTGCAGCCATGGAGCCCAGGGGGTTGTCAAACCCTGTCTGTGACCGTGCGACGCCGGCTCGCACATGGCCACTGGCGCCGATGCCCTCAGCGATGGCCTGCTGAGACTGGGCCATGGCCTGCTGAGACTGGGCCATGGCCTGCAGAGACTGGGCCATGGCCTGCAGAGACTGGGCTATGGACTGCTGAGACTGGGCCATGGCCTGCTGAGACTGGGCTATGGCGTTGAGCGCCTCTGCCATCTGGCGCTGGCACTGGCTCATGGCCTCCTGTGAGAGGGCAGCCATTTCCTGGGCCACAGACGCCGCCTGCACGGAAGGCCCCAGGCCTCGCAAACCGTTCCCCATGTCTGACACCGTCGCACCCATTGCCTCCACCGCGGACGCCACCCGTGCGGTGTCAGCCTGGGTGGCACGCATGACCGGGACCACTCCCAGCTCCTGGACGCGGGTGGACTCCTCCACCTGCGACCGCAGCCGCCGCAAGCCACCCGTCACCCTATTCGCTCGTCTCCGTGTCGGTGGTTGCATCCGATCTATGTGTGGGTGTGGTAACTGCAGGAACCCGGGATCCATCTGGGCGGCAGATGTTCGCTTGGCCTGGGCTGCCCTCCGACCGCCCGGC
Organism: Scyliorhinus torazame; assembly: GCF_047496885.1. Lineage (NCBI taxonomy): Eukaryota > Metazoa > Chordata > Chondrichthyes > Carcharhiniformes > Scyliorhinidae > Scyliorhinus > Scyliorhinus torazame. Next base: position 98,232,632 of record NC_092724.1, on the reverse strand, counting down.
CCCTCTGCTGCTCCTACCTCCACCTGCTGTACCGGGACGGCTGTGTTGTGCGCACCAGTGAGTGTACAAGACGCCTCATCACTAAAGTGCCCAACCGTGGTGAGTGTTTCTGCGATGGTGGAGGGTGTTGGTGACAGCAGTGGCGTTGTGTCGTGCTCTTCGTCCCACTCTGACTCCATGGCACTTTGGGGTGGGGGTTCGTCTCCACCCATCCACTCTGAGTCACTGTCCGGTATTTCGTCTTCCCGGGTAGAGGTGGCCTGGGTAGTGCTGTCCCGGGTAGGGGTATCCTGGGTAGTGCTGTCCCGGGTAGGGGTGTCCTGGGTAGTGGTGTCCCGGGTAGGGGTGTCCTGGGTAGTGCTGTCCCGGGTAGTGCTGTCCCGGGTAGGGGTGTCCTGGGTAGTGGTGTCCCGGGTAGGGGTGTCCTGGGTAGTGGTGTCCCGGGTAGGGGTGTCCTGGGTAGTGGTGTCCCGGGTAGGGGTGTCCTGGATAGTGGTGTCCTGGGTAGTGGTGTCCTGGCTCGGATGTGACGGGGGCCTGTGGCTGCCCCCCTCATCGCTGGGTGGTCGCTCCCGCACGTGACGGGGGTGTCGTCTCCCTGTTGCTCCAGGTCTCTCCCTCTCCCGTGGTGTGCGAGGGGCATCCTGCGGGCGTCGCATGCTGGAGGGTCGGGGTCTCTCCGTCTCCCGTGGTGTGCGAGGGGCATCCTGCGGGCGTCGCATGCTGGAGGGTCCGGGTCTCTCCGTCTCCCGTGGTGTGCGAGGGGCATCCTGCGGGCGTCGCATGCTGGAGTGTCCGGGTCTCTCCGTCTCCCGTGGTGTGCGAGGGGCATCCTGCGGGTGTCGCATGCTGGAGGGTGCGGGTCTCTCCGTCTCCTGTGGTCTCCGAGGGGCATCCTGCGGGCAGTGTGCATCTGCGGGGATGGGTGCCTGGACGTTTGGTCCTGCGATACACAATGAAGCATGCATGGTTAGACATCAGGCAGTGATCAGGTGATACGGGGGAGGGGGATATAGGGGAGGGGGCATATGGGGACGGGCTGTTGATGGCTCACTTGCTCGTGGGCCCCCGACCTCTGCATCAGCAACCTCTCGGTCCTCAGGTCCGCCAGCCAGTTCCAGGGCCCTTTCCTCGTGTACGGTCAGTGGCCTCTCATCAGCGGGCCCTCCTCCAGTCCTCACATGCTCCCTATTGTTGTGTGCGCGCTTCTATGGGGGAGGGGGGATATGGGGGAGGGGGGATATGGGGGAGGGGGGGATATGGGGGAGGGGGGATATGGGGGGGGGGATATGGGGGGTTTTGGGGGAGGGGGGATATGGGGGCGGGGGGATATGGGGGAGGGGGGGATATGGGGGAGGGGGGATATGGGGGAGGGGGGTATGGGGGGGGATATGGGGGGGATATGGGGAGGGGGGATATGGGGGAGGGGGGGATATGGGGGAGGGGGGATATGGGGGAGGGGGGATATGGGGGAGGGGGGATATGGGGGATATGGGGGAGGGGGGATATGGGGGAGGCTCACCCTGCCTGCTCTGACGAGGTCGTTCACCTTCCAGTGGCACTGGGTGCCTGTCCGTGGTGTCAGGGCCACAGCGGTGACGGCCTCTGCCACTTCCCTCCACAGACGCCGGCTGTGACGTGGGGCAACTCTGCGGCCGTGCCCGGGATACAGGGCGTCCCTCCTCTGCTCCACCGCGTCCAGGAGCGCCTCCACATCGCGTGACTCGAACCTCGGGGCTGAGCGACGGCCAGCCATCCAGTCGGGTGTTGCGGTCGGGTGTTCCGGTCGAGTGGGGGGGAGCTGCGCGGCCTTATGAGCCGTCATGCCATGCAGCGCGTATGACGCTGCACGGCGTGAACCACTGCGCAAGCGCGGATCCCGTTACGTCGCTGCTAGCCCATTTCGGGCCGGAGACAATCGGCCCATTTTTATGACGTGACGCAAGTGGGATCTGCGCCGTTTTTTGCGCCGATCGGCGGACTTTCCGCCGATAATGGAGAATTTCGCCCCAGGTGTCCAAAAGTCTGGTCAAAAAATGTGTTTTAAGGTGTGTGTTAAAAGTGAAGAAAGAGAGAGAGGGGAATTTCAAAGCTAAGAGCCTGGAGGGCTGATAACGCAGTTGCCAATAGTGGGGCAAAGGGAGTGGACAATGTGCAGGAGGTCAGGTTTGGGGAAAGTGATCTCAGAGGGTCGTAGGGCTGGAGGATGTGACAGAAAAAGAATGAATACGACCACAGAGGGATTTGAAAGCAAGGCTGAGGATTTTTCAGTCAGTTTGTTGGTAGAGCCGCAGCCAATGAGCAGTGGGGGATAAGTGAATGGGACTCTTGTCGTATGAGGAACGGTTGAGGACTGTGGGTCTGTACTCGTTGGAGTTTAGAAGGATGAGGGGAGATCTTATTGAAACTTGCAGGATACTGTAAGTGAACTCAGCCCAACGCACCACACAAGCTTGCCATCCCCACATTGATTCTGTATACTCCTCTCGCTGCCTCAGGAAGGCAGACAGCATTATCAGAGACGCCTCCCACCCAGGCATTGCCTTCTTCCGGACCCTTCCATCAGGCAGAAGGTACAGAAGTCTGAAGACTCACACATCCAGACATAGGAACAGCTTCTTTCCCACAGTTACAAGACTCCTCAACGACTCTCCATCAGACTGATCTGGTCCCTGTAAGTACACTATTCACGACACCCTATGCTGCTCTTGCTCATGTATTTGCTGTGTTTGCTTTGATTGGCCCCTTGTTCCGCAATGTAACCAATCACTGTTTGTCGATGTACCATTTGGCAATGTTCTCTGTTGATTATTCTGTGTCTAATATGTACGTACTGTGTACGTTCCTCGGCCGCTGAAGAAAAATACTTTTCACTGTACTTCGGTACATGTTACAATAAATTAAATCAATCAAATCAATCAATCAATCAATACTGCGTGGCCTGGATAGAGTGGATGTGGAGAGGATGTTTCCACTTGTAGGAAAAACTAGAAGCAGAGGACACAATTTCAGACTGAAGGGACGATCCTTTAAAACAGAGATGAAGAGGTATTTCTTCAGCCAGAGGGTGGTGAATCTGTGGAACTCTTTGCCGCAGAAGACTGTGGAGGCTAAATTACTGAGTGTCTTTAAGACAGAGATAGAGAGGTTTTTGATCAATAAGGGGATCAGGGATTATGGGGGGAATGCAGGAGAATGGGGATGCAAAAAATATCAGCCATGATTGAATGGCGGAGCAGACTCGATGGGCCGAGTGGCCTAATTCTGCTTCTATGTCTTATGGTGTTATGCATTGGGATACAGCAGAGTTTTGGATCAGTTTACATTTATGCAGAGTGCAAGATGGAAGACCGGCTGGGAGAACATTGAAATGATCTAGTCTGCATGTAACAATTGCAGAGTCCAGTGATATCAAAGAGCTGCAAGCAAATGGGTGATCTTTAGATGAATGATCAGACAATATGAGTGACTCCATAATGTCACTTGTTACAATCCCAGTTGATGTTATAACTGGACGTGAAGATCCTATAATGGAACCCTGGCTCAGAAGAACACAACTTTTGCTTTTGTCATAACACATGGAGGAACAGAGTCAAAGGATCGCTAATTAGTTTTAACAACAAGGAAAAATCATTGATTAAACATGAAACGGTGTATTTTAGGGCAGCACGGTAGCACAGTGGTTAGCACTGTTGCGTCACAGCTCCAGGGTCCCAGGTTCGATTCCCGGCTTGGGTCACTGTCTGTGTGGAGTCTGCAAGTTCTCCCTGTGTCAGCGTGTGTTTCCTCCAGGTGCTCCAGTTTCCTCCCACAAGTCCCGAAAGAAGTGCTGTTAGGTTAACTGGACATTCTTAATTCTTCCTCTGTGTATCCGTACAAGTGCTAGAATGTGGCAACTAGGGGCTTTTCACAGTAACCGCATTGCAGTGTTAATATAAGCCTACTTGTGCCAATGAAGATTATTATTATTATGCAATACTCCATTACTCCAGCACCACCCTCTCATAGCTTAATAAATACACACAGATTTTAAGCTGAGCACAGATTACAACTAAATGTTTAGCTACAATAGTCTCATTAACACAAAGTCCCCTTTAAGCACACAAATTGGCTGTGGTCAAATACACACACTCCACTCTGTACCCAAGTTAGTGTCTGGATTTCTCCTTAAAATCCCCCCAGAAGTTTGTCACATGAGAGTTTCCAAACTCCGCTCCCAAAGACACGCTTTAAAATCTTCTCTCACAATAATGCTTTTCCTTTGCGGTTTGCATGCCAAAATCCAGTCTAGATTTCAAAAATTAGTCTTTTAAACAAAGCTTTGCTCTGTTACTAACAATAAATCCAGTCCATTTACACCCACCACCACTTTAGGATTTATTTTGTCTTGAAGGCTTTTATGGAAACTTTAGCCTTCTTAAAGCAACTGCTACTCGCAGAGCTGTGAGAGCTGCCCTTTCACACACTACCTATCTCTAACTGCCAACAAATTCAGCTAAAACTAAAACTTAAAAATGTATTTTATTCTTACAAGGTCCTCCTGCTGTGCAGCAATCCCTGCTAGTTCTATTTATGCTTCATGCCGTAACCCTCTCTAAGCATAATAGGATCGCAGTGGGGATTGAAACCAACTCCCACATGCATGCAAACATCTTTGTCCAGCATGAATCTTAGCTGTAGATTTTTATCCTTCTTAGCACAGAAACATTAAATTAAATCCACCTAAAACTATTTATTTCTCATGCCCTTCTAATATAAACCTACCTTTATTTTCCTAACACATACTTTGCAGCAATGAATTGTGTGAGGATATATTAGGTACTGGGCTACAACACCTTGAGCTACAGTCTGAACATGAGCCTGGCTGATTATTTTCACTACTTAGGTATAAAGTCTTGAAATCAAGATAGCACTCCCACAGTCACTCATCAAACAGGTTATCTGGTCATTATCACATTGCAGTTTGTGGGAGATTGCTGTGCACAAATTGGCTGCCATGTTTCCTACATCACAACACTATTGAAGTACTGCAGTAGCCATAAAATATTTGAAGGCATCCGATAGTATTGAAAATCGCTATAGTGCCAGTCTTTCTCCTGTTTTTAGCACAGACTGTGGATTGATGCTGGGACCTTGCCAACACGTATGGCTGAGATTTACACAGTAAGCTATTCACACCAATTAGCCATCCAGGAAGCTAATGGTTTTCTTTGTGAAAACTGAAAAATTCCAACAGCAGGAATCCACGGGAAATCTCTCCGCATGGGGAAAGGTTTTAACTGGAAGCTTTATCGGAACTTGACAAGAACGGGTTTGCAATAGGAAAGAGTAAGGTGAGAGGCAGGAAATAAAGGAACAAATAGAGACTTTAATTTACTGGCTGCCTTTCATAACTTTCGGACATCCCAAAGTGCTTCCCACCAATGATATACTTTTGAAGTGTAGTCACTGTAATAAAAATGGTGAAAAGAGCAAAACAGACATCCAGCAAGGCACGCGGTTAGAAGTGGAGAATGGTGCCTTCAAATGTCAGGGCAAAGGAAGTGGCTTCGAGCACTTGGTCATCCACGCCAGAGGATTTGGTGAGAAACCATCAACAGGCGTAGTGGCAGGAGAGTTGTTCCTATTTGCTATACAGCAGAAACGTTTGGCCAGGGTGCCAGCTGATGGTTACTGTAGTTATTGCAAACGTTGCTGCATGTTTCTACTGGCAGATTTGTGACTGTGCCATAAGACCACAAGAAATAGGAACAAGAGTAGACCATTCAACCCCTCAAGCCTGCTCGCCATTCAATAGGATCACGGCTGATCCGACATTCCTAACATCCCTTTCCCCGTAACCCTTGATTCCCAAACTGATTGAGAATCTATCTATGTCAGTCTTAAATATACACAAAGGACTCTGCCCCCATAGCTCTCTGTGGCAAGGAGTTCTGAAGACTCTCAGTCCTCTGAGAGAAGAAATTCCTCCTCATCTCAGTCCTAACTTGGCTCCCCTTTATCCTGAGACTATTTCCTCTGGTCCTAGACTCTCCCTTGAGGGGAAACACTCTCTCAGCATTTACTCTTTCAAGCCTCTTAAGAATCCTCTATGTTTCAATACGATTACCTCTCATTCTTCTAAATGCCAATGAGTAGAGTCCCAACCTGTTTAACCTTTGCTCATAAGACAATCCTTCTGTAACGGGGAGCATCCCAGTGAACCTTCACTGAACCGCATCCAATAAAATAATGGGTGCGATTCAACCGGAAGATACCTATGTCCGATTTTGGATCGTTTAGTGAGGTGTTTCTCAGTGTTTGCAGTGCCAAGAAACACTCAGGATCTTCAACGGAACTTTGCTGTTTCTTTTGGCCTTGGGGAGTTTCTCTCCACTGAGGCCGCGCTTCAAGTCATTTCCTGCTGATGAGCCCAGCAGGAAAGGCTCCTCGCAGATCGGGGTGCCATTTTAGAAGGCTGCCCCGAATTTTCCTCCCCGCCTTCAGCACACCCCATTTCTGATTTGCCCCTTCTCCACCCAACTTCGGGGAGGCTCCTGGGAACACTCCTCAGCCACCCTCCACCTGGTAAGCCGCACCTGGGACCGATCCCTGGCAGTGCCAGCTGGACACCTGGGCACCCAGGTACTGCCAGGGTGGCAGTGCTAAGGTGCCCGAGGTCCAGAGGAATTGCCAGGGTGCCACCCTTTTTTGTCCCCGACCACCAGGAGTCTCCAATGGCCTGGGGACCCCTCCCCAGATGCCATTACAACTGGCCCACGTTTGTGGGAACCAGTACTAAATGCGCCCTGGCGAGGTCTCCCAGGAGCGGCCGTTAGGTCCGGGCACCGGGAGAATCCCGCAAACGCATATTTAAATGAGTCTAATGGATCATTTAGAGATGCAGATCTGGATCACGTCCAGTGAGGGCGAGATCCAGATCGTGACATCTCGCAAGATTTTATTAAATCTCACAAGGCGCTTTGAACATCGCAAATCTCGTGAGAGACCTCGTGCGTGATAATTATAATCTTTATTATTGTCACAATAGGCTTACATTCACACTGCAATGAAGTTACTGTGGAAACTATCTCGTCACGACACAAAGTCGGGTGCAAAGCGGCCGTTAAATCGTGCCCTTAAATAAGGGGACTAAAACTTCTCGTAGTACTCCGATGAAGAAATTCTTTGCAATTGATGACCAGAAAAGTCTCAAAGCAATGGATATTGAATGTGGTTAAATTTAGAGATTCTGTCCACTAAAATGTGCCAAAGCCTGCACCAAAGGAATGTGGTAAGAGCGAATGGGACCAGCTAATGGGAAAGTGTTGCATGTGTGTGTTAGTTCCAGCAAAATGGTAAAGATGTTCTTTTAAAAGAAATTGTGTCGAACAAATAAAAATCTATTCCAATAGCGACAGACAGATTCACAAAATGTTGTTTGTCATCATTGCGATTGGTAAATGGCCAAAAAAGTTCTTGCCAATCAGGTGTCTTTGCATGTGCTCACACTACGCTGTTGAATTAAATTATGGCAAGGTTATTAATTGCAATTAACCTTGTTCATGGTTTCATCCAAAGTGACCAGCATCTAGAATGAGGCCATTCAGCCCCTCAGGCTGCTCTGTCTTTCAAGTAGATCAAAAATTATCTTCATCTCAATTCATTTTCTGTCTTTGTTCCATATCCTTTTATACACCTAGTAAACAAAAATCTATTGATCTGTGCTATTAGCTCCAATTTCCCCCAAGGGGTGGAGGTCTTATGGCACCTCCTGCCTCAGAGCTAGAAGGTTTGGGTTCAAGTCTCACTTTGTCTTCTCCAGGTAGAGTGTAATCTCTTTTCTTCACACAGGATCAGGCCACCAAGTTACCTCAGACACAAACATTATGCCATTCAAGTTGAACAGATACAGTCAAGGGGCACACTTCTTCAAAACCTCCTGAGCTCATGGATTGTTTTGATGGTGTGGATTGTCCAGAGTTACCTTCATCCGACGACTCAGTAATGCTCCAGTGCATTGTATGGCTGGCCCTGATATAAGAACTGAAACAACAGCAGAAACTTTATTTCACTATCACTGCTGCTGAATCCAGATTTCCTTTGTTTTCCCCTTTTAACTATGTCACACATACAACTCTTCACAGCGTGTCTGCACTGCTCCCGTTGAAATCCGAATCCTGAGAGTTCTGCGTTTTCCTCTTGGCTTCAATCAGCCTCCATTTCTTTAGCAACCTGAGATCACAATCTGATTTACCAGAATCTCTTCCAGTTGGGGACAGTTTAAAAAAAAAATAGGGGCCAGGATTCTCCGTTCCAGTTTTTGGCAGGCAGGAAAGTCAGTGTGGGGCGGAGAATCCAACGGGACGCCTCAAACGGACTTCATGCCAAGGAATTTCCTATTCCCATTGTCCCCACCTTCCACCTTCCCGCCCAAAAAGAATGGTAACCCCATACCATATATTATCAAATCATTAGCGAGCACCCTTGCTGTATGGTTTCCCGCATTTTTGGATTCCTCTCCCCCTCCCACTGATGTGACATCAGTTTGGCAGAATTTACAATGGGTCTGGACCAACGGGGAACTGGTGAAGAGAACCTGCTGGGGGCAGACAGGTAAGTACAGCCCCAGTGGGGAGAGGGACATTCCCAGTCTATGCACTCAGCACATGATGAGGACCTGTGCTGTAAGCTGTAAGCTCTGTCCTTCTGAGAGGCTGCATCCCGAATGAGCAGGAACTCTGATGCCCTCTGTCTATATAGTGAGTGTGCTCTAATTGGTGATTGGCTGCGGTGTTGTGTGTGTTGATTGGTCCCGCTGTGTGTCCGTCAGTGTGTGTGTATCTGTACCATGATACACTGGTGTATATCATGACATCCCCCCTTTCATAAAAGAATGTATGTGTGTGGCAATAAATAATGTATGGTGAGAATGTTCCTAACAACGTGTGGGGTGCTAAGACATATTTACAGGACTACGTACATGAGAACTAAGCTATTTACATGGGAAGGTGCCTGGTGCAGAGAAGCAGTATGCAACAAGAATAACGAGATGAACACTGTATACAAACCAGGGAAATGATCAAACAAAGCAACAAAACAATTCAGAGAGTCTTTAAGTCTGCAAAGTTCATAAATTAAGTCTCTGAGGTGGGCGACGAATTCTGGTTGACCGCCTCAAGGGTGGGTCGAGAGCCGCCGGTTCAGGAGCGGGCTGGACTGCGTCAGAGTCAGGTGGGAGGCAGAGTGACAGGGAGCTCTGCATAGTCCGTGGCAGGGTCAACAGGCGGGCGAGGCGACAATGGAGGATCACGTGGCGAGCATGGAACAAGACGAAGGGCGCGTCGATTGCGGCGCAGAATAGACCCATCCGGTAGACGAACCAGGAACGAGCAGGGGGCCACCTGCTGAAGGACAACAGCGGTCGCAGACCAGCCCCCATCCGGAAGATGGACGCGGATGTTGTCATCTGGAGCCAGAGCAGAGAGATCAGCTGCACGGGAGTCATGAGCCGCCTTGTGCTGTGCACGAGACAGCTGCATCCGGCGAAGGACCGGAAAGTGATCAAGGTCTGGGACATGGATGGACGGCACCGTCGTCCTCAGGGTACGACCCATGAGTAACTGGGCTGGCGACAGGCCAATGGACAGCGGGTCAGAGCGATAGGCCAGCAAGGCAAGGTGGAAATCGGACCCAGCATCGGCAGCCTTGCATAGGAGTCGTTTGACTATATGTACTCCCTTCTCCGCTTTGCCGTTGGATTGAGGGTACAGGGGACTGGATGTCACATGGGCAAAATTGTACCGCCTGGCAAAGTTGGACCATTCCTGGCTGGCGAAGCAGAGGCCATTGTCCGACATAACCGTGAGCGAGATGCCGTGTCGAGCAAATGTTTCTTTACAGGCACGAATGATGGCAGACAAGGTGATGTCGTGCAACCGTATCACCTCCGGGTAATTCGAAAAGTAGTCCACAATCAGGACATAGTCTCTACCCAGTGCGTGGAACAGGTCGATGCCCACCTTGGTCCATGGTGACGTGACCAACTCATGGCGCTGCAGGGTCTCACATGGATAGGTTGGCTGGAAGCGCTGACAAGTGGGGCAGTTGAGCACTGTATTGGCTATGTCCTCATTAATGCCGGACAAGTACACTGCCACTCGGGCCCATCGGCGGCACTTTTCCACGCCAAGGTAGCCCTCGTGTAGTTGTTCCAGGACAAGTTGGCGCATGCTATGCGGGATGACAATGCGGTCCAGTTTTTGAAGAACCCCGTCTACTACCGCCAAATCATCTATGACATTATAGAACTGAGGGCATTGGCCCTTGAGCCACCCATCCGTTAGGTGGCGCATGACACGCTGTAGCAAGGGGTCAGCCGCTGTCTCGCGGCGAATTTGAATGAGGCGTTGATCCGTGGCAGGTAGATTGGAGGCCGCAGCTGCCACATGGGCGACAACCTGGCAGACAAATCCCGCTGGGTCACATGGAGTGTTGACTGCCCTGGAGAGAGCGTCAGCAATGATGAGTTCTTTGCCTGGGGTGTATACCAGCTGGCAGTCATATAGCCGGAGCTTGAGAAGAATACGCTGGAGGCGAGGCGTCATATCGTTCAAGTCTTTCTGTATTATATTGACCAGTGGGCGATGGTCGGTCTCGACGGTGAATTGAGGACTCCGTAGACATAATCGTGAAACTTAACCACACCGGTCAGAAGGCCCAGGCACTCCTTTTCTATCTGCGTGTACCGTTGCTCCGAGGGGGTCATCGTATGTGACGCATATGCTGTAAGCTCTGTCCTTGTAGGAGGCTGCATCCCGAATGAGCGGGAACTCTGATGCCCTCTGTCTTTATAGTGAGTGTGGTCTAACTGGTGATTGGCTGCGGTGTTGTGTGTGTTGATTTGTCTTGCTGTGTGTCCATCAGTGTGTGTGTACCTGCACCATGATATACTGGTGTATATTATGACACCCACCTAACCTTTTGGACACTAAGGGCAATTTAGCGTGGCCAATCCACCTCACCTGCACATCTTTGCACTATGGGAGGAAACCGGAGCACCCAGAGGAAGCCATGCAGACACAGGGAGAAATGCACACAGACAGTCACCCACGGCTGGAATTGAACCCAGGACCTTGGAGCTGTGAGGCAGCAGTGCTAACCACTCAATTTTCCTGAATTCTGATTTGCCCATCTACCTTTGTGGGTTTCGAACCTGGGTTCTTAGAGCATTACCCTTGGTCTCTGGATTACTAGTACAGTGACAATACTATTACTCCACCACCGTCCCTAACTAAAGCCTTGGTTCCTAGCTTTGAATTACAACCTTCACATTGGAGAGGATTTACCGCCCAAACCGCCGCAGAGGAGGCCCACCAGTAGCATTTAACAACCCCGCCGTTGTCAACAGGATTTCCCGGTAACTGCACCCCTCGTCGCCGCGAATCCCAGACCCCGGCGTGGGACCGGAATGTCCCGCGGTGTGAACAGCCGGTAGGTTGCGCACATTGTTTTACATTGCTGACCTCCCATGGAATAGAATCCCTACAGTGCAGAAGGAGGCCATTCAACCCATCAAGCCAGCACTAGCTCTCTGAAGGATCACCCTTTGTAGGCTCACTCCCCCACCCCGTAATTTAGCCTGCACATCACTGGGCATGAAGGCGCAATTTTAGCATGGCCAATTCACCTAACCTGCACATCGTTGGGCTGTGGGAGGAAACCGGAGCACCCGGTGGAAACCCACGCAGTCATGGGGAGAACGTGCAGACTCCGCACAGACAGTCACCCAAGGCCGGAGTAAACCTGGGTCCCAGGCACAGGGTCGAGAGCCATGTACACAAAAACAATAATAACACACTGGGAGCCATGTAGAAAATCAACACAGAAAGCAGATGAGCTGAGAACCAAGGACCCTTTGAAAGCCTTGAAAACATATGTAATAAACCAACACCATTGTGTATAACATAGTAACCAATAAAAGGATCTACAGTGCAGATGTCCACGAATCCTGATCTGATTGATCCATCTTTTGCTCAATTCATTATTTATTAATTCAGAAGGAAAACAATTGTTATAAAAATTAATGGGCAGCATGCTTCATTGTTGGATGAGACATTAAATGGAGCTCACATTTGCCTGATTTCCTTGTTCAGGTGGACATTTGAGATTTGAGGAAAGGGAGGAGATCTCCTCGCTTCCTAACCAAATCATCCCTCAATAAACAGGACAAAAACAGATTCATTGCTTTTTTATTGGAGCTAATTGTGCAGCTGGCAACATACCAGTCACGACCACATTTCAAAGTAAATCAGTGTAAGAGAAGTGCCTTAAGATGTTTCCCAGAGATGTGAGGAGGTGCTATGCAAATGTGAGTCCTTCTTTCCTCTGGTGGCCTTGTGGGTTGCAGGCCATGGACCCCTGCCTGAAGGCAGTTATTCACTGAATATGTTTGAAGGATAAGTGCCCCCTCCTGTGATTGTCAATGCTTTGTTGTGTCTGCTCTTTATCTCTGTGAAAACACCCCCAGAAAGCTATTCCCAGCTCGCTTGATTACTCCCTCTCCCTCCATTCTCTCCACAATCAACATCCTGCGTGCATGAGTTCAGAGGTTCCAGCACTCCCTTCGAAGGGAACACGTTGCAGTGTTCAATTGTTCTGTGTTTGGTTGTGAGGCTGTTTACAATTGAAGCTCACTGGGCCAGTCTAGTTCAGTTGGCTGGATGCCTGGTTCGTTATTGTCATGTGAGAGTACCTTTAAGGAATGGATGTTTAAGCAATGTACCTTTAAGAAATGCAGTAATGTCAGAGTGTGGGTGGAGCTGGGCTTCAGCTCGGCCATTTTGAAATTTTTTGTTTCAGTTTGTGTGTGGTTGCTGGTGATCTCTGCCATGAAGGACTATCTCTCAATCCTTTGGTGAAATCGGAATTGTAAAACGGTCTCAGTATTGAATATAAATCTAACCTGCTTCTATTTGAAGGATTTGTTCAGTCTTTTGGATGTGTAAAGGAACAGTTTGCAGGATTGGGTAGAGTTGTATTATTTTCGGGGTCATCTTTGAAGTAAGGGGTGTTAAGAGAGCCAATGTTTATTTAAAAGGTTAATCTGAGTTCATGGAATAAACATTGTTTTGTTTTAAAACCCACTTGTCCATAATTGTAATACTACACCTGGGGAACAAGCCGTGTGCTTCAAAAGCAACAATCCATTAAAGGTTGAACTTTGGTTGAACTCCATGATACATTTTGAGGTTCTGAAAACACCTCTCTCATTACAATTGGGGGCTCGATGGGGATAAAAGTCTATCTATTGGATTGGCTTTTGTGAACTTAAAGACAGTGACGGATTGTCGCTTTTCTGGTGTGGTATTTTAGTTTAAGTGTGTTGTGGATAAAGGCTCTTTCAGAAGCTCAGAAGTTTTTGGAGGTGGAGACTGTCACACGCAGTACCTTACAGACAGAGACTAAAAGCAGACTGTTAGATTTGGCAAAAACATTGCAGTTAACATTACCTGACAACATGCGAAAAGATGAGGTAATTATGGCGGTGGTTAAGCATTTAAAGTTGCCTGAGATACCGTTTGACTCATTGGAAATGGCAAAAATTCAGTTGCAAATTAAACAAATGGAACATGAGAAAGAATTAAAGCGGTTTGAATACGAAAGAGAGAGAGAGAGGAAAAAGAAAGAGAAAGAGAGAGAGAGGAAAAAGAAAAGGAGAGAGAAGAAAGGAAAAAAGAAAGAATAGCCCTAGCAGAACAAAAAGAAAAAGAAAGGGAGATACAGATCAGGGAAAAAGGATAAAGAGAGGGAGTTTGAACTTCAGAAAATGGCCATGAAACATGACAGTCAGTTAAAATTGGCAGACGTAAAGGGAAGCGTACAGTTGGATGATAGCGATGAGGATAGTGAGAAAGAGCGTAAAAGTCGAAGGCTTGGTGGGAATCTATTTAAATATGTCCAAGCATTGCCAAGGTTTGACGAGAAGGAAATGGAAACCTTTTTCATTTCATTGAGAAGGTAGCTAAACAAATGAAATGGCCACAGGACATGTGGGTGTTACTGATTCAAACAAAGCTGGTAGGTAGAGCTTGTGAAGTGTTTGCATCACTACCGGTGGAGGTATCTGGAACGTATGAGGAGGTGAAGAAATCCATCTTAAGTGCATATGAGCTAGTGCCTGAAGCTTACAGACTTCAACTACCAACACTGTGACTTTACATGGCCTAGTTTATTACAGTGAAAACATTTGAAACTTTTCATTTCTTTTCCACCCTCCTGACCATTGGTGCCACCGTGCCACCCCTGTATCCTCTTGAGTGAGATGAGCAAGAATTCAACTAATTGAGATTTAAGATGATTAAAAAGATTTGACGAGGTATGGTATGAGGTTGTACTGGGGTCCAGAGCACCATGGCACAACCTTAAAATTAGAATCGGATCATTCAGGGATGAAACTAGGACATGTTTCTTCAGACTGGAACTCCCTCCTGCTTAAAACTGATGAGGCTGGTGGGTCAATGGGACATAGCCCCAAACTAAGGGGCTGGTTTAGCTCACTGGGCTAAATCGCTGGCTTTTAAAGCAGACCAAGGCAGGCCAGCAACACGGTTCAATTCCTGTACCAGCCTCCCCGAACAGGCACTGGAATGTGGCGACTAGGGGCTTTTCACAGTAACTTCATTTGAAGCCTACTTGTGACAATAAGCGATTTTCATTTCATTTCACTCAATCCTTGCCAACATGGACTTAATCAGGACAGAGGCAGGAAGGTGGTGGAGTTGCTACAAGCCGCCCACTTTCATGATTAATTGCCCCCACCAAAGCTGCTATGGGGGAAGGCAAGAGACTCGGTCCAATGTGTTTTTGTCTACAAAATTATGAGGGGCATAGACAGAGTGGATAGTCAGAGGCTTTTCCCCACGGTAGAGGGGTCAATTACTAGGGGGCATAGGTTTAAGGTGTGAGGGGCAAGGTTTAGAGTAGATGTACGAGGCAAGTTTTTTACACAGAGGGTAGTGGGTGCCTGGAACTCGCTGCCGGAGGAGGTGGTGGAAGCAGGGACGATAGTGACATTTAAGGGGCATCTTGACATATACATGAATAGGATGGGAATAGAGGCATACGGACCCAGGAAGTGTAGAAGATTGTAGTTTAGTTGGGCAGCATGGTCGGCACGGGCTTGGAGGGCCGAAGGGCCTGTTCCTGTGCTGCACTTTTCTTTGTTCTTTGTTCTAAGACTGGTGGATTTTTGATGGGTAATGGAGTTAAGTGATGTGGGAGATATGGCAGGTAAGTGAAATTTGCGGGCGGCATGGTAGCATAGTAGTTAGCACAGTTGCTTCACAGCTCCAGGGTCCCAGGTTCGATGCCCGTCTTGGGTCACTGACTGCACGTTCTCCCCGTGTTTGCGTGGGTTTCCTCCCGATGGTCCGGTTTCCTCCCACAGTCCAAAGATGTGCGGGTTAGGTGGATTGGTCGTGCTAAATTGTCCCTTAGTGTCCAAAAAGGTTACGTGGGGTTATGAGATTACGGGGATAGGGTGGAGGAGTGAGTTTCAGTAGGGTGCTGTTTCCAAGGGCCAGTGCAGACTTGATGGGCCAAATGGCCTCCTTCTGCACTGTAAATTCTATGATCTATGATCTTAAAGTACAGATTAGTAACAGTCTAACTGAATGGTGGAACAGACAAGGAGAACAGTTTGGTGACATTTGCCGGCATAGTCATGATGGGATGAAGGGTCTCTTTCTGTGCTGCAAAACTCTATGAGTGAGGGATTGAATGTCCTACTCAAATGCTTATGTTTGTTTATATTGCTGCCAAAGCAGTGAGAGGCACAAACAGACAGGGGTTAAAAAAGAGCCCTTGCGGTGTCCACCTGTTGGCATTGTCTTCAGCTGGGCAGTGGTAACCATGCTCCCCAACCCCAACTACCCCATCAGATACCCACTTTCACCACAGGCAGAAAGTTGAGTGGATGAAATAATAGAGTCTAATAACGTTGCCATCTGTGGCCAGCCAGACCCCAGGTAACAGTTAACATAGACTAGTGAAGGCAGCAAGTGAGGACAGATCTTGATCACTTGAGTTTGTTTTGCTGCTGATAAAAATTGAATGAAAATCTTTAGAATCTGCATAACTAATAACTGATCAATTCTATAATTTGCCTGCAAAAAGTTTCATTAACAAGCTCTATGATTAGTCACCTCTATAATTAATAATCTATTATTGATCATCTGAATAAATAGCCGCAATACGTAATAATTTATTCAGATGACGAGACAAAGAAATCAACAGATTAAAATAGGGTTTTCTTTAAAAGAAAAATTAAAATTACATGGTGAAGATGTATATACGTGCCTTGCTGATTTGTACACAATTCCCCCAGTCTGTTATTTCAACAGTGTGGCCTTTTTTATTTTAATTAATCAAGATCTGTGCAAAATGTCAGTCAATGGAGTTGTGCACAAATGCATAAAGGGGTCGATACTGTGGTTTCTGAGTGGCAGTGTTGGGGTGACTGAAAGCTAAGCCCTGGCAACACCTGCAGGGCTGAATTCGCAGAATGTGAAACTTGCGGCACATGGAGAAAAATAGCAAACATGCCTTTGAAGGAGAAGCTAGGTAAGGACGAGAGGGAGAAAGGAATTGAAGGTTATGTGCTGAATGAGATAATAATCTTTATTATTGTCACAAGTAGGCTGACATTGACACTGCAATGAAGTTATTGTGAAAAGCCCCTAGTCACCACACTCCAGAGCCTGTTCAGGTACACAGAGAGGGAATTCTGAATGTCCAATTCACCTAACAGGACTTCTCTCGGGAGTTGTGGGAGGAAACCGGAGCACTAGGAGAAAACCCACATAGACACGAGGAGAACGTGCAGACTCCGCACAGACAGTGATCGACCTGGGAATCGAACCTGGGACCCTGGAGCTGTGAAGCAAGAGTGCTAACCACTGTGTTATTGTGCTGAAATGGGAAGAGGCTGTATGTTAATCATAAACACCAACACAGACCTGTTCGGTTTAATACGATCTCAGACCAGATTGCAACAGTGGTGAGGATACTGGACCGAAACCTCAATATTGTACTTCATTTTAAGACTATGCGGAAAGAGTGATTTGCTCCAGGAGTGATTTCATGAAAAAGTAGGGCTTTGGTATTTCTTAAACAAAACCTGATTACGCATACAATATTAAACTTAACTTTAGATCCGAAAACCACTGTCACTACAGCCACACACTATACCCCCAGGCTTTTAACTTTTAACTTTTACCAATATTTAAAAACCAATATTCCTAAAATTTTCCAATCGTCAAAGATTAAATAGACTGCTTATGTTTTGTAGAATTCTATTTAGAGGCTAACATCAGATTTTTGTTAGGCGAGTGCATAAAGGGTAATAGAAATTGGGATGGTTGGTTGGAGTTAAGGTACAGATCAACCATCATCGAATTGAATGACAGATAGGCTTGAGGTACCTATCATGTAGCTGATAATGCACCAGCAGAATGAAAAGGTTCCATGGGCATATTGTTGGGTGCCAGTCGCTGATGATACTCTGTCAGCTATCATTAAGAATGTGATGTAGATTTTTTTCAATCTGGATTGGAAGATAAGCCCAATTTATAGACCAGCTGGAGCTAGAGGTCATGGTGTATGAAGCCCCATAATGAAGGAGGTCCTTAATTACGTGAAGGTGATTCCAACGGTGTAAACCTTTGTGGTGTTTTTAAACACAGAGTTCCGTAGAAGCACCATTGCAAAAAGGCTTGGAGGGCAGTGTTAAGCTATCACCAGACCAGACCCCCAATTTATATCAGGAAACCAGAGGAGAAACCCCCACAATTTTTAAATTTGTAAACTGTGAGGAAAAGATACTTCACCCCCAGGGGTGATTCCACTGACAAATCGGGATTTTTTTTTGTCTTAAAACAACTTTATTATTATGACAGGATTAACATCCAAGTAAAACACAGCATTTCAATTAACAGTAAAACAGTTCTGAAAAACTCAAGGAAGGTCATTAAGTTTACTTTCTCATCTAATTCTCAACTTTCAATTAAGCAAAATCCATAGACAGGTCAAATGCCACTTATTAACACTTAGTGGCTTACAGATTTATTCACAAAGTCCTTGGAAAGACGCTTTCAGAAGTCAACCTGAGAACCACAACTCCTTTGCTCAGAACCCAGAGCAGAACTCTAAAATAAAACTAAAAACAGGCACAGGGCAGGACTGAAAATAAAATGAAAAACAGACACAGGGCAGGGCTGAAAATGAAACTAAAACAGACACAGCCCCTCCCATGAGTGACATCATAGCCTGTCTAGCTGTTAATCCTTTAAACACAGTTTTAGCAGACATATAATTTGGATACCTTAACCAAAGTTATTTTAATAATGGTCCTGCAGATATATAATATAATACATGTAAAAATATCCTAATTCATCACAGGCGGATACATTTATGGTGCCCACCCTTTATTTGTATGAGGAAGAAGTTGCCTTAATGTTCAATATGCTGACAGAATGGGACACATGCACACCAGGGGGTGGTTAAGGGTGTCAATTCTTGTTGAATATATTCCTGGACATTGCATCACACAATCACCTGCCTGATTAAACAGTAATTCATTCCCAGAACACCGCTGTTGACCCACAACAATATTCTTAGAATTAATAAATAAAACTATAAAATGAAAATTTACAAAAAACAGACTTTTCATAAACCCTTATGATTTTACTTCAGGATTTTGCTCCCAGCAGCTTCCAGGAGATTAATCGTTAATACCTGGAAACTCCCGAGACAGTCCTGGAAGGTTGACAGCCCAAAGTGGAGCTCTGTGCACATTAGGTGCTGAATAGTCCTCAGGCACCTGATAATCTAAGTCACCAGCACCTAAATGTGGAACAGTGCAGAAGGCACCGTGGATCACATTATGGATTTGTAAAAATCTGGGGCTGGTTTCTCCGTTTTTGGGACTATGTCCCCATGCCGTCGTGAAAACTGTGGTCTTTTATGCCAGGAAAACTGGCGTCAAAGGGGCACAGATTCATAGCCTTGCAGGGGGCTAGCAGGCAGCTCAAGCTGCTGATACGGCCCCCTGCACGTCCGGGTCAGAGGCCGCACATGCACACGGCGACGGCCTCTAGCGGCCGCGCCATGCTCCATAGCGGACTCAGACCGCGGACCTGGACCGTGGAAATAGTGCCCCCGATCGGCCGCTCGCCCGACCCGGACTGTGCACACAAAAAAAACCAGTCCTGGATGAGGCCCCCCTGCCCTCCGATCGGCCCTCCCCGGATTGTAGCGGCCCCGGACTGAGTCCACAGCCACCACGCGGGTATCACGGACGGTGGGATCATGAGTGGTCCACACCGTCGGGGATTCGGCCGGTCGGGGATGGAGAATAGCGGGCGGGCCTTAAGAAGTGGCCTCAGGAGGTGGATAATCGGCGCGGCGTACTCCCCGGCTTTTCGCGGCGCGGAGAATCGCGGAACCGGTGCTGGGCCCGATTTCATGCGGGAAACTGGATTCTCTGCCCCGTTGCCGAACACCATTTTGGTGTCGGGGTGCAGAGAATCCAGCCCCTGATTACAAATTTGGCACAGGCTATTAGGGGCACCTTGAGGCAATGTGGTATTGTCACTGAACTAGCAATCCAGAAGCCCAGGGGGCCATTGGGGACCTGATTTTGAATCCCAACATAGCAGATGGTGCAATTTGAATTAAATAACTTTGGAATTGAAAGTCTAATGGTGGCCATTATCGATTGTTGTTAAAAACCCATCTGGTTCGCTAATGTCATTCAGGGAAGGAAATCTACTGTCCTCACCTGGTCTAGCCTACAAATGACTCTATCCACAATAATGTAGTTGACTTTTATAATGCCCCCTGAAATGGCCTAGCCAGCCACTCAGTTCAAGAGCAGTTAGAGATCGGCCACAACTTTTCACAATATACATTAATGATCTGGAAGAAGGATCTGAAGGCACTGTTGCTAAGTTTGCAGATGATACAAAGATCTGTAGAGGGACAGGTAGCATTGAGGAAGCAAGGGGGCTGCAGAAGGATTTGGACAAGCTAGGAGTGTGGGCAATGAAGTGGCAAATGAAATACAATGTGGAAAAGTGTGAGGTTATGCACTTTGGAAGGAGGAATTTAGGTATGGACCAATTTCTAAATGGGGAAATGCTTAGGAACTCAGAAGCACAAAGGGACTTGGGAGTCCTTGTTCACGATTCTCTTAAGGTTAATGTGCAGGTTCAGTCGGCAGTTAAGAAGGCAAATGCAATGTTAGCATTCATGTCAAGAGGGCTAGAATACAAGACCAAGGATGTCCTTCTGAGGCTGTATAAGGCTCTGGTCAGACCCCATTTGGAGTATTGTGAGCAGTTTTGGTCACCGTATCTAAGGAAGGATGTGCTGGCCTTGGAAAGGGTCCAGGGGATGTTCAAAAGAATGATCCCTGGAATTAAGAACTTGTCGTATGAGGAACGTTTGAGGACTCTGGGTCTGTACACGTTGGAGTTTAGAAGGATGAGGGGGGATCTTATTGAACTTACAGGATACTGCGAGGCCTGGATAGAGTGGATGTGGAGAGAATGTTTCCACTTGTAGGAAAAAGTAGAACCAGAGGACACCATCACAGACTAAAGGGATGATCTTTTAAAACAGAGGGTGGTGAATCTGTGGAACTCTTTGCCGCAGAAGGCTGTGGAGGCCAATTCATTGAGTGTCTTTAAGACAGAGATAGATAGGTTCTTGATTAATAAGGGGATCAGGGGTTATGGGGAGAAAGCAGGAGATTGGGGATGAGAAAATATCAGCCATGATTGAATAGCGGAGCAGACTCAATGGGCCGAGTGGCCTAATTCTGCTCCTATGTCTTATAATCTTATGGCCGTATGGGCGGGTAAGTGGAGCTGAGTCCACAAAAGATCAGCCATGATCTTATTGAATGGTGGAGCAGACTCGAGGGGCACAATAGCCTACTCCTGCTCCTAGTTCTTATGTTCTTATGTTCTAACCAGCGACACCCACATCCCACGAATGAACAAAAAATATTCAAGCCCAGGTTTGTTTTGAAAATATTCAGGCACTCTCCTCAAAAGGTGGACTGTATCCAAGACCAGACCAGTCACATCGAATAGTATATTCTCCAGTCAGAAATGTACTTTAAAAAAATAAATTTAGAGTACCCAATTCATTTTCTCCAATTAAGGGGCAATTTAGTGTGGCCAATCCATCTAATTTACACATCTTTGGGTTGTGGGGGCGAAACCCACGCAAACACGGGGAGAATGTGCAAACTCCACATGGACAGTGACCCAGAGCCAGGATCGATCCTTGGAGTTTGGCGCCATGAGGCAGCCGTGCTAACCACTGTACCACCGTGCTGCCCCAGTCAGAAATACACTTGGTCACCTCTACAGTGTGCAATTTATCCCTTGGCCTATTACATGACCAGTTTACTACTGTCCTTGACTCCAACATCCTTCTATTTTCTGAATAATGTTAATGTCTGCGACTTTATCAGATGGCTTTTGTTCGTCTAAGTAGAATTAGATAGAATTGAATAACATTTACCACATTTACCTTCAGCAATATCTGATCCAGTCCAGCATCGGGTAACCAACCCTCCCAGATCGATCGGCTGATTCCAGGATTGAAAGATTAATCACGTGGGCATGGTGAACAACAACATGAAAGAAAGTTCATCAGGGCATAAAAGGAATCAGGGGATGGGAGAAAAAAGATTGTTTGACCCACAGTCAAAAAACGTCCAATCAGGTAACAAGAGAACCCTGCCTGCTTTCCAAAAAGCGTGTCACTGTGAGGATAAGCGTGCCGGGTGACCAGTGGGATGGGGGTTATGTACTTGAAACTGCTGGAAAATATCCAGCCAGAGTTGGTAACACTAGTCGAGCAACTAAATCATCTGCAGATACATCATTGGGAAATTGCTCACTGAATTAGTCAAAAACCCCTGTCTGAAGAGCTGCAGCAGACTTATTCCCGGGGCAAAGCAGTAGCTGGCTGCCTCTGACTTCTGACAGAGTGTCCTCTGAGTTGACATATTAACAGGCCCAAGAGAAAATTACTTCATATATTCACTGCAAAGACAGGTTAATATTGAAGCATCAATACTGGGTGTGAAATTGAGACATGTTGAGACTGATTGCTATCAATTACAGATTGAAAGTTCGCGTTAAAAAAAAAGCTCTGTGTGTGGGAAGTCATCTTTTACTGCCATAGTGGCTATTGGAATCACCTTTATTGCACTCTGACAAATGGCTAAAGCCCTTAGCTGTGCTACAGTCATTAGATGCCAGTAACTAGCATATTGATTTAATTACGTGCAAAAGTTTGACAAATGCTACTGTGTGTCAGTTAAGCAAAGAAAAATAACGCTCGGTTCATTATAAATTTTTGCAATTCGCATAGTCATTTATATCATTTAAACGGAGATGGCAGGTACCAATATTAAGTATTGATCATGTGCTTACTGTGGGGAGTCTCCCGTCATTCTAAAGGACAGAGAACGCTTAATGCGGTATTTCACATAACCTTCAGTGCAGTGTAAAGCTCTAAGGTATTTGGGTTGGTTGTGGGGGTGACTGTAAATGCGGCACTGGGTGAGGTTTCATTTTTAATGTTTATTTTGTGAAAACATTCACTTCTGCTCCCCTCTGTAAATCTTGGCTAATCAACCTCTCAATTCTGTTTTTTTCCTACTCAATCCTGGACTGACCATTCTAACCCCTGTTCCTCCTCAGCCCCCAACCCATCCCAGCCTCACACCCAGACATGAGGAGCGCGATTCTCCGCTCCCGCGACTAAGTGCCCACGCCGTCCTGAACGCCGTTGAGGTTCACAACAGCGCGAAACGGCCCCGTCTCAGCCGATTCAGGGCCCGAAAATGGGCTAGGATCGGGGCCACGAGAAACCCGGGGGGCGTGTCGCTAAAGCAGCGTCGTCAGCGCGCCAGGCATTGGCGGCGCATAAAAGCGGTGCCGCGTCATCTGCCGCATAACTGGCATCACCCGCGCATGCGCGGCTTGGCCGACGCCAACCCACGCATGCGTGGTTGCCGTCCTCCCCGAGACCGTCCCGCAAGAAGATGTTGGATGGATCTTGCGGGGCGGCGGAGGAAAGGAGGTCCTCCTTCAGAGAGGTCGGCCCGCCGATCGGTGGGCAACGAACGTGGGCCAGACCCCTTTTGAGTGCAACTCCGGTGAAAGAACCCCCCTCGCCCCCCCATAGGCCGCCCCTCCCAGCGTTCCCACACTGTTTCCGCCGGCAGCGACCAGGTGTGGATGGCGTCGGCGGGAAGCCGTCGTTTTGGGCAGGCCGTTCGGCCCATCTGGGCCGGAGAATAGCAGGTATAGTGGAGAATCGCCATTTTGGGTGTCCCGGGTGATTCTCCGGTTTGCGCCGCGCAGAACTCGACGGGGCTGTTCCCGACGTTTGGGTGCATCGCGGGAGGGTGTCGGACCGGCGTCGCGGGGAAAAATGGCGCGCCAGGCGATTCTCCAAACCGGCGCGGGAGCGGAGAATCGCGCCCGAGGTTTTCCTCAAGAATTTGTTCCAAACCCATTGTCCTGCCAATAGCCTCCAGTGCTCATTAGAAGCAGGCATGACTCAAAAACTGCTACAAACACATACATTAGTGTCCAGTTACATGCAAACACACAACACACACATGCATGTAGATAAAAATGCAAACGATATGACCCACATTCCATGAGATCCTTGTCCTTCTTCAGAATCAAGGAAATCAACACCTGTGACAATGTGGGTGGTAACAGCCCCCACGATATGGGATTATTGAACATATCTAGCAGGACCAACTGTGCAGCAAACTGCTTATAAAATTCAATGGGGAACCCATTCGGTCCCGGCACCTTAGCCATCTGCATTAATCTAATACAACTCATGAGCTCTTCCAGCCAATCGGCACCTCTAACTTCAGCCTTCCCTCCTGCTCCACCTCTGGGAATGTCAGCCCATCCAAAATTTGTCTCGTTGATGACTTGAGACTCTGATTCATACAACCCACGATGGAAGTCCTCAATTCACCTTCCCTGAGGCAGAAACAACCCTGCCAACCAAGTCCCTGACCTGTACCATCTCCTGGGAAGCTGCCTGTCATCTCAGCTGGTGAGCCAGAAGAGAGCTGGCCTTCTCCCCATATTCATAGACAGTCCCGCTCGAGCAATGCAACTGGGTCACCGCCTTCCCCGTTGTCAGCAACTCAATCTCCGTTTGCAACTTCTTTCTATTCGCCAGTAATTCGTCGTTGGGCGATCAAATACTGGCGATCCACCTCGAGAATGGAGTCCACCAGCCTCTGTCTCTCCACCTTCTGTGATTTATCCCTATGTACCTTAAACAAAATTATGACCTCAACTGCCTTCAGGGTCTCCCAGAGCATGAACGGCGAGACCACCTCATTCTTGTTAAATTTAACATACTCCCCAATAGCAGAGGATACCCGTTCACAAAACCTCTTATCAGCGAACAACACCATGTCCAGTCTCCATGGGAGTCACTGAGAGCGGCCTGACTCCAACAACAGATCCACAAAATGAGGAGCATGATCCAATATAATGATCGCTGAGTAACCCACCCCCTTCAACCCCGGGAGAAGGGACCTACCCACCATAAAGAAGTTGATTCGGGAATAGACCCGGTGGACGTGAGAAAAAAAGGATAACTCCTTATCAGAAACCTAAACCTCCAAGGGTCTGCCGGACCCATAATAAACCAGCCCGCAACAGTGCGCCCCAACCATTCTATGCTCCAGTACAACTTCTGTGAGAGGAACTTAAGCCTTTCTTGACAGCCAATTCATCACCGAGATTGGACAAGTCAAGATTGGACAGGCGTCTACATCAATCCGATCACACTCCTGAAAATTCATAGCCTGGTTTGCCTTTTTTTGTATCTTTCACTAGGTTTCCCAACAGCTTTCTTTTTACAAACGTGCTGACACCGAGCTCAGTCCGTGAAATTCTCGAGGGAATTCCGACCCTGCGTTTTTCTAAAATGTCACAGAACTAGGCCGAGGCTTTACTTGGATTTTATGCTGATCCATCAGCAACTAGCTGCACAATATTCTAGCCTCCGTTTTATGAGTTATTATTAATTTCACAGTGGGGTCAGGGGTGGGGTCAGTGTTGATTCTCCGCAATTTTCCTCAGTGCGCTCCTTCTCCTGTTACCTGATTCTTAAAGGAAAAGTTGTTCGATTGACATCAATGACTCACCGAATTGGAGTGCAAACTTGGATATTTGGAAATATATAACTACTCCAGTGTCATAATATACACCAGTATATCATGATGCAGACACACACTGATGGACACACAGTGGGACCAATCAACATACACAGCACCGCAGCCAGTCACCAGTGAGAGCACACGCACTATAAAGTCAGGGGACATCAGAGTTCCCACTCATTCGAGTAGCAGCTAGCTAGGAGCATAGAGCTCACAACCTGCAACACAGACATTCACCATGTGCTGTGTGCATCAACTGGTGAGGACAAGGCAGAGGTCTTTAGTTAAAGCTGGTATCGTATCTACCCACAGTTCAAGTATGTTTAAATAGTTAACCTTTCAATAAAATAGTGTTGCACTACTTCAAGTGTTGGTGACCTGTATGTGATCCAGAACACCCAACACATCATCCAGGTTTTTGACTGTTGAGGTTCTCTTTCTGACCAGTAGTGAAAATTTAGTTGTACAATGTTTCAGCTCTGTCTCTCCTCATTTAACCTGATCCTTAAAATCTTCCCCTTTGGCCAGGTATCTTTTGATATGCCCTGTCGTATATCCTTCTGAGGCTCAATGTTAGATCTTGTTTGGTGATCCCCTGAATCCCTTCTGGAATATTTCACTGTGATCATAGAATCATTGAATTTACAGTGCAGAAGAAGGCCATTCGACCCATCGAGTCTGCACCGGCCCTTGGAAAGAGCACCCTACTTAAGCCCACGCATCCACCCTATCCACCCTATCCCGGTCGCCTAGTAACCCCACCTAACCTTTTTTTTTTTGGACACTAAGGGCAATTTATCATGACCAATCCACCTAACCTGCACATCTTTGGCCTGTGGGAGGAAACCGGAGCACCCGGAGGAAACCCACGCAGACACGGGGAGAACGTGCAGACTCCGCACAGACAGTGACCCAAGCTGGAAATTGAACGTGGGACCCTGGAGCTATGGAGCAACTGTGCTAACCACTATGCTACTGTGCTGCCCCATTATCACTAAAGGTGATATATAAATGTAAGCTGTTGCCGTTTTGTTTGCTTTTTTTAGTTGGTGAATTTTGTGGTCAAGTTGTGGGACAATAGGTGTTGGCAATGATATACAGACAATTGGAGTCAGCATCAAGCAGGTCAGGTATGACACTGTTAAATGCTCCAAAATACAAGTAAAAAATAGAAAGACTTTAAATTATCTAGCACTTTTCATGACCTCAGGACATCGTAAAGTATTTTACACCTGATGAAGTACTGTTTAAGTGCAGTCACTGTTGTAATGTGGGAAACGCAGCAGCCTATTTATATTCCGAGAGTTCCCATAAGAAGGAATGAAATAAATGACCGGTTAATCTGCTTTTCACAACGGGTCATAGAGAATTATTGGCCAAGACGGCAGGACAACTCCCCTGCTCCTCTTCAAATTCTGTCATAATCTTTATTAGTGTCACAAGTAGGCTTGCATTAACATTGCAATGAAGTTACTGTGAAAATATGTGTTGGGATCCCAGTTGATGTTATAACTGGATGGAAAGATCCCAGAACAGAACCCTGGCTCAAAAGACTGTAGTTTCTTTAATAACATGTGAAGAATACTAATTAATTTTAGCAACGAGGATTTTTAAAAATCAAATATGAAAAAAATTGGATTATGTTACAATATGCCTTTACTCCCACCGTATTTTAACAATTACACACGGTTTTTGGCTTAACACGGATTACAGAGTACATCCTAATCTACGATAGTTTCATTAACATAAAGTCCCCTTTAAGCACACAAGATGACTGTGGGAAAATTCACTCTCCACTCTGAACCCCAAGTGAATGTTTGTGAATGTCACCTCAGAATCCCTCCAGATGATTGTCGTGTGAGAGTTTCCAAACTCTGCTCCAAAAAACACATTTTAAAATCTTCTCTCATAATTATGCTTTCCCTTAGCGGCTTGCATTCCGAAATCCAGAGCAGTTTCCAAATGGCACTTTTAAACAAAGCTTCCACTCAACTTTTAACAGTGAATCCAGTCCAGGATTTTACACCAACCCCTTTGGATTTAATTCGTCTTAACTACTTTTGCACAAACTCCGAGATCCAGCCATCGATTTCCATAGTTATTTCAACTCATGTTTCAACTCAGGCTGCAATAAAATCTCACAAACCTGAAAAACATCTCAGATATCTCCCTGGCATCTCAGGCTCCTCAGTTCTGTCTGTGCTTCCGAAACATGCTCTGTTCTAGTACCTTTAAACATAGACTACTTGAAAACTTCTCTTCATTTCTCTATTTTCCTTAACCAGCATGCTCTTCAGACCTCTGCACTTCTTTTCTCAACCATTACTCTATGGTATTGTTTTTCTCCTAGCAAAGCTGAGATGTTCCCTCTCTAGCCTTTTCTAGCAGAGCGTGAGAGCTGCCTTCTCTCCCTCTATCTTCTCAACTTCAATCAAATTAGTTAAACTAAAACCTAAAAGCTTCTCTACCTTACAAGGCCCCAGTTGCTAAGCAAACAACTGCTGGTTTATTGATTCTTCATGCTGTAGCCCTCTCTAAGCACAATAGAAACACAGTTGGAACTTAACCCACCCCCACACATACAAACACCTTTGTCCAGCATGAATCTATATATAGGTTTTACCCTTCCATGCACAGAAACATTAAATTAAAGACACTTAAAACGATACCTTGGGCGGGATTCTCCC